>NW_026262698.1:0-560000 GCF_021869535.1 Mytilus californianus
ATAGTGTATTGCACAAAAGCCAAAAGAAAGGGGGGGGGGGGTCAATTCGCAACAGCATAGTGTATTGCACAAAAGCAAACAATTGAATATAAATTCAAATCATATAAACAATTCTAAGTTCTTTGACTACAGTTATTCTGTGTCAGAAACCTATTATGTGTATATTTAATCACAATCCAAATTCAGACCAGTATCAAGCGCGAATATTGTGTCCATTTTTGCCCCAACTGTTCAGGGTTGGACCTCTGCGGTCGTATCCAGCTGCGCCCGGCGAAGCAATTTATTCTCTTTTGACACTTTGGTATTCTAGTCTTACATTACACTACATGAAACCCAGGTATTATGGGGAAAAGGTTACATTTTTACGTACGCAATATATGAAAAGGATAGGGTAACAGAACCCCAGCGGCACCCTCTATCAATTAAGTATTGAAGTAGCCCCCCCCCCCCCCCCCCCCCCCCCCCCCCGAGTCCTATATACAAGGTAATAGGACGTGCCGCTGGCAATAGGTCACCTTTTCAGGCTTAAATATATGTGTATAGGTCGGAAATACTATCAGAAATATAAGACAAGGTCAATAAAGTTCACATAACTTCTTCAATGTCATCTTTCTTGGTGTTCTCGGTTGTGTTTTTATCAACCAATTTTTATCTTTTGACACTTTGGTATTCCATTCGTACATTACACACCACATGAAACCCAAACAATATGGGAAAAGGTTACACTGTTTCCTTCGCAATATATGAAAAGGTATACATTTTTGAAATATAAATTATATGAAAAAGGTGGGGTAACAGAACCCCAGCGGCACCCCTGTCAATTAAGTATTGTAGTGCCCCCCCCCCCCCCCCCCCCCCCCCGAGGTATTTATACATCCAGCTGTATGAACACCCTGTCATAGCAAGGGATTATCTGTCAGATTAGGGAAGTCATATTTCTATACCCATGTTAACCCTACGATATGAAAATAAGGAGATGTGGTATGATTGCCAATGAGACAACTATCCACCAAAGTTCAAATTTAGATTAAAGTAAATATTAAAAAAAAATAATTTCATCTCCATATTATCATCATAGGCCGATAATTACGTTTCTTTGCAGCTAGCGGGTGGGTCAAACCAGTGTTCACACATCATTAAAAAAGTTGTCATACATATTTTTTGCCGCAATGACACACTCCACTTTAATTTTTATAAATCAAAAACTTTCCTTATTAGGTAGCACTCCACAGTTAGAAAAAAACATTAAAATTGAACCACAAAATGTTTTATCATCTTCTATTCCTGGCTTTCTAATACATTAACCTAACTGTTTGTGTTATACATGTGCATATGTATGTTATCAGTATCTTCCATAGATTTGATTTTTAAAAGTTAAAATGGTGAAAAATAATTCCTTTTTTGTGTATCCATGGCAACATTCTGCATTTATTTACCATAAAATATTGCAAAAAGGGGGGCAAAAATGTCACATATTCCCCCAAAATTTGGTTCAAACTAGAATTTCAATGCCTTTCAGTGATACCTTTTCAGAAACTGTTGATATAAATCTACCAAATGATCAAATAAAAAATGGGTGTCTTTCGCCTCATTTTTTCATAAAATTAATTGCAAAGTTCGTGCGACAAAAAGTCGGAAAAAAACATTACAATAATTGCCGGACCAATATTTGGTATGGATATGAAAATACGGACTGTCATACAGAAAACAGCCCATATTACATACATTACATAATCTTGATGTTCCTATAAACCCACTATGAAGGCTATTTTAATCTTCAGCTATCCAAAAATGAATTTTATTCTACACTAGCTATCATATTTGAAAAATCCACAGGGGCCAAAATGCGAAACTACACACCTAACTGTGGAGTGCTACCTTAGCTTCCCTTTTGAAAAAACGCATGTCAAAAAGTAAGACAGAAGTTAAAGTTTTCCAATATCACCGACTAATATAGCGTCCCTGTGTACTGGGCGGACTTTTAAATTACAATCCCAACTTTTCCTGAACCTAGTTAGTAGCATAGATTTTGTTTAAATATAATGTCTTTAACTGGTAGTGTTTGGAACTGCCCGGTAGACTGCGGGTGTGTGTCCTAGGCAAAATCCCGGCTTGGTCAAACCAAATATTTTGCGCTTCTCCGCAAAGCATGCGGTATTAAGGGATAATAGCATAGACCGATATATAAGGTCGGAATACTAGTAAGGTCCCGGTTACTATTGACCAATTTTCATCTACATGATCAAAGGTGGAAAACTGCAAATTATTGAAGTGTCGGGGTTTTTTTTTCTGCGTAAAACAAATAATCAATTTAGTGAAATGTGTTGCTCGAGTTCCGTTAGTCTATTATAACAACTCATTCTTATTCAATTATTTTAGTTATTACGCTGACATTTCCTCTTTTTTTAATGCGAACTCTGTTGGCATATTGATAGATACAAACGAAAATAGAAAATTAACAAATAGCAAAATAAGTAAAAGGAAAATATCATAAATAGAAAACATTGACCCCGAGGTCTCATGTTATAGGACTAGAGTTCCAAAAATCATAGAATCATAATACGAGAAAATTTATTAGATATTTTCGTGCCTATTATTTGATAAAGTATATGTATCTTTGAATAAAAATGTTATGTGTGACTGTCAAGTATTTAGTCTTTGTTTGAAAATTGTAATGTCCAAAATATTTGTTTTGGAAAATAAAAAATTCTTAACTATTATCAAAATTTTGCAGTGTTAAAATATTTCACATACTCCGGAATTGTTATGTTCAAAAAATTTTGGCAAATAAAAAATACGTAACTATTATCAAAATTTTGCAGTGGGAAAATATTTCACATACTCCGGAATAAGATCCTACCAATACTTGGAAATGAAGATATTTCAAGTAAAAAAGAGATTTATGACAGTAACAAAATGTTATAATACGCCAAACGGATAAAACGGTTAAAAAGCTCATTAGAGCTTATGTTGACTCTGTTTGTATACTTTGCCGACTCTAAATAAAGCTTATTTATTATTATTTATTTATTTATTATTTATAGCGTGCAGATGAATCCCGATGCCTTTATACTATATCATACTATATGGGTTTTACTTGTTTTTGAAAGCCGCAAGGTGACATGCAGCTGTTGTTTACATCGCTATCCTTTGTTTACGGTTAAACATTGCGTCATTGGCAAAATATTTTCATATATATACTAATACATCTAAAAGACATCTTTTGATATATTCAACCAGTATTTAAATGAAAATAGGGTGCGAACGGATCCAAGGGGCGAACGTGTAGGGCGAGAATGTGTTTTTGGAGCGAACGCACTAGATACCGTCGTACATCACTACATGTCAATATTTATATTTTCTTTTTTTTAATGTTATGCTTTAATATATCATGTATAATTCTGTCCTTTTTATGTGAAAAATGAACAAACCACTCTGTAGTTCTGATCGTACGTATTTCCTGTTTTGTAGAACGTTTTGCATGGTTTGTTGACATCGGGAAAGGGTGCTTTCATACACGCCCGCGTTCCAATGTCGTCAAAACTATTTTTGAGAAAACCCCTCAAAGCGACCGTTTCCAAGGCGCTCGTCGTTAGAAACATGCGTTAAAATATGCGCACTGTTAAAGGGCCGAGCCACCTTAAGAGAGTTCAGTGCACAGGAATCGGAAATTCTATCAATAAAATTCTGTAAATAATAAAGTCGACTATCAATAGAGCTTCTCGTAGAGCTAAATAATAAAGTCGACTATCAATAGAGCTTCTCGTAGAGCTCTACGAGAAGCTCTATTGATAGTCGACTTTATTATTTACAGAATTTTATTGATAGAATTTCCGATTCCTGTGTTGAGTGTTTTATCTTCAAAGAGATGAGTACCCAGGTATCCTACCGTAGTCTATAATCGGTCATCATGTCGGTTCGTTCGGACTTTGTTATTGTACTTATCACACGGGAAATCTCCGCATTGACGTCACTACGCTAAGACACCTTATCGCTATTTGTCCGCCATTACTGGACATCACACAAGTTCCCGTTAAATGTTGACGTCATAATAGAAAATGTCTGACGCCACAATGGAAAAGTGATTGTTGTATGACGTCAAAAGTTCGAGCGGGACAGATTCTCGGGTCAAGCGGGAATAGCGATAACGTTGTATACCAGCGTACAAAATTAGTGCAGAATACATTTTTTCTACTCTTCTGAATAAACAAACATTTCTAAAGATATGTTTTCATTGTTATTCTAAAGTATTGTACAAAAATGCCAATTTTCTAATGGCCGTTTCAAACCTGACTTCCGAATGCCTAAAAACATTCCAGAACTTCAGAAAATCCCTCTTCCGGCCTCCATTGCTTTGTTTACATTCCATTAAGCGTCATCAGTCTTACTGGCAGACCAAATAGGCCAAGTAAATCGTATTTTTAAGAATTTCAAAATGGCAAGCACCTTACGTCTTACGCGATTTTCCCGCGAAAAAAACCCATCCAAATTGAAAGAAAAACTTTGGGAAACAAACGATAACCATGCCATATTTTTGTTCAGGAATAGAGAGTAGGTTAATAAAAAAACAATACACATATATTTTTCATAAAAAAAAATGTAGGTTCAATATAAAGAGATCGGTATTCTGACCATAAGTAAATATTCATATAAAATTCTATTGATGTCAAATTTCATGGCTAATAATGAGGTTTCCTATTTAATAAACCCCCAATTTATTGCAAACTATTTCAAAGCAATATCATACAAACAAATAATATAATTGCCTTGTACTAAAAAATCACCTAATTGACAGTAGAGCAATTTGATTGGATATAACGATTCAATGTGTCACGTGGTTTTGAAGCCATTAGAATTTGAAAGTAAACAAACCGGGTCAGCTGCTCCAGTATGGAACAACATCGTACATTCAGTGACTGAGAAACAATTATGAGTAACCAAGCTTGACAATACACAGTAATAAAAAACAAAGCTAAGTCTACAGAAAAATAAAATAAAAAATGGCATTAAAGGGAAATCACACTATTTATACTACTAATAATAATTCATTGAAATTTTTCATGTAGACAGATCATACTTATTACGATATTTTAGGCAAAAAAAAAAATTGGGGTCACCGATGTTGTTTTCGAGATATGACGTCATCAAAACTTAAAGAACCGTGATATAACGAAATATAGAAATAGAGCTCTAAATTGCTAAAAAAAGACAAACTTATTGAAAAACGATGTTTAACTGGAATAACAAAAACAGTCAAATTTAACTTGTACCTTATGAACATTTATTTGTCTCGGTTTCCTTATTTTTGAAGGCCTTTGAACATTTCCCGCCATTTTTAATTGCTATTTATAATAGATTTTTCTTGAAATAAAAAAAATCTACTAATGTTTTTCCCTTCAAACTTCTGCATAAGTTGCAGCTTCAGGGAAGATTTTAAAAGCATAAATAAAAAAGGGGGTCACCGATGTTTTAAATGCACTAAAACGGATATAATCTTATTATTGAATTTTGGCGGGAACTATAACCTTTTCTGTTAACGTTATAGAACGACATTGCTGGCATAACAGCATTTCTTGCAACGCTTGGGTTGAATTAAAACCTTTATACAAAATATAATATCATTTTTGAACTTTTTGAAGGTATTTTGATTACTAGTATTCATTGATATTTTTATCAATCTATAGAATCGTTAAACATAGATACAAAAACATATTATAAAGTAATTGTCAAAGTTGAAGTCATCTCATTTTTTTAATTGCATTTGTTGTATGGGGAAAACGAATGTTTGCCTCATGCCGTATTATAGAAATAATTTTCGACTTCCAGATAAAGAATCTTCTACCTCGAAAGAGTGAGGGTATCTGGGCTGAAAAGTAACACGTTCATTTTAGACTGCAGGCAGAATAATTTCGTTACCATAATTTCACTAGCTTGTCCATTCGCACCGGGAAGATAAAACCTGAAATGCCGTGTTAAAAATGCCACAAACTCAGCACGTTAAAAGAAACCTATTTTCGGTCGGAATTTAAAACTGGTTAACATTTCCGTAATTACACAACGCTTCATAATTTATTTCAAACTGTGGAAACCAAATATTTTTCTGAGTTCTATCATCCCGCAACCATTTTTGTCGAGCGAGACATAGAGATCCTACATTCCGTAATCGGCGTCGTCGTCGTTGTCGTCGTTGGCGGCTTCCACAAATATTCACTCTGTGGTTACAGTTTTTGAAATTTTAATAACTTTCTTAAACTATCCTGGATTTCTACCAAACTTGGACAGAAGCTTGTTTATGATTAAAAGCTAGTATCTAGAAGGAAATTTTGTTAAAATTTTGTTCCATTTTTCCCTTATTTTACTTATAAATGGACTTAGTTTTTCTTCCAGTTAACATTACATACAGTCTGCAGTTTAAGTTTTTAAAACATTTATTAGATTCATAAACTATCCTGGATTTTTACCAAACTTGGACAGAAGCTACTTACAATCAAAAGATAGTATAGAGAGGAATATTTTTATTATTTTTTTCCCCTCATTTTTGTTGAGCCTGCGATTAACAGCAAAAGTAGGCGAGACACTGGGTTCCGCGGATCCCTTACGAATTTTTCATACATCGTTTTTCATGTTCATTGTACATGATATGTTCAATGTTCATCGCCTGTGTATTAAAACTTTATGTATTACGTATATTTTATTACCGTTCGATTAAACGCTCAACTTTGGTATGTTAATTTAGAGATAATTGACAATAAAATACACATCGCCATATTGATATCAGGAACATATAATGTTCCCAGTTGATATGTAATATAAAAATCTTTTAATTTGTAATAAACGGATCTAGTTTTTTTTTTCTTGTTCTGCTACATCGATCCGTGTTTCTGTGGACATGTTGATACATTTTATCTAACTCTAGTTTTTTGTAGAGTCTTCGACTTTAGTCGAAAAAGCGAGACATAGCGATCCTACATTCCGTCGTCGTCGGCGGCGGCATCCACAAATATTCACTCTGTGGTTAAAGTTTTTGAAGTTTTAATAACTTTCTTAAACTATCCTGGATTTCTACCAAACTTGGACAGAAGCTTGTTTATGATCATAAGATAGTATCCAGAAGTAAATTTTGTAAAAATAAAATTCCTGTTTTTCCATATTTGACTTATAAATGGACTTAGTTTTTCTGCCAGGAAACAATACATTCACTCTGTGGTTAGAGTTCTTAAATTTTTAATAACTTTCTTAAACTATCCTGGATTTGTACCAAACTTAGTCAGAAGCTTGTTTATGATCATAAGATAGTATACAGAAGTAAATTTTGTAAAAAATAATCTATTTTTTTCCGTATTTTACTTATAAATTGACTTAGTTTTTCTGCCAGGAAACAATACATTCACTCTGTGGTTAAAGTTTTTAAGATTTTAATAACTTTCTTAAACTATCCTGGATATTTACCAAACTTGGACAGAAGCTTGTTTATGATCAAAAGCTTGTATCTCGAAGGAAATTTTGTCAAAATTTTGTACCCGTTTATCCGTATTTTACTTATAAATGGACTTAGTTTTTCTTCCAGTTAACATTACATACAGTATGCAGTTAAAGTTTAAAAAACATTATTAGATCCATAAACTATCCTAGCTTTATACCAAACTTGGACAGAAGCTTCTTACAATCAAAAGATAGTATCGAGAGGAATATTTTTATTGATTTTTTTCCTCATTTTTGTTGAGCCTGCGATTAACAGCAAAAGTAGGCGAGACACTGGGTTCCGTGGAACCCTTACGAATTTTTTTATCAGATGACAAATGAGAGTGTGGATAACCTTTGAGGTAGAATAAGAGTTCGAGTTCCAGCTAAATTTTGAGTTAAAGTTAAAGTTTTATTCTTAGTTCGAATGTTAATTCGAGTAATAGTTCTAGTTAAAGCTCGAGTTCCACTTAGAAACTTCCGAGTTATACTATAAGATAGAATAAATTCTGGTAAGAGTTAAAATCTTGAGATCCGATAAAATTAAAAGAAAGATTGCAGTTTCTGTTTTCTGTTGGTGCACCTCTCTTTCTTGAATTGTATATTCTTTATCACATTTATGTTTCAGTATGGTATAGCCTATACACCTTTTTTTGCCAAAACTTATTAATGATAGGTAATTTGAAAATAACTGATTGATTGTGTGTGCCACTTTCAGCACTCTGCTATATCATGTTGGCCATTTTTTTTTAAAGAACCAAGGTATTAAGAGTAAATCAGCTACCTTTGTATTAAACAAATGGTTGTCCTTTACAGTCATGATCGGAATCTGACAATCTCCCTATATCACTGTTTGTTGACATGCAAATGATCACATCGGGTGATCTGATCACGAACCTACATCTGAACTACTAGTTTTTGTTTTGTTTTTGTTTTCGTTTTTTTCTTGATTTTTGCAAAACTTTCAGTGGCAAATATTACATGAATATCAGCACCATTTTTTTTTCTATATGAGATGAATACTCTTTCACAAGACGGACCTTAATGTGATGGTTACAGTTTAGCACTCTGAAAGACACATTAATCTACATAAATACATGTGTGTGTGTGTGTTAAATATTTCTCTTGTTGGAGACTTGTAAAGCTAAATATACAGTGTGGATTTTTTGTTGTTGTTGAAGACAGTACGGTCATCAATAGGACAAAAATAACTAGGCATAGTGTTTGATATTCCCAGATTGCTCTGACGTCTAGCGGCCTTATTTTTTTTAACTTGCTGGTCGTACAGTTCGCTATAATTGACAGTTTGAAGAAATACTACAAAATATGTGATTTTTTTTGTGCCCAAATTATGTAAGCCTGTACAAAGCATTAAAGGAAGATTGGGTATAATGTACTATATAATACGGTGCTAAATTTTCTTTGATTTCGACAGCCAGCAACCGATGTAAAATTTTGTATGCTTCTTTTACAGTGATGTTTAACTGGCGTTATTCTTAAATAACGTTTGATATTTCAACGAATATGACTACTCTACAAATCACTCGTGTTCATGTGTTTGTGCCCCCATACCCCCCCCCCCAAAAAAAAAAAAGAAAAAGAGAGAGAGAGAGGCGTTTGACACCAAAGGAACATCGAAACTCATTGTTCTTATTGACATCCCTCTGTTGGACAGACAACTACAAATTCCGGAAGCTATACACTTATATGCTGTTACTCTTGGTATATTGTTATTTTTTTCCAGTATATTCCCGCATACCGCATCGCGACGATACGCTGCCAACAGTTGGGTTACACTAATGACAGGACAATTGCCCGTATTGACCGGATGAGATATAAATAGTCAGAACTTTTTTGTTATTTGATAGATTATTTTAATATTTGAAGTCCTTAGAAATACTAGACTATATTTTATGAAAATCTAAAAAGATAAGTTGACCGAACGGATATCACACTCACTGACGTACGCTTCACATATATTGAACTGATCGACAAAAAGTGTTACTAGTAATATCTCTTTTGTTTTACCATTTTTTTCATACAACTAAGAAATCTGCAAGATTAATAGTTAAACTTATCTTATATGAAAATTTAAACTTTATAGTAAAACAAAATGTTTTTCTAAAAAAAAAAGTTGACCGGACGGATTTCACATTTGCCGATGTACGCTTTGATTGTACTGAAATGATCGACAAAAGTGTTATAAATATCTCTTTTGTTTTTAAATACTTTTTTTCTTCGTGAAACTAAGAAATCTGCGAGATCAATAAATATGTTAATATATGAAAATATAAACTTTACAGTAAATAAACAAAAAGTTTTTCTACAAAATAAATTTGAGCTGACGGATTTCGCTACAAATAATAAAGACCAGATCAACAAAAAATGTTGATATTTCTCATATCTAACAATATTTTTCGGTGAAATTAATAAACCTTTAAGAAAAATAATTGTATAAATGGTATTGTATGTAAATACTAACTCAATAATAATAATAATATCTTTATTTAAAGAGAGTAACTCATTTGAATTAAACCCAATCGTAAGGTAATTCATATCAAGACCATATCAAGATTTTGTCCGTTTCGAGTAGCATTTTCATTTTTTGCACTTAGATCAAAACGTCATTTGCTTTCTCCTGCTTTTATTTAGTGAACGTCCCTTTGAGCGGGTCGCCATTTTAGAAATTAGCAACCTTTACGACGGACTCGAAAACGGCGACGTCATAATACGGTCACGACACTATAGCGGCGCCGAGAGCGATGCGTATAAACAATAGTGTGATTTCCCTTTAAGTGCACGACTTACCGCCATACACCTTATCGCTATTTGTCCGCCATTACTGGACATCACACAGGTTCCCGTAAAATTTTGACGTCACAATACAAAATATCTGACGCCACAATGGAAAAGTGATTGTTGTATGACGTCAAAAGTTCAAGCGGGACAGATTCTCGGGTCAGCCGGGAATAGCGATACGGTGTATTGCGGGATACATTTGATATTTTACACAATACCTGTTTTGCAAATATATCCAAACTACTAGTATGTTGAAGATCTATAGTACGTTGCATTCAAACCTGCATATCAATGTCGTTTACGGCGTCCACTTTCAAGTGCAGTGGGAGCAGTGACGTCGGTATGACGTCAGAACTGTAACTGTGAAGCGAAACCTCCTCCAATAAAGGAGAACCTCATATAATTCGATTTAAGGGCTTTGAAAGTCTCTGTTAAATTTATTCACAACTTTCATAGGCTCTGGACTTTTTAGAGCTTGACATTATAATGTATAGACACCTGTCTTTTGTTAGAGACTTTATGTTGGCCCCAGTCTTCTTTGTGTTGTTTATATAATTGGCTTGTTGTCTCATTATACGCCACATATCCTTTTATTCATAACACATACAACGTATGTAAACTTTAAATTGAGTGAATACTACTGTATATTCTGCATACAAAATCTGTCATTCATTTTACGGCAAGTTTCTTTAAGGGTGTACACCTCTGAGGAGCCAACTGTTCGTAATTTTTTTCAGTATACCAATAGAGATGTCCGTAACTTTAACATGATGTTCTTTAACCTTGGACATAATATATTATAGAATAATAGTCCCAGCTGTAACTTTCTTAGAATCGATATTCGTGAATGAAATAATCAAACATATCTATAGAGATTGTATCGAATATATAATCAGAAATAAAGTAGATTTCTAGTATGATATAATTCTTCTGTGAATACCAGCTAATTGATAAACTCGACCCTTTTTTTTTTTAAATTACATGTGTTATTATTCTCCCTGCCATTATACATCTAGTGACATAGATACCATACTTTATCACTCAATCAGCCAAACACAATGGAACTTCAAAATTTAGCATAAGAAAACGAGTTTTTTACGAGAAATCAGGACATGCAGCTTATAAATCTAACAACTTCCCACTGCAGATATCACAAATTTCAGATCAAATTACTAAAGGCTTTAAGTTTTAACCATACATTAATAGTGAAAATATGAAAATCACATTCAAGAGAATAAGTTCAGTGTCAATCATGGGCGGAAATACATAGACGAAGCTTTCCAGACCCCTTAACCCTCTTAGTGCGTAGCGAAATTTCAAAACATTGTCCAGAAACGGGACAATTTCAGTAAAAAAATACCACAAACAGTAAATTGTTATTCAGTCTTGAATCACAGCATGTTAACTTAAATAGTTGAAGAATAACTAAGATATAAAGTCAAGATGTTTATTTTTTCAAAAAATAACGTTATTTATTTGACATTACATAACGTCATAATGGTGTTCACGTCACGTCCTAAGGAAGTTTCGCGCTTTTCAATTTAGCGAACGTCAAGCACTTTGCAGTGGTTGGAAGAAAACTTCAGATTTTGCAAAACAGCACTATACTTTACAAAATTTCTAGTCAGTTTTACATATTTTCGGTTGGTTATCTTAAATTTTAAATCAAATCAAATATTTTATTGGATTTATAAAGCACATATATATAAAAAATATGACATTGCGTAATCCAAGTGTACAACATACATGACAAATAATGTAAATAAAACATAATGCATAATAAGAGAACATTAATTATATGCTGCATATATAACTACACGTCTATTTTTTGTACAGTACTTCCATTACTTATGCTAGCCTTACTGACACTAAGCATAGTTTTGAACTTCAAATAGGGTTTTTCTCATTGTTGAAGGCCTTTCGATTGCCTGTAATTGTTTACATCCACTTCATTTGAACTTTGGTGGATAGTTGTCTCATTGGCAATCATATCACATCTCCTTTTTTATATTCAAAGGCTTATCTCATATTTTTACAAATTTGGTTGACATCAGCCAACTTATTTTGATTAATTAAATATAATTTAAATTTGGATGAAACGCGTCTCCTGAGTGGCTGCCAATGTTTGTCTATCAGCTCATAGACATAATTTTGTCATGTGACCGTGATGTCATCAACGTTTTTTCATGATTTACTCCGGCTTAAAATGAAAATTAGAATTAAATTATAAGTTATGACTAATATTGTTTTCTGTCTATTCGAAATAACATGAAAAATGTGGTGCACACTTTAAAATAACCCGCTTCGCTGGTTATTCGGTGTGTTCCACATTTTTTATGTTATTTTTTCGTAGACAGAAAATATATTACAGTCATTCCTTAAATGTTACTGATTTCATAATATCATCTTTAACCAATTTTTGAAAACTTAAATTCTCCCGAAGGTTTTTATATAGGGGACATTATAAAAGGAAGTGCACACCATATTCTGCTTTATCTCCGCAAAGTTTTTGGTAAACTGTATCACCCCGTTTCAATAGCAAGTGATTGTGCACTTATTCTTATTTTTGTGAGAAGTGATCGCTCATATTTTGGAGTATTAAAGCATAGGTAAGCTTTTAAGTCAAACGATGAGCAAGTTTTACAATACAATCTGAGTTTAACAGTGCTGTGTTATAAGATTTAATGTGCTCAAATTGATATAATATTTAATACATTTATGAAAGTTTTTAAATGACTCTCCAAACGCAGTATATAATTAGGGAGCTACCATTTCTGATTTTTGTGGTGGTGGTGGTGGTGGGGATTGGGGGTGGGGTTGGGGGCTAGGATGAAAAATGTTGCCCTGCATTTTTTTTAGTTGTAAGCTCTGTTCTGCCTTTTTTTTTTTCACTCTATTCGGTCCTGCCTTTTTTGTATTAGTTTATCCTGACTTGTTTTACATAAATTGTCATCCTGCTTTCTTTTATTTTTTTTTTTTTTTTATAATTTATTATTTTTCTTCATGAATTTACAGGTATCAACATATATTTATCTTGTGGTACAATAATCAAGCAAGTGAAATAAATAAGCATGATAAGCATTCTATGGACTAACACTATGAAATCTATGAATGAAGTATAGTAATAACATTTTCATTAATATAGTAATAATAGTAATAGTAGAGCAAGCATATGGTATAACTACCAGTATACAAGTTCTTTCAAATACTCATATATATACACATATGTATATACATTAACCTAATTTAAATTTAATTAATGATCTTAGCCCAGGGGTTCCAGTACAAGTTGTGTTCTTCCATACTTAAATATTTTGAAGAGATATGTTTCTCTAAAATCAAGTTTTCTTTTATGTAATTTTGAAGACCTTTAATATGAGGTTTTATATCTTGCATCTTACATCTGTAAATGAAATACTTTGTCAGTAAGATAACTTTATTTTTAATAAAATTCAATTTATAATTTTCATAGAGGCCAAAAATGACAATATTCAAATTTAGTGGAATTTCTATATGAACTATATCGAAAATCCAAGAATTTAGATTGTGCCAAATGTCGGCTACAATATGACAACCCCAAAGTAAATGTTCTATAGTTTCAAGCTCTTCCTTGCAAAATGTACACAAATTACAGTTAACAAGTTTCATTTTAAAGAGTAGAGCATTAGTCCCTAAGATATAATGAATAATTCTATATTGAAACCAACATATTAACCTAGTATTTTTTGAAACCTTGGTAACACACAAGTGTATTTTTTTCCAATTTTCTATAACTTTATTAAGAATACCTTCCCATTTTTTTTCTGCTACAAAATCTATAGGTAAAGTTCCTTGATTTAAAATAGTATACATGTCCTTTGAGCCCTTTTCGGACTTAAAGAAAATATTAATGTTGAAAGGTATAATAGCCTGATGTTTTTTCTCTCTTTCGGTGTTGATTCCAATGGCTTGTAGCCATTTTTTTAGTGCTAATATAAGCCCATAAAACTGTAGAAACATGGGTTTGAAATTATACATAATTTCAAAATTTTCATATGTTAATATATTTCCATGTTCATCTAACAGGTCATTTACAGTCCATACCCCATGATGTGACCAATTTTTATAGTAAACGCTGACGTTATCAATTTTAATATGTTCGTTATGCCATATAGATGTCGAAATGACTTTCTCAAAATGAAATGGATGTCTGAGTTTTGACATAATTTTCCAGGCATGAAAAACTTCATCCCAAAATTTGTTTTTTGATTTTTTAATAATTCCAAAATAAGCCAACTCTGTAAAATTTATATTTTGGGTGGAGGTAAATAATTGGATCCATTTGGATTTTGACTTAAATAATCTTCTAACCCAAGTAAGTTTTAACCCTTGTATAAAATGTCTCAAATTAATCATTTTTAGGCCCCCTCTAAAGTATTCTTGGCATAGAAGATCCCGCTTTATCTTGTCAGGCTTATCATCCCAAATGAATGAATAAATTTTACTATTAAGTTGACGTATCATATCATCATCTGGACCTGGGATGGACAGGAACAGATGATTTAATTTTGATATAATTAGTGACTTTATAATTGTTATTTTACCAAACGGGGTAAGTGACTGTTTTGACCATTTTTGTAATATTTTTTCTATTTCTTGTATTCGAGGAGCATAGTTTAGATTTAACATTCTATCTAAATCAACACAGAAAGTGATACCTAATAATTTGAAGGTACTGAAACCCCATTTCAGTCCCCACTTTACACATATTTTGTCTTGACTATGTCTTTTACTACCTATCCATATAACGTTTGTTTTGTCTAAATTAATTTTCAGTCCTGATATCTCAGCATAGAATTGTAATATACGGAGAGATGCATCCAGTGAGGAAGGCGACCCATCTAAAATAAGTGATGTGTCGTCTGCATATTGAGACAAGATATACTCTGAATCATCTATCGTAATACCCTTTATCTCATCACTACTTCTTACTAAAATGCTTAATATTTCAGCACATAGCAAGAAAAGGTAAGGAGACAAAGGATCCCCCTGTCTACAGCCTCTCTCCACACGGAAAAAGTCTGACAGACAGCAGTTCTGGGTGACAGTAGATGTAATATCATTATAAAATGTTTTTATCCAGTTCATAATAGAGTCTCCAAAATTAAAATACTTCAGTGTTTCAAAGAGAAAGGCCCATGATATAGAGTCAAAGGCCTTCTCAAAATCAATGAGTAATAATATACCAGGGATATCATTTTCTTCTGTAAAGTGTAAAATATCATATATAAGTCTACAGTTCTCCCCAATAAATCTACCCGGGATAAAGCCTGTTTGATCAGAGTCAATAATTCTGTTTAGAACTGACTTTATCCTCTCAGCTATACAACTAGAAGCTAGTTTGTATGTTGAATTCAAAAGTGTAATTGGACGCCAATTTTTTAAGAACTGTTTTGACTTGCCTTCTTTTGGAATACATGTGATAACTCCCTGCCTCTGTGTGACAGACATTTCCCCTATCCGATATGAATAATTTATTGACCTCAAGACAAACTTTCCAATGTCTATCCAAAATACTTTAAAAAATTCTGCAGTAAAACCATCTGACCCAGGACTTTTATTATTTTTCATCCTTTTCAAAGCTTGTGTTAATTCAGTAAAAGAAATGTTACCTTCTAATGATTCTTTTTCGATATCATTTAATTTAGATGTCAAAGATGGTAATTCCCTTGATAAGTTTACTTTTTTAAGACATTCTTGTCTTTTGTAAAGTTTCTCATAAAATATTTTTGATTGTTTTAAGATTTCTTTTTGATTTTCTACTACAGTATTTTCATCAGTAACTAGTTTTTTAATAGTTTTATTGACAAAGTTTTGTGTTTCTAAATTACAAAAAAAATTAGTGGGCCTCTCTCCTTCTTCAATCCATTGGGTTCTTGACCTAACATATTGACCTTTAACCTTGTTCTGTCTCAAAATTCTAAGTTGACATTTTTTGGATTCTATTTCATCAAGAGTGTCCTCTGTACTTACCTTATTTTCTAAATTTTGTATCTCCTCAGTCAGTTGGATTTCCTGTTTTGTCCTTTCTCTTTTTATAAATGTTGAATAAGAAATAGTCTTACCTCTAATCTCAAGGAGAAGAGTCTCCAAAAATAATTGGTCATTAATTGAAAATTCAATATCCAAAGTATCAATACCATGTAAAGCATCCACTCTATGCACTGGCATTACATATTGCTCAACTGTGTTAGTAATTTGTTGTTTTATTAGTTTTACATATTCAGGATCTTGAAGGAGAGAGTTATTATTTCTTTTATTTTTTGCCAAGTTGCTCATCCTGCCTTTTTTTAACTCAAAACTCCTGTCCTGCTTTTTTTCAAATTTCACCCTATACCCCCCTCCCCTCCGCCAATAAAAATCAAAGGGTAGCTCCCTTATAACCTATACAATACACGTTTCTTTTGTTTTAATTGTGTTTTCTATGTACATGCACCTGTACATGTATTTTCACAGCACGCTTATATTAAAATCGGAACTGTCAAAATAAGATTTTTTACATTATTGGTTTAGGGGCCAGCTGCGTTGGAGACCCATTGGTTGCCTTGTGGTGTTTTCTACCTTTTGGTCGGGTTGTATCTTTTTGACACATTCCCCGTTTCTATTGTCTATTCAGATTTAAAGGATGCATGTGTCCCAAAATAAATATCGTCACACCTAAAAAGGCCAACATTTTATTGGCTTAACTATGAAGCAATTAATTTTAAGCCTTGATTTCTTAACAAGGACCTATTTAAGATTAATGGTGTTTACACATGCTCACAAGCACAAGCATGTACAATTTATATCCTTTACTTTAATAGAAATGTTTAAAGATGCCAAAAATATGTCAATGCTGTGAAATGTTTTGCTATATATATACTGTAAAATGTATCTGTCTCCGGAAATATCCTCCCCCAGTGAAACATTGAGAGGCCGATTTAGGGGCGGCAGGGGCCCCGCCCCCTCTTTTTGTGGGAAAAATTTGGTTGATTAAATAAGGAATCACTGAAGCATGACTGGAGCGGACCCCTCTTAGGCAGTCAGTTGGCCCCCCACTTATGAAAATTTCTGGATCTGCCACTGCATTGTAATCGTCTTGTTCCCTTTTCTTTGTAGACGATGGTTGCACCGACGCTAGTGTCATCACATGAAATATTTCTTGTGTTTATTATGGTTATTATTTTCTATGTTATACATGTATTCATATCATATTTCATATGTCATATTTATTATCATATCACATTGACGCTTGACGAATGACAAATCCAAATCGAGCACACCTTTTTACCTGCATGATTTCTAGCTACCGCCAAAAATGTGGATGGGTTGCGCTACTAGCTATATATTTACATGTTTGTTTCTTTCTGTTTCTTGGGTTTTAGGTTCGGTTCTAATATTTTCGTAAATAACTGCTTAGTTTCTTTGATTAATATTGTTCGATGGTATATTTATACTATTTGTAACTATCATTATATATATTTTTACAGAATAAATAATAAGAGGGCCCTTCCGAATTTATATAGCTATATGGGGAAATATAATTCACGAAAACTTATTCCTAAATAATACCGTATGTGTTAATTTATATGTGTACATCAATGTAATATTTACACATATTTAGAAAAGATCTTTTATTACATCTTTCTTTTATTTTTTCCCCAACTTGGCATTTTACACTCAATATATACAACATATTAAGTATAAGGAAAGTATAGATCTTTGTTTGAAGCATCGCAGTCGGAAAGCTGACCCCGGTTTGACCCCATTTCTTAAAGCAACAATGGAAGTCATGTGATTACCATATATGGGCATTTTTTTACCAAAAAAAGTGAAGCCCGTTCTTTGGAATTTGTAGTTTTTTGCATGAATTAAAACTAATTTGCTTTTAAGTGAACATTCTTGAGTATATAAGAAATATATTGATCCACTCAATTATGATTAAACTATTTTTATCTCTCAAAATGTGTCTTCAAAGTCTAGGTGTTGACCAAAAAAATTGGTCACTGGGAATTAAAATCGTAATTTTCTTTCTTAACTTCTCGGGAAGCTATGCTGAATTTAAATTATGTTATGTAACATAACTTTTACTGTAATATGTCAAATTTGTGCCACTTAATACGCTGTAATACGCAAATGTGCCACTTCGATGTGTCGATATTTCTGACGAAGCGGGGCCGATAGTAATTTACGAGTTACGTCCCTTTGTTTGACACTCTCATGATCAAACTATTATTATATTAAGCACCATATGCTGTTATTAACATGAGGATATTATTAAAATAATTGTATTGAATAAATTTTGATACTAAAGACATGTGCAAAAAAAATAGCGAAACACATTTTATCACTTCTCAGAAATCAGTCTCATAGAAATACTCAAATAGGCCCTATGTCAGTATGTGCCATAATATTATTATTCCAAGAGTTAATTTAATATTTATATTTTGGTAAGTATTTATACTGCTGTAACCAAATTATTTCAACACAGAAATAAATTTCTACTTTAATCATACAAGGGGTAGCCAAAATATTCATAAATAATGGATCAAGACAGGATTAAAATGATCAAATACAGGAACTCCTTTTCATTACTGATACCTGATCCTACCTTTTTCATTTAAACTTAAACGAGACTATAATGAAAGTATTCTGAATGTAAATTCTTCATTATTTGAAATAAAAGGAAATTAGTTTGCAATTCTTGTACGAACAAACTAAATATAACAATAAATTTTGTCTCACTGATTCCATGCAGATTCTAATGAATGGACTCAAATTATAAAAAAAAGCACTAAACCAATAAATAAATTGTTCTAATCATGAACTTGAAAATAGATAAGAACAAAAAAGACTGGGTCTAAGATTTTTCTTCTTCTATTTAATTTTTTTAAACAATTATGCATTTTTATATTTATATAAAAGTATTTCAGTCTCAGAGCAGATTCTGAGTGCTAAGTCAACAATATTATGTTTTAGATCACAAGTCATAAGTAAGTCACACTTCATGTCAGTATGAACATGCTTTGAAAAAGAGTGATTAAAATGCTAGTCTGAAAGAGATTGTTTTAAGTTCATATTTAGGACAATACTTTTTCATTTACCTTTGGCAGTTTTGCAGGATTACTTCATCACAATTTTTTTTATAATATTATAAACGATGAATGAGTTTTGGTTAAGGTTGTGTAAAGACAGTATAAGATTTCCTTACCTTGTTTTAGTTAGTCAAACAATTCACTGACTTAAAGAGAATAATTAATCCAGTCAAATATTCACAGCTGAACTCGCCATTGCTTTTTCAAACAAACACACAAAATGAGTGTACATTGTGTAAAGATGCAAGTTGACATCGATGTGTAAGATAAAAAAACTACAATGTCAAAAAATGTCTTTCGTTTGAAATTTAGTTCGAACGGGGTTTCCTAAGGGGTGATAGAACGTTAGACTTGATTTTTTTTTTAACTTTGAGATACTTATTATTAATTTTTTATAGTTTGTATATTCTTTGTTTATCTGGAAAACAAGAAGAAAAAAATAACAGACAATTTCGCATAATTCTTAAACGACGATCAAAAGCATTACGTTATTTTTGAAAGACGGACAATTTATAACATGTTTAAGTATTATTTTCTTTCATAATGATAAGAACCATGCTTGAAAAATCGAAAGAAATCTATTTCTGACCCTAATGGCAAGTAAGAAACAGAAAAAAGAAAAATTCCAAATTGGCGCCAAATTATTTTTTCCGCGAAATTAACGCAATTTCAGAATGGCGGGTTTTAATATCAGTCCCATTGTTGTCTTAAGAAAGTAGCAACAACGGTCGTTTCTAAGGGCTTGCTTTCTGACTGATCGTATTCAGTATCAGCATGATATGAGTTAAAAAATTATACTTGTCTAAAATTTAACATCGTAAGGTGTAACTTCATTGAATAAATGTGAAGGAATTTCAAAATTTGCCGTTTTTAAAGATCATAGCACACTCTTTTGTTCACGTCCCAAGTCAGGAGCCTGTAATTCAGTTGCTGTCGTTGGTTCATGTCTGTCATATGTTTTTCATAAATTGTATTGTTATAAATTATGCCGTTAGTTTTCATGCTAGAATTTTTTTACATTTTTTCATGTCGGGGCCTTCTTTAGCTGACTATACGGTATAATGGCTTTTCTCATTGTTTGGCTGATTCCTGCTACTAACGGCCGGTTTCGAATAACTGCATAGTATCTATTCATTTTTGCACATAAACTAAAGCCTATAATAGCTAATAAAACATAAAAAATATTCAGAAAACTGAATGCTTTTTTATGCCAATTTAACAATTCGTATCAATAAATTAATTGTAGACTTATTTATCTATATACCAACGTAGACTTTTTCGTTGTTTAATTCATTTGTTTTCAAACAAGTAAGAAAACCAAGGCAAGCACCAAGTTCAACACTTAGTATACATATCAGTGGCCCTCCCAATCTAAAAGAGTTGAGGACATTTGTTTGAAATATTTATATATATTGTTAGATACAAGAATTAAAACCAAATAGCAAATATTTTTGTTTGTACTTTTCAATGATTATTTGTTCATGTTAATTTTTTTTTCTGTTTCATACTATGATTCTATGTTATCTTATCAATGCGAAGCATTTTAACCCTTTCGGCGCCAAAACGACATTTTTGTCGTTTACCGCTAGCACGCCAAAACGACATTTTTGTCGCTTTTTGTGAGAACCCACAATCCATTAAAACGTATGTAAAAATCATCATTTTACTGCCGAAACCATAATAGGTTTGAAACGGTCGTTTCTAAGGGCTTGCTTTCCGACTGCAAAGTCCCAAAAATATATCGAATTTTCGTGGTTGAAAACAATTTCTTTTAGAGGTATCGTGCAAATATTTACACAAGCTATACTCCAATTATAAACTTTGTATGCCTTTATTTATCGAATTTACTTAGTGAAATTAGTTCAAATGGTTGACTGTGAAAAAAAAACAATTGTTATTTTATTTTTAAGTTGTAACGTTTATCCGAATGACGTCATCAAAACTGGTGCTGTATGTGACGTTTATGCGTATAAAAGTTGCAGGTACTTGAAATTACTGGTAACGTTTTGCAGTAAACCATATGAGTTTCTACCGATTTTCACAATGTGAAGTGTTACAGACTGCATATCTTTCGATATCGTTTCTGTATATATATTCAATAAAAACTATTTGTTCAAATTTATAAGGCCGGCAGATAAAGTCGGTCGAAATCAGTAATATCTATTTTTGTATGCACTATTTTACCCAACATATTTCTTGAGAAACTTACCCATTTGCTGTTGGTGTAGACATTTTTTGACTTCATTCGTTTTAGAAATACCAAAATATTAAAGTTAATTATAAATTCGACAATGTCTTTCAGAATAATTTCTGCGAAGAGCCATTCATGCCCTGAATTTTTTATTCATCATTCTAATACTTGATCATGGCATACAATTTTCATACTCCGCCTTAATTGTTCATGCGTCCCACTTTGTTTTCAAAAACATGTTCTATTTTTAGATAAGATCGTGTTTTGAATAATCTATCTTTTATTAATTTATTTACTTTTTGTCTTTTGTCAGTGTGTTAGGTTTTTTTTGGTGCTTGGTCCAATTTTTACAAGTCAAAATCTTTTCAAATGTTTTTTGCTACCGTATTTGTTCTAATGATATACGGGTACACGACACAGACAGTTCAAGTTTAGAAAAGGGGATCAGTGCTTACAAAAATATACTGAGCTTTTCCAAAGCCAAAGCCAGAAAGAATCCTTTGGCCAAGTGGTTGGCGTTATCACCCTTTATTTGTCATGTTTGGTTTTTTTTATCCTTCAATGCTAAAAGCTTAAAATGTCGTAAACTTTCTCATTTAAATTGTTTCACATTGAATTACATGATGGACAGTCTTGCATACATAAAAGAGAGGCAAAAGATACCAAAGGGATAGTCAAACTTATGAATCGAAATCACACTGACAATGCCATTGCAAAACACGAAAACCAACTAAAAAGACTGAACATCACGAACCCAACCAAAAACTGGGGAAATCATATATCCCAAACTATTGTTGAAGGCAACTAAGACGACCCGTAGTGTACAGTCTTGTCTTGATGTTTTTAGTGGCTATTGGTGTCTCAGTTGTAACCATACCAAATATCCTGACTTTCATATTATAACGGACTCTTTCCAAATAATACTGGTGCAAAAGAAAATTCTGAATTGTTTATTTTTCACAACCAAAATTGTTTAACAGTAGCTAAAGAAAAACAATATATAAACACGGACGGCAGTGCTTGATTCTATGCAAAAGTTAAACTGATACTAATATTGAAAATTCAAATCCAACACACAACATTGATATACGAACTTGTTTTTATACATAATTTTTAACAGCATGTAGAGTTTTTCAGTTCATCTGATCCATTAAAACTATTAAACTTTTGTCAGCATTTTGAATCGTTTTTTTTTTGTTTTTGTTTTTTTTGTTTTGTAAGGAGGAAAAATTAAACAAGACTCTAATCTAACTACTTCGTATGACTATATATGAAAAAGATTAAGATATATTCAATAGAGCTAAGGAAAAGAGATACTAGTATATCAAAATATAATGAGGCCTTTCTTGTCATTCCGAGACCACAGTGTTGTAAGAAATGTTTCCGTTTGGCTTTAAAAAAATCCAAATCTCGAGGGAGCGACCATTCGCTGCGCCATGTCCTCATCGTGATCATCTAGTCCAATAGTTTACTTTTAAATTTTATGTGAAAAGCTTTCCTTTTTGTTGGAACCTGAATATTGCATATAACAAAGCATTTTTTACAGTTTTAAGAACATACAAGAAAGGGTTGATTAATTCATGTAATTTGAAAATGTCCATTCTTGTAAAGAGTTTATTTCAAATTTTTCGACTGGAAAATAAAGGGTCGACGTCTAAAATCGTCTATTCTTCACACAATCTAACTTTATCGTTATAGAATGGATGGGATATGAGAACTATTTCAACCCGGCACCATTTATCTGTGTCAGTCAACGGCGGTTGATTTCACTCATGTCAGAGTTGATTTATTGTCCCAGTCGTTGTTTTCGTTAATATTTGAGTGTTTCTTTTATTGTCCAAGCAGTTGTGTATTTTAGGAAATGAATAATGAAGCCAAATTTTAGTAATCTCTGATAATTTATTCACAGACTATGTATACTTTATCCTTTTAATGTTTGAAATATTGTATAATGTCCGACTATCTTTTAAGACTTAAGTTGACCTCCATATATCTTTGTTAATTGTTTGAGTCCTGGAGTTAAAGTCTCATTTATATCGAATCCGCATCTCTGTTAAAAGTTGGAGAAGGTTTTGTGAAGAAACCAGATTGCGATTATGTTTGTGCATGTAACAATCTAATTCAAAAACTTAAAGAATTAACCACAGACAAAAGGAAAGTACGTCGTCCGTAATTTATAATGTTTGGGTTAAACTATTGGTACCAACGTTTACCTCTTTTATTTCGTATTTCAAACTAACCATGTAATTGTTTTGAAAAATAGAAACAATATCATAAAGTAGCATGAGTAGGAAGCAATGTAAAAAAATGGTTACAGCATTTGGGACCATATCGATTTTACCGAAATTCCTAAACGAACTCTTGCTGAAAGGGTCAAGACAGTTTGGACCACAGATACACATTAAATTAAGACATTAAATGTTCCATAAAAAGTACAGATTTAGCGAAATTAATGGAACTTCGAATGCCTTTGACATGTAAAATATTGACTTGAGTACCAAAAAAAAAAAAACGATCAGTTAAGCCTATATAAAAAAAAGCAAAATTGATGCTAAAAGTTCACAACTACTAGCAGTCAGTAATTTTTATTTACTTGAAGAAGTAATATTAATATACTTATATAAGTAAATTTGTAGGAAACTTATACTAGTGTATTTTGTTTATTTGTATAGGTAAAAAAAATTGGCTTAGTTATGTCCCTTAGACATTCAGATTTTTTTACTTATATAAGTGAAAAAGTCATCCTATCTTCTTTTCTAGAATTCTTAGGACTTCTTTGCTCTAATAGAATTTTAAATTGTCAGTCCTTTGCAGATGTCTTAACTAATCATTTAAGTGTAATTTCATGGACAATGACAATCTCATTTGTCTGTTATCTTCAGAACACTGCTCATTTACAAGCCCCCAAGGAGCAATGTTTGAAGGCCTTTCGCAAGTATTTAAGATCTTTGCGCAATCAGTTTCTTTGTTGAATTAATGAGATGAAACATTGAACTCTAATAAGCTAACCTGGGAAAAATCATTAAAGGCATGTTTTTACATCTCAAAACTTGAGAATTTTTGTGGGATTGTAAAAAAATTTACAAGTGAATTTTTGAGAAAATTAAGGGAAGATTATTCAAACATTATAATTAACTTATATAAGTATATTTTATTTACTTCTTCAAGTAAATAAAGATTACTTGTACAAGTAGTACCCCTGACTGACTAGTTTAATCAGACAAGTGACATTTCTCAAAACCAAATCGGCAAAAGTAAACTTATTTCAGATTATACATTATCAGAAAAAAGATAAGAGTTGTGAAATATCATGAAATATTTGCCGCTGAACGCAGTTGTCATTCGATTTATTGATCAATCAGTTAAGACTTTATGGTTAAATCATAAGTCATTACAATGCTATATACTAGTATCCCGATTTTTGTGGTGATGTATAGTACTAAGTGTTAAGTCGGACTCTTCATCGACGGTGCTTTAGAAAAAAAAACAGACCGTGTCAACTATGAAGAAGCTGAGAACACTGCTCGTCTTTTGAATCCCTCGTATTAATATAAAATCTTGCATGCTTCTTTATATAAAAATACAGTGATTGAACTATATTTTCTTCAACATATCTTTATTGTTTGTAATATTTATCATATTATAAAAACCTTCATTTATTTCCATATTGTCGTGTTTTTTTTTTTTATAGTATTCTAGAAAAAAAATAGATATGTAATAAATTAATTTCGATTTCCAACCCAAAAATTTAAAAAATCACAGAATATACGCAAGGTCCGCTACGTGTACTAAAGTTTAAAGATTAATCCCGAGGATGATGGAAATTTACCCGAATGTATGATATGTCAAATTAATCAATTAACGAGGATAACGTGCATGTGCTTGTCTAGGTAAATGTGTTGACGTTACGTTACGTATCGTTTTTAGTAACGTCATTCAAATATGTATGGCAACGTAACAATGTGAAAAAACAACGTCTCGGCGCTCAAAGGCTTAAAGGATCATTCTAAAATTTGATAGCGCTATTTTGCCTTCAACTCAATTACGACATAACTGTCATAAAATGACGTCAAATAATATATGGCGTAATAATGACGTTTTATGAAAAAGATGGATAAAAAGAAAACAACAACAAAAAAAATAACCACATAATGAATAAAATATATAAAATGTATTCAATAATTGAAAGAAAGGGTATTTTTTAGAAATATCAAAAAGTGAAAAAAATAATCGATTTTTTTACACAAAGGACATATATGTCCTTCCCGCAGTAAGCCAGGGGAAGACACATGTCATATGTCCCTGCCGCAGTAAGAGGGTTAAGGTGGCTCACCCCAATAAGGACCCCCGGTAGAATTTTTTTATTTTCACATTTTTTGTAGATTTTTTAATGATGAATCCAAAAAGGCAAAGAAAAAAGGGGGTCATCAGGCTCGTTTTCCCCTCAAATGGAAGCGAAATGTGCGATTTTGACCCTATTTCCACAGATTCTCGGGTCAGCCGGGAATAGCGATAAGGTGTATTGCGGGATACATTTGATATTTTACACAATACCTGTTTTGCAAATATATCCAAACTACTAGTATGTTGAAGATCTATAGTACGTTGCATTCAAACCTGCATATCAATGTCGTTTACGGCGTCCACTTTAAAGTGCAGTGGGAGCAGTGACGTCGGTATGACGTCAGAACTGTAACTGTGAAGCGAAACCTCCTCCAATAAAGGAGAACCTCATATAATTCGATTTAAGGGCTTTGAAAGTCTCTGTTAAATTTATTCACAACTTTCATAGGCTCTGGACTTTTTAGAGCTTGACATTATAATGTATAGACACCTGTCTTTTGTTAGAGACTTTATGTTGGCCCCAATCTTCTTTGTGTTGTTTATATAATTGGCTTGTTGTCTCATTATACGCCACATATCCTTTTATTCATAACGCATACAACGTATGTAAACTTTAAATTGAGTGAATACTACTGTATATTCTGCATACAAAATCTGTCATTCATTATACGGCAAGTTTCTTTAAGGACCTCTGAGGAGCCAAAAATTTCTAGTATTCAGTAAACTTTTTTCTTAACCTGATTTTGTACCCAATTCTGATGATTTTTCCATTTTTCATCAATTTTTACCCATTTTTTTGCTATTATCATGAAAAAAAATCACAGTTTCACAATTAAATGTTTTTTCATACTTTCAATAAAAATGAAGTGGACCAATCTGAATAGATTTAACTAAAAAAAAAATATAGGTAACGTTAGGTGTTAATATAAGAAAGTTTATAAAATTTTGTTGCTTTTTCGTGTCAAATTTACCATGCTGTCAATTTTGTAAATTTGGGATTTTTCTCTTTTTTTAGAATACAAAGCATATTATTTCAACTTCTTTTTTATAAATGATTGAAAAAATACATTCTAAGAAATTCGAAAAGAAAAAATTGATATGGGATGTACATGTTTCTGGTAAAATTATTTCTTGTGCCCCTCACCCATTTTCTCAACATTTTGGCTAATGAGACTGACTAGATTGGTAATAAAATTTGAAAACTTTATTACTCAAAAACTACTTATTGTAAATACACAATTTTTTCACAGAGTTAAGTTTGATTATAATATTTTTTAAATTCATTGATATTTTCCACTTGTATCACATGTTTTGGAAATAATTCCAGAACGAGATTTCAACGAGACTGAAACGTCAGAAGAATACATCCTTAAGGATGTCCGCTACTCTGTTTCAAAATAACAAGCTTTTTAAAAGACTGTTATACATTGAAAGTATATGAATAAAGGAACTTAAAAAGCAGGAAAAAGTGAAGGGTCCGTGTGCTTGTTTTCAAGATATAAGCCATTGAAAATTTGGCGGGAAGTGATTCTCTCTAGATTTTTCATACACTTAACATTGGCACCCTTTTTCTTTCAAAAGCTATGAAAAAATAAAAGGATTTTATAAGATTTTCAAATATGGCTTTGTAAACAATATGTAATCAAAATATGAAAAGAAAAGTAAGGGTTTGCGGGCAAAAACTTTTAATGGCACTACATGGATAAAACTAGAGGATTCCGAATATCTAACAAAAAATCAAATACAAGAGTAGCAAACATCATTAAGTGCTGTTCGGAAATACAAAATCACGACTTTCAAAAGCACTGTGCTTAAACGGCTGTACAGCCCAATTTGGAGCCGCCTGGCATCGGTAAGAAACTTCTTACTTAAATAATTACAATACCATGAATACAACACAAATGTTTAGTAATAAAAAATTTGTATCAATGATCATCAATCTTTTACGGAAAATCCTAAACGTAAAAGGTTATTTAAGGTAGATAGGGTGTCTTCCTCCATCTTGAATTTTGAAATACCAGAAAACAATCGGTCTAGATCTTTAATAATTGGTGCAAATTTTGAGAGTAGTAGGTAATTCATGTGTAAGAATTTTCATTTTAATATAGAAAATGACATATTTTATCATATTTATGGTTGTATTTTACAAAAAAACGGAATACTTTTGTTTGATTCTATTATTTCCATCTTTGCCACATAAGGGGAGGCAACTCAAATGTAAGGGCAGATAATTCAGATAAAGGTACTTTTACACTGGAATGTGTTAGGAATTTGCCTATTTTGTTATGTAGCAAGAAAACGGGTCCCGTGACCCCATTTTTTCTTTTTCTTATCTGAAAGCATACTATTAGAGCTATCTTTTCATATTCTATCTCAAAATTCTATGGTGTAGTTTTCGTTTTATGGCAGAAAATTGGGTTTTCCATGCATAATCTATACAAAATCTGTCAATTTTGCACAACCTGTAGCGTGAAAATAAGCCCCGTGACCCATTCTTTTTATTTTATTTTTTTAAAAAGCATGATATAAACTACAGTTTGGCAAATTATTAAAAAAATCTATGGATTATAATTTAGACACCCCATCTACCTTAATACTACAAAATAAACGATGACAGCACGATTTGCGGAATCACTTTGGATGTAAGTAACTTGAAAACATCTTGTTCGTAATTTTTTTCAGTATACCAATAGAGATGTCCGTAACTTTAACATAATGTTCTTTAACCTTGGACATAATATATTATAGAATAATAGTCCCAGCTGTAACTTTCTTAGAATCGATATTCGTGAATGAAATAATCAAACATATCTATAGAAATTGTATCGAATATATAATCAGAAATAAAGTAGATTTCTAGTATGATATAATTCTTCTGTGAATACCAGCTCAGTCGGAAAGCTGACCCCGGTTTGACCCCATTTCTTAAAGCAACAATGGAAGTCATGTGATTACCATATATGGGCATTTTTTTACCAAAAAAAGTGAAGCCCGTTTTTTGGAATTTGTAGTTTTTTGCATGAATTAAAACTAATTTGCTTTTAAGTGAACATTCTTGAGTATATAAGAAATATATTGATCCACTCAATTATGGATTAAACTAATTTTTTCTCTCAAAATGTGTCTTCAAAGTCTAGGTGTTGACCAAAAAAATCGGTCACTGGAAATTAAAATCGTAATTTTCTTTCTTAACTTCTCGGGAAGCTATGCTGAATTTAAATTATGTCATGTAACCTAACTTTGACTATGACATGTCAAATTTCTGTAATACGCAAATGTGCCACTTCGATGTGTCGATATTTCTGACGAAGCGGGGCCGATAGTAATTTACGAGTTACGTCCCTTTGTTTGACACTCTCATGATCAAACTATTATTATATTAAGCACCATATGCTGTTATTTACATGAGGATATTTATTAAAATAATATTATTGAATATATTTTGATACTAAAGACATGTGCAAAAAAATTAGCGAAACACATTTTATCACTTTTCAGAACTCAGTCTCAGTGAAATACTCAAATCATGAGGCCCTATGTCAGTATGTGCCATAATATTATTATTCCAAGAGTTAATTTAATATTTATATTTTGGTAAGTATTTATACTGCTGTAACCAAATTATTTCAACACAGAAATAAATTTCTAATTTAATCATACAAGGGGTAGCCAAAATATTAATGAATAATGGATCAAGACAGGATTAAAATGATCAAATACAGGAACTCCTTTTCATTACTGATACCTGATCCTACCTTTTTCATTTAAACTTAAACGAGACCATAATGAAAGTATTCTGAGACTGAATGTAAATTCTTCATTATTTGAAATAAAAGGAAATTACTTAATTAGTTTGCAATTCTTGTATGAAAAAACAAAATATAACAATCAATTATGTCTCACTGATTCCATGCAGATTCTAATGAATGGACTCAAATTATAAAAAAAAACACTAAACCAATAAATAAATGGTTCTAATCATGAACTTGAAAATAGACAAGAACAAAAAAGACTGGGTCTAATATTTTTCTTCTTCTATTTTTTTTTTTTTTAACAATTATGCATTTTTATATTTATATAAAAGTATTTCAGAGCAGATTCTGAGTGCTAAGTCAACAATATTATGTTTTAGATCACAAGTCATAAGTAAGTCACACTTCATGTCAGTATGAACATGCTTTGAATAAGAGTGATTAAAATGCTAGTCTGAAAGAGATTGTTTTAAGTTCATATTCAGGACAAGACTTTTTCATTTACCTTTGGCAGTTTTGCAGCATTACTTCATCACAATTTTTTTTATAATATTATAAACGATGAATGAGTTTTGGTTAAGGTTGTGTAAAGACAGTATACGATTTCCTTACCTTGTTTTAGTTAAGTCAAACAATTCACTGACTTAAAGAGAATAATTAATCCAGTCAAATATTCACAGCTGAACTCGCCATTGCTTATTCAAACAAACACACTAAATGTGTGTACATTGTGTAAAGATGCAAGTTGACATCGATGTGTAAGATAAAAAAACTACAATGTCAAAAAATGTCTTTCGTTTGGAATTTAGTTCGAAAGGGGTTTCCTAAGGGGTGATAGAACATTAGACTTGATTTTTGTTTTAACTTTGAGATACTTATTATTAATTTTTTATATAGTTTGTATAATCTTTGTTTATCTGGAAAAAAAAGAAGAAAAAAATAACAGACAATTTCGCATAATTCTTAAACGACGATCAAAGGCATTACGTTATTTTTAAAAGACGGACAATTTATAACATGTTTAAGTATTATTTTCTTTGATAATAAGAACCATGCTTGAAAAATCGAACGAAATCTATTTTTGACCCTAATGGCAAGTAAGAAACAGAAAAAAGAAAAAAATCCAAATTGGCGCCAAATTATTTTTTCCGCGAAATTAACGCAATTTCAGAATGGCGGGTTTTAATATCAGTCCCATTGTTGTCTTAAGAAAGTAGCAACAACGGTCGTTTCTAAGGGCTTGCTTTCCGACTGAGCTAATTGATAAACTCGACCCTTTTTTTTTTAAATTACATGTGTTATTATTCTCCCTGCTATTATACATCTAGTGACATAGATACCATACTTTAATATGAGGAAGGCGCTACTTTGAATGCCAGCTTACCAAAACTATGTCCTACATATTGATTGATTGTTGGTTTGCTTAACGCCCAGTGGCAAATATTTCATGCATGTTCAGGACGAATGTCCTACATATAGTTTTTGTCTAAAATAAAATAATAAGTTTAGATGGAAAATGTTTAGGGAAAGATCATTGAACTTCAAAAGGCAGAAGGAGGTATGGTATTTTTTTTTGGTGTGTCGCAGGAAGCATCAAAGCAAAAATTAAAATAGCCTTCCTGGACGTCATAATTATTTGGACTAGTATTTTTCTTTAAAAATTGATGACAAAAATACTCTGTTCAAGCAGAGGACAAAAAAAAATATTCTGAATCCAGATTTTCCCCATACCTTCTAGTGTTTATATTTTGACTAAATAATTTTGATTGATAGCATTGAAGTCCTTCACGTGTAAAAAATCTGACTCAAACAAAAAACCATACCCCCCTTTGAAGCTAAATGGTTGCTCCCTTATTGTTTTCTGCTGAAAATGAATTTATTGGTGATTTATATAAATGACAATGCTTACATTCATTATCTTGTGCATTTTCATATCCATTTTTCTTTCTTTGCAAATTTTATAAAATTTAAAACAATAAGACATTTGTTTAATTTCAAAACTATGAATACTGTACAGTTATACAATCCATAACTTTATTAAATTAATTTTTTGTTGATTTTCATGAAAAGGTGGAGGATTTGGAATATCTTTTTCATCAATATCTAAAAGTTGTAGCGTTTTTTTTTTATTTAGTATTGCAAACAACGCTTTCTGTTTGTTGAATTATTTTTACTTTCTAAATTAGCTGGTTGTTCATATTGTATTCCCAGTTTCCTGCATCTCATATAAGAGGATCATTCTGATTGTTAAAAGAAGAGTTTGAATTTACAGTGAGCCTGCTTAGAATAATGTTTTGATCAGGTTTTTTATTTTCATCTAAGCATATAAGGAACCATAAATAGGATTGTTAAGTTGATAATCTAAAGATTCATCTATTTTCTAGGATGCTATTTAAAATTTGAGGGGAGAACACTGCTCAGCAGTATAAATGTATTCCTGATCATCTTCTTTTTGTGGGTTTCTACATCAATTTCATGTACTAATTCAGAGTCGGTTTTATGTCATTTCTTGCATAATTTGTTTTATTAGCTTACTTTTCAAGTTTTTATACGACGGCAATATAAAATTGAGAATCGAAATGGGGAATATGTCAAAAATTTGCTTTCGAGTAATGCTATCATGTTGCTGTTGCTGTCCGAAGACACATTTGGTTTCCGGACAATAACTTTAGTTTAAATAAATGGATCTCTATGACAATGTATGAAATTGTACCAGAAGGTTCAATACACAAAAGGAATGTTAGAATTGATTTTGGGGGTTATGGTACCAACAGTTTAGGAGTCAGTGGTCAAAAACAACATTTTTGGGTTGTTTTTTTTCCATAATTTTTGGGTTTTTTCTCCAAAATTTACCATTTTTACATTGATTATTTCTCATTTATATATAAATGCACCAAATACTGATATGGGAGGTGATACACACGAAACAGTGTGTGTTATTTCTTTTTATCGGTAATTTGTGCATTTTTCCTTTGATGTGTATACTCCTTGTCCTTGATAATGTTGACGTCATTATCAGTGGACTGGTCATGATAAAGAAAATATACTGGGTTAGTTCGAAATTGACATGCACAAGTGCACCGCAAAAGGATCTTCTTTCCCTTTAATTCACAAAATTGCACATGATTTTTTTCACAGAAACACACACGTTATTTCATGAATGAAACACTTGTCATTGTTTGAAACTTTCACAGTAATCAGCTGGTAATAAAACGTTAGTTTAGCCTTTTTGAACGATTCACTGATTGTGTGAAAATTTGAACAGAAAATGTACGATAAACCTGATAAAATTGCGGAATTATTGATAGCTTTCCTTACTATTCACAAGGACATATCACTAACATATCGTCCATGCTATTCCGATTTGAGTTTTTATTCCTACATAGTCTGGCATGGCTGGTGCTGTTCCAAGTTGTCTTCTTTTGCTGCATGTTTCTTGAGAAGTATTTGTTTGACCTGGTCAGTCACTATAAAGTGTTACAATTCATATTAAGACGCAACACATAAATAGTGACCAAAAAGGTACCGCTTTCACATGCACGACATGAGAGAATCTAGAAAAAAAATTAAATGTACACATTTTCAACATTTTTGTGGGACTATCATATAAAATTAAGGAGATTATGTAGTTGGAGACTGCTGCTGAATAGAAATGTTTGGGCTCACCTGATACCTGTTTTCAAATCAGTCCATATTAAAGTTTGAAGGGTCCAAAATTAAAATATGTTTGATTTCAACTGACATAAAATTTTTGGTGTTTTTTATATGCTAAATCTACATCTGTTATTGTATCAGGCTGTGCTTGGCAAAGCATTTTATTGCTGTTTTGTTTGTACTTTATTTTATTTTGGTCATGAAAATTAACTTGTAGTTGTGAAGTTGCTAACATTTTTAAAAGATGATAATTAGATAACTTCGCATGGTGACGACACTGATGTTTTCGTAGATTTACTTTTTCCCAGGAATGCTTCATCTGTTGATACATGTATATTCTCACTGTGAACGATTTATGTCTCAAAAAAAACTTGTAAGATTTCTGCAGTTATTTTTGTTGAATACATACATACACATAGGGTGAAAATTGGGTACTTGGTGCAATTTGGGTACTGTGACGTTATAGCCATAATTGTTTATTGCTATAATAGGTTGAAATGTGCACCTGATAAAAGTATTCGGTAAAGTGAAAATGTTTTGATCAGGTTTAAACTGACGCATAAAATATACTGGTGACTGCTGGAGGCAAATATTTATATTGCCTCCAAATAATGTGTCTGCAGCTTGAATTTCAAAAGATGTATGTAGCCCACATACTTCCAAGTAACATGCTCTATACCTATCAAAAGTCATGGTATTATCATTGGTTATCATAACTCCATTGTAATTCCCATAAAATCCAATTTTGGACAATATGGGAGCATACAATATATACCTAAATGTATCACTCAGACTCAAGTCTCCTTTTACTATGATTAAACTTAGAGAGTGAAAAAAAAACAGTCTCCATCTCCTGGGACTGTTTAAGGTAGATATGTGTCATAATTAATGACAAGATTTGTTGAGAGTTTGTCAAAGGAAGTACAGTGACAGTCTCCAAATTAGAAGATTGTGAATTTGAATATATATATTTTTTTTTAAACTTTTGTTAAGTTTTGAATTACACCTGCATTTGTCTGTTAGCTAGGAATAACAGTGACCACATTCCACAGTATAACCAACTTCATTATCACTGTAACTTGATATGGGAAATTCTGTAGCAGATTTTACTACCTTCACCTTGGCGTATAATGCAATTTTTTTGTTATAAAATGCTAGTGTGAGATAGGAGCATCATTTTGCAACTTACAACCTATTTTATGACCATTATTGAGTCCTCTGAAAGTTTCAGTTTTGTCAAAGCCTGCTGCATCTCTTGAGAATGCATGTGTACAACAATTCTTTTGTTGAAACATCTGTACTATTGACCAAGAATTGACAAGATAACAATAGAAGAAACTGCAAATACAATTATTGATTAAATGCAATATGTTATGTCACTATACTAAACTAGGAATGTTTGACATGTTTTCATACAGTTATATGGTTTTAAGAAAACAATGCTCCATTTTGGTTGAATAATTTGCTTTAAAAAAAAAAATTATACATCAATTGGTCTATACCATTACATGTCAATTGGTGGATTGTACGTCAATTGAGGTATAATCCACCAATTGGTGGTTATTCCTGACCTGTTCTGTGTTCACCTCCGCCTCCGGCTACGTTTCTCCCAAAATTTATTGCTTGCACTGCAGAGGGTTTTTCTGTGTTCCCATGGCTGGACGGAACTTTTACACTCAAATGTTATCATTAATTATGATATTGTGACTTTTAAATGAAGTACCTGTGGTAATTTAGGAGATTTGTCACTGATAATGGAAAGATGAAGCAGACGACGAAACATGGCGTAAGATGTTGTTGTCCAAACTTCGGTTGTTTCCGTGGTACAATAAAATTGAAATAAACTGCACAAGTTACTAAAATTTCTAAATTCTTGTTTTTGTAAACAAATAAGAATTCATGTCACATTTAACATCAAATTTATTCCGTTTTGTCCCGTTTTTTCAAGATCGCGATTAAACGAGAATCTGGCAGCCATCAAAAATATAAGGGTTAAACTAATGTCCTGAAATTGTCCTTACGGATATTCCAATGCTAATTTCGTTTTCATTATTTGAAGAATGGACTTTATATTTGGAGCCAAGCAAGAATACAATGTTTGTTTAATAAATATAATGAAAAAAAAAGAAAACAAATATTTTTAAGAGTTAAATAACTTGACTTGATCTACTTCGAAAATTAAAAAAAAAAAATCGTACGAGATTTAACGAGAGTGACGAAACTTTTTAGATTGCTCATGTAGAGAGAGTTATCGTTCTTTATTCCAATTCGATGCTTCTACCATAAGTGCCAGCTAAAGCTGGCATATCACTCAATCAGCCAAACACAATGGAACTTCAAAATTTAGCATAAGAAAACGAGTATTTTACGAGAAATCAGGACATGCAGCTTATAAATCTAACAACTTCCAGCCTTCACGCTTAATTTTTGAGTCCACAAGCCAGACGCTCAATATTTTGAAAATTTTAGTTGGATTTTGTTGGCTTGTAGAGGAGAATTTTACAAGCCCGAAAGTAATTTTATAAGCCATGGCCGTAGGACTTGTGGTTAAGCGTGAAGACTGAACTTCCCACTGCAGATATCACAAATTTCAGATCAAATTACTAAAGGCTTTAAGTTTTAACCATACATTAATAGTGAAAATATGAAAATCACATTCAAGAGAATAAGTTCAGTGTCAATCATGGGCGGAAATACATAGACGAAGCTTTCCAGACCCCTTAACCCTCTTAGTGCGTAGCGAAATTTCAAAACATTGTCCAGAAACGGGACAATTTCAGTAAAAAAATACCACAAACAGTAAATTGTTATTCAGTCTTGAATCACAGCATGTTAACTTAAATAGTTGAAGAATAACTAAGATATAAAGTCAAGATGTTTATTTTTTCAAAAAATAACGTTATTTATTTGACATTACATAACGTCATAATGGTGTTCACGTCACGTCCTAAGGAAGTTTCGCGCTTTTCAATTTAGCGAACGTCAAGCACTTTGCAGTGGTTGGAAGAAAACTTCAGATTTTGCAAAACAGCACTATACTTTACAAAATTTCTAGTCAGTTTTACATATTTTCGGTTGGTTATCTTAAATTTTAAATCAAATCAAATATTTTATTGGATTTATAAAGCACATATATATAAAAAATATGACATTGCGTAATCCAAGTGTACAACATACATGACAAATAATGTAAATAAAACATAATGCATAATAAGAGAACATTAATTATATGCTGCATATATAACTACACGTCTATTTTTTGTACAGTACTTCCATTACTTATGCTAGCCTTACTGACACTAAGCATAGTTTTGAACTTCAAATAGGGTTTTTCTCATTGTTGAAGGCCTTTCGATTGCCTGTAATTGTTTACATCCACTTCATTTGAACTTTGGTGGATAGTTGTCTCATTGGCAATCATATCACATCTCCTTTTTTATATTCAAAGGCTTATCTCATATTTTTACAAATTTGGTTGACATCAGCCAACTTATTTTGATTAATTAAATATAATTTAAATTTGGATGAAACGCGTCTCCTGAGTGGCTGCCAATGTTTGTCTATCAGCTCATAGACACAATTTTGTCATGTGACCGTGATGTCATCAACGTTTTTTCATGATTTACTCCGGCTTAAAATGAAAATTAGAATTAAATTATAAGTTATGACTAATATTGTTTTCTGTCTATTCGAAATAACATGAAAAATGTGGTGCACACTTTAAAATAACCCGCTTCGCTGGTTATTCGGTGTGTTCCACATTTTTTATGTTATTTTTTCGTAGACAGAAAACATATTACAGTCATTCCTTAAATGTTACTGATTTCATAATATCATCTTTAACCAATTTTTGAAAACTTATATTCTCCCGAAGGTTTTTATATAGGGGACATTATAAAAGGAAGTGCACACCATATTCTGCTTTATCTCCGCAAAGTTTTTGGTAAACTGTATCACCCCGTTTCAATAGCAAGTGATTGTGCACTTATTCTTATTTTTGTGAGAAGTGATCGCTCATATTTTGGAGTATTAAAGCATAGGTAAGCTTTTAAGTCAAACGATGAGCAAGTTTTACAATACAATCTGAGTTTAACAGTGCTGTGTTATAAGATTTAATGTGCTCAAATTGATATAATATTTAATACATTTATGAAAGTTCTTAAATGACTCTCCAAACGCAGTATATAATTAGGGAGCTACCATTTCTGATTTTTGTGGTGGTGGTGGTGGTGGGGATTGGGGGTGGGGTTGGGGGCTAGGATGAAAAATGTTGCCCTGCATTTTTTTTAGTTGTAAGCTCTGTTCTGCCTTTTTTATTTTTTCACTCTATTCGGTCCTGCCTTTTTTGTATTAGTTTATCCTGACTTGTTTTACATAAATTGTCATCCTGCTTTCTTTTATTTTTTGCCAAGTTGCTCATCCTGCCTTTTTTTAACTCAAAACTCCTGTCCTACTTTTTTTCAAATTTCACCCTATACCCCCCTCCCCTCCGCCAATAAAAATCAAAGGGTAGCTCCCTTATAACCTATACAATACACGTTTCTTTTGTTTTAATTGTGTTTTCTATGTACATGCACCTGTACATGTATTTTCACAGCACGCTTATATTAAAATCGGAACTGTCAAAATAAGATTTTTTACATTATTGGTTTAGGGGCCAGCTGCGTTGGAGACCCATTGGTTGCCTTGTGGTGTTTTCTACCTTTTGGTCGGGTTGTATCTTTTTGACACATTCCCCGTTTCTATTGTCTATTCAGATTTAAAGGATACATGTGTCCCAAAATAAATATCGTCACACCTAAAAAGGCCAACATTTTATTGGCTTAACTATGAAGCAATTAATTTTAAGCCTTGATTTCTTAACAAGGACCTATTTAAGATTAATGGTGTTTACACATGCTCACAAGCACAAGCATGTACAATTTATATCCTTTACTTTAATAGAAATGTTTAAAGATGCCAAAAATATGTCAATGCTGTGAAATGTTTTGCTATATATATACTGTAAAATGTATCTGTCTCCGGAAATATCCTCCCCCAGTGAAACATTGAGAGGCCGATTTAGGGGCGGCAGGGGCCCCGCCCCCTCTTTTTGTGGGAAAAATTTGGTTGATTAAATAAGGAATCACTGAAGCATGACTGGAGCGGACCCCTCTTAGGCAGTCAGTTGGCCCCCCACTTATGAAAATTTCTGGATCTGCCACTGCATTGTAATCGTCTTGTTCCCTTTTCTTTGTAGACGATGGTTGCACCGACGCTAGTGTCATCACATGAAATATTTCTTGTGTTTATTATGGTTATTATTTTCTATGTTATACATGTATTCATATCATATTTCATATGTCATATTTATTATCATATCACATTGACGCTTGACGAATGACAAATCCAAATCGAGCACACCTTTTTACCTGCATGATTTCTAGCTACCGCCAAAAATGTGGATGGGTTGCGCTACTAGCTATATATTTACATGTTTGTTTCTTTCTGTTTCTTGGGTTTTAGGTTCGGTTCTAATATTTTCGTAAATAACTGCTTAGTTTCTTTGATTAATATTGTTCGATGGTATATTTATACTATTTGTAACAATCATTATATATATTTTTACAGAATAATAATAAGAGGGCCCTTCCGAATTTATATAGCTATATGGGGAAATATAATTCACGAAAACTTATTCCTAAATAATACCGTATGTGTTAATTTATATGTGTACATCAATGTAATATTTACACATATTTAGAAAAGATCTTTTATTACATCTTTCTTTTATTTTTTCCCCAACTTGGCATTTTACACTCAATATATACAACATATTAAGTATAAGGAAAGTATAGATCTTTGTTTGAAGCATCGTATTCAGTATCAGCATGATATGAGTTAAAAAATTATACTTGTCTAAAATTTAACATCGTAAGGTGTAACTTCATTGAATAAATGTGAAGGAATTTCAAAATTTGCCGTTTTTAAAGATAGCACACTCTTTTGTTCACGTCCCAAGTCAGGAGCCTGTAATTCAGTTGTTGTCGTTGGTTCATGTCTGTCATATGTTTTTCATAAATTGTATTGTTATAAATTATGCCGTTAGTTTTCATGCTAGAATTTTTTTACATTTTTTCATGTCGGGGCCTTCTTTAGCTGACTATACGGTATAATGGCTTTTCTCATTGTTTGGCTGATTCCTGCTACTAACGGCCGGTTTCGAATAACTGCATAGTCTCTATTCATTTTTGCACATAAACTAAAGCCTATAATAGCTAATAACAGTCGGAAAGCTGACCCCGGTTTGACCCCATTTCTTAAAGCAACAATGGAAGTCATGTGATTACCATATATGGGCATTTTTTTACCAAAAAAAGTGAAGCCCGTTTTTTGGAATTTGTAGTTTTTTGCATGAATTAAAACTAATTTGCTTTTAAGTGAACATTCTTGAGTATATAAGAAATATATTGATCCACTCAATTATGGATTAAACTAATTTTTTCTCTCAAAATGTGTCTTCAAAGTCTAGGTGTTGACCAAAAAAATCGGTCACTGGAAATTAAAATCGTAATTTTCTTTCTTAACTTCTCGGGAAGCTATGCTGAATTTAAATTATGTCATGTAACCTAACTTTGACTATGACATGTCAAATTTGTGCCACTTAATACGCTGTAATACGCAAATGTGCCACTTCGATGTGTCGATATTTCTGACGCAGCGGGGCCGATAGTAATTTACGAGTTACGTCCCTTTGTTTGACACTCTCATGATCAAACTATTATTATATTAAGCACCATATGCTGTTATTTACATGAGGATATTTATTAAAATAATATTATTGTATATATTTTGATACTAAAGACATGTGCAAAAAAATTAGCGAAACACATTTTATCACTTTTCAGAACTCAGTCTCAGTGAAATACTCAAATCATGAGGCCCTATGTCAGTATGTGCCATAATATTATTATTCCAAGAGTTAATTTAATATTTATATTTTGGTAAGTATTTATACTGCTGTAACCAAATTATTTCAACACAGAAATAAATTTCTAATTTAATCATACAAGGGGTAGCCAAAATATTAATGAATAATGGATCAAGACAGGGTTAAAATGATCAAATACAGGAACTCCTTTTCATTACTGATACCTGATCCTACCTTTTTCATTTAAACTTAAACGAGACCATAATGAAAGTATTCTGAGACTGAATGTAAATTCTTCATTATTTGAAATAAAAGGAAATTACTTAATTAGTTTGCAATTCTTGTATGAAAAAACAAAATATAACAATCAATTTTGTCTCACTGATTCCATGCAGATTCTAATGAATGGACTCAAATTATAAAAAAAAACACTAAACCAATAAATAAATGGTTCTAATCATGATTATGAACTTGAAAATAGACAAGAACAAAAAAGACTGGGTCTAATATTTTTCTTCTTCTATTTTTTTTTTTAACAATTATGCATTTTTATATTTATATAAAAGTATTTCAGAGCAGATTCTGAGTGCTAAGTCAACAATATTATGTTTTAGATCACAAGTCATAAGTAAGTCACACTTCATGTCAGTATGAACATGCTTTGAATAAGAGTGATTAAAATGCTAGTCTGAAAGAGATTGTTTTAAGTTCATATTCAGGACAAGACTTTTTCATTTACCTTTGGCAGTTTTGCAGCATTACTTCATCACAATTTTTTTTATAATATTATAAACGATGAATGAGTTTTGGTTAAGGTTGTGTAAAGACAGTATACGATTTCCTTACCTTGTTTTAGTTAAGTCAAACAATTCACTGACTTAAAGAGAATAATTAATCCAGTCAAATATTCACAGCTGAACTCGCCATTGCTTATTCAAACAAACACACTAAATGTGTGTACATTGTGTAAAGATGCAAGTTGACATCGATGTGTAAGATAAAAAAACTACAATGTCAAAAAATGTCTTTCGTTTGGAATTTAGTTCGAACGGGGTTTCCTAAGGGGTGATAGAACATTAGACTTGATTTTTGTTTTAACTTTGAGATACTTATTATTAATTTTTTATATAGTTTGTATAATCTTTGTTTATCTGGAAAAAAAAGAAGAAAAAAATAACAGACAATTTCGCATAATTCTTAAACGACGATCAAAGGCATTACGTTATTTTTAAAAGACGGACAATTTATAACATGTTTAAGTATTATTTTCTTTGATAATAAGAACCATGCTTGAAAAATCGAACGAAATCTATTTTTGACCCTAATGGCAAGTAAGAAACAGAAAAAAGAAAAAAATCCAAATTGGCGCCAAATTATTTTTCCGCGAAATTAACGCAATTTCAGAATGGCGGGTTTTAATATCAGTCCCATTGTTGTCTTAAGAAAGTAGCAACAACGGTCGTTTCTAAGGGCTTGCTTTCCGACTGATAAAACATAAAAAATATTCAGAATACTGAATGCTTTTTTATGCCAATTTAACAATTCGTATCAATAAATTAATATTGTAGACTTATTTATCTATATACCAACGTAGACTTTTTCGTTGTTTAATTCATTTGTTTTCAAACAAGTAAGAAAACTAAGGCAAGCACCAAGTTCAACACTTAGTATACATATCAGTGGCCCTCCCAATCTAAAAGAGTTGAGGACATTTGTTTGAAATATTTATATATATTGTTAGATACAAGAATTAAAACCAAATAGCAAATATTTTTGTTTGTACTTTTCAATGATTATTTGTTCATGTTAATTTTTTTTTCTGTTTCATACTATGATTCTATGTTACAGTCGGAAAGCAAGCCCTTAGAAACGACCGTTGTTGCTACTTTCTTAAGACAACAATGGGACTGATATTAAAACCCGCCATTCTGAAATTGCGTTAATTTCGCGGAAAAAATAATTTGGCGCCAATTTGGAATTTTTTCTTTTTTCTGTTTCTTACTTGCCATTAGGGTCAGAAATAGATTTCTTTCGATTTTTCAAGCATGGTTCTTATTATCAAAGAAAATAATACTTAAACATGTTATAAATTGTCCGTCTTTTGAAAATAACGTAATGCCTTTGATCGTCGTTTAAGAATTATGCGAAATTGTCTGTTATTTTTTTCTTCTTTTTTTTCCCAGATAAACAAAGAATATACAAACTATATAAAAAATTAATAATAAGTATCTCAAAGTTAAAACAAAAATCAAGTCTAACGTTCTATCACCCCTTAGGAAACCCCGTTCGAACTAAATTCCAAACGAAAGACATTTTTTGACATTGTAGTTTTTTTTATCTTACACATCGATGTCAACTTGCATCTTTACACAATGTACACACATTTAGTGTGTTTGTTTGAAAAAGCAATGGCTAGCTGTGAATATTTGACTGGATTAATTATTCTCTATAAGTCAGTGAATTGTTTGACTTAACTAAAACAAGGTAAGGAAATCGTATACTGTCTTTACACAACCTTAACCAAAACTCATTCATCGTTTATAATATTATAAAAAAATTTGTGATGAAGTAATCCTGCAAAAGCCAAAACTGCCAAAGGTAAATGAAAAAGTCTTGTCCTAAATATGAACTTAAAACAATCTCTTTCAGACTAGCATTTTAATCACTCTTATTCAAAGCATGTTCATACTGACTTATGACTTGTGATCTAAAACATAATATTGTTGACTTAGCACTCAGAATCTGCTCTGAAATACTTTTATATAAATATAAAAATGCATAATTGTTAAAAAAAAAATAAATAGAAGAAGAAAAATATTAGACCCAGTCTTTTTTGTTCTTATCTATTTTCAAGTTCATGATTAGAACCATTTATTTATTGGTTTAGTGTTTTTTTTTTATAATTTGAGTCCATTCATTAGAATCTGCATGGAATCAGTGAGACAAAATTTACTGTTATATTTAGTTTGTTCATACAAGAATTGCAAACTAATTTCCTTTTATTTCAAATAATGATGAATTTACATACAGAATACTTTCATTATGGTCTCGTTTAAGTTTAAATGAAAAAGGTAGGATCAGGTATCAGTAATGAAAAGGAGTTCCTGTATTTGATAATTTTAATCCTGTCTTGATCCATTATTCATGAATACTTTGGCTACCCCTTGTATGATTAAAGTTGAAAAATTTATTTCTGTGTTGAAATAATTTGGTTACAGCAGTATAAATACTTACCAAAATATAAATATTAAATTAACTCTTGGAATAATAATATTATGGCACATACTGACATAGGGCCTATTTGAGTATTTCACTGAGACTGAGTTCTGAAAAGTGATAAAATGTGTTTCGCTAATTTTTTTGCACATGTCTTTAGTATCAAAATATATTCAATAAAATTATTTTAAAAATATCCTCATGTAAATAACAGCATATGGTGCTTAATATAATAATAGTTTGATCATGAGAGTGTCAAACAAAGGGACGTAACTCGTAAATTACTATCGGCCCCGCTTCGTCAGAAATATCGACACATCGAAGTGGCACATTTGCGTATTACAGCGTATTAAGTGGCACAAATTTGACATATCATAGTCAAAGTTATGTTACATAACATAATTTAAATTCAGCATAGCTTCCCGAGAAGTTAAGAAAGAAAATTACGATTTTAATTTCCAGTGACCGATTTTTTTGGTCAACACCTAGACTTTGAAGACACATTTTGAGAGAAAAAATTAGTTTAATCCATAATTGAGTGGATCAATATATTTCTTATATACTCAAGAATGTTCACTTAAAAGCAAATTAGTTTTAATTCATGCAAAAAACTACAAATTCCAAAAAACGGGCTTCACTTTTTTTGGTAAAAAAATGCCCATATATGGTAATCACATGACTTCCATTGTTGCTTTAAGAAATGGGGTCAAACCGGGGTCAGCTTTCCGACTGTTATCTTATCAATGCGAAGCATTTTAAAGGATCATTCTAAAATTTGATAGCGCTATTTTGCCTTCAACTCAATTACGACATAAAATGACGTCAAATAATATATGACGTAATAATGACGTTTTATGAAAAAGATGGATAAAAAGAAAACAACAACAAAAAAAATAACCACATAATGAATAAAATATATAAAATGTATTCAATAATTGAAGGAAACTTTTTTAAGGGTATTTTTTAGAAATATCAAAAAGTGAAAAAAATAATCGATTTTTTTACACAAAGGACATATATGTCCTTCCCGCAGTAAGCCAGGGGAAGACACATGTCATATGTCCCTGTCGCAGTAAGAGGGTTAAGGTGGCTCACCCCAATAAGGACCCCCGGTAGATTTTTTTTATTTTCACTTTTTTTGTAGATTTTTTAATGATGAATCCAAAAAGGCAAAGAAAAAAGGGGGTCATCAGGCTCGTTTTCCCCTCAAATGGAAGCGAAATGTGCGATTTTGACCCTATTACAACAGATTCTCGGGTCAGCCGGGAATAGCGATAAGGTGTATTGCGGGATACATTTGATATTTTACACAATACCTGTTTTGCAAATATATCCAAACTACTAGTATGTTGAAGATCTATAGTACGTTGCATTCAAACCTGCATATCAATGTCGTTTACGGCGTCCACTTTCAAGTGCAGTGGGAGCAGTGACGTCGGTATGACGTCAGAACTGTAACTGTGAAGCGAAACCTCCTCCAATAAAGGAGAACCTCATATAATTCGATTTAAGGGCTTTGAAAGTCTCTGTTAAATTTATTCACAACTTTCATAGGCTCTGGACTTTTTAGAGCTTGACATTATAATGTATAGACACCTGTCTTTTGTTAGAGACTTTATGTTGGCCCCAGTCTTCTTTGTGTTGTTTATATAATTGGCTTGTTGTCTCATTATACGCCACATATCCTTTTATTCATAACGCATACAACGTATGTAAACTTTAAATTGAGTGAATACTACTGTATATTCTGCATACAAAATCTGTCATTCATTTTACGGCAAGTTTCTTTAAGGACCTCTGAGGAGCCAAAAATTTCTAGTATTCAGTAAACTTTTTTCTTAACCTGATTTTGTACCCAATTCTGATTTTTACCCATTTTTTTGCTATTATCATGAAAAAAAATCACAGTTTCACAATTAAATGTTTTTTCATACTTTCAATAAAAATGAAGTGGACCAATCTGAATAGATTTAACTAAAAAAAAAATATAGGTAACGTTAGGTGTTAATATAAGAAAGTTTATAAAATTTTGTTGCTTTTTCGTGTCAAATTTACCATGCTGTCAATTTTGTAAATTTGGGATTTTTCTCTTTTTTTAGAATACAAAGCATATTATTTCAACTTCTTTTTTATAAATGATTGAAAAAATACATTCTAAGAAATTCGAAAAGAAAAAATTGATATGGGATGTACATGTTTCTGGTAAAATTATTTCTTGTGCCCCTCACCCATTTTCTCAACATTTTGGCTAATGAGACTGACTAGATTGGTAATAAAATTTGAAAACTTTATTACTCAAATACTACTTATTGTAAATACACAATTTTTTCACAGAGTTAAGTTTGATTATAATATTTTTTAAATTCATTGATATTTTCCACTTGTATCACATGTTTTGGAAATAATTCCAGAACGAGATTTCAACGAGACTGAAACGTCAGAAGAATACATCTTTAAGGATGTCCGCTACTCTGTTTCAAAATAACAAGCTTTTTAAAAGACTGTTATACATTGAAAGTATATGAATAAAGGAACTTAAAAAGCAGGAAAAGTGAAGGGTCCGTGTGCTTGTTTTCAAGATATAAGCCATTGAAAATTTGGCGGGAAGTGATTCTCTCTAGATTTTTCATACACTTAACATTGGCACCCTTTTTCTTTCAAAAGCTATGAAAAAATAAAAGGATTTTATAAGATTTTCAAATATGGCTTTGTAAACAATATGTAATCAAAATATGAAAAGAAAAGTAAGGGTTTGCGGGCAAAAACTTTTAATGGCACTACATGGATAAAACTAGAGGATTCCGAATATCTAACAAAAAATCAAATACAAGAGTAGCAAACATCATTAAGTGCTGTTCGGAAATACAAAATCACGACTTTCAAAAGCACTGTGCTTAAACGGCTGTACAGCCCAATTTGGAGCCGCCTGGCATCGGTAAGAAACTTCTTACTTAAATAATTACAATACCATGAATACAACACAAATGTTCAGTAATAAAAAAATTGTATCAATGATCATCAATCTTTTACGGAAAATCCTAAACGTAAAAGGTTATTTAATACTACAAAATAAACGATGACAGCACGATTTGCGGAATCACTTTGGTTGTAAGTAACTTGAAAACATCTTGTTCGTAATTTTTTTCAGTATACCAATAGAGATGTCCGTAACTTTAACATGATGTTCTTTAACCTTGGACATAATATATTATAGAATAATAGTCCCAGCTGTAACTTTCTTAGAATCGATATTCGTGAATGAAATAATCAAACATATCTATAGAGATTGTATCGAATATATAATCAGAAATAAAGTAGATTTCTAGTATGATATAATTCTTCTGTGAATACCAGCTAATTGATAAACTCGACCCTTTTTTTTTTAAATTACATGTGTTATTATTCTCCCTGCCATTATACATCTAGTGACATAGATACCATACTTTATCACTCAATCAGCCAAACACAATGGAACTTCAAAATTTAGCATAAGAAAACGAGTTTTTTACGAGAAATCAGGACATGCAGCTTATAAATCTAACAACTTCCCACTGCAGATATCACAAATTTCAGATCAAATTACTAAAGGCTTTAAGTTTTAACCATACATTAATAGTGAAAATATGAAAATCACATTCAAGAGAATAAGTTCAGTGTCAATCATGGGCGGAAATACATAGACGAAGCTTTCCAGACCCCTTAAGGTGGCTCACCCCAATAAGGACCCCCGGTAGAATTTTTTTATTTTCACATTTTTTGTAGATTTTTTAATGCTGAATCCAAAAATGCAAAGAAAAAAGGGGGTCATCAGGCTCGTTTCCCCCTCAAATGGAAGCGAAATGTGCGATTTTGACCCTATTTCCAAACTTTTCCACCATTTCATCAATAACGACTACATCAAATTCAAAGACTTTTAGAACCATGTCAGTATGATTATTATGTGAAAAAACAATTGGTTAAATCGATTTTTCGTAAAAATTCCCCGGTAGATTTTTTTTAAAAACGGATATGTCAAAGATATGAACTTTTCGAGCATTTTAAGGTAAAATAAAATGGGGGTCACCAGGCTTTTAAAAAAGTTACGAGCTTTTGTTTAACCCCTCTACCCCATGAGGTCTGATTTCAATGCACTCCCCTTACTGAAAAATAAGCCTTGTGGCAAACATTTGCCGCAAGTTTGCAGCAAACATTGCCGCAAGTTTGCAGCAAACATTTGCTGCAAACTTGCCGCAACCATTTTACCATGCAAATAAAGGTTGCGGCAAGCTTGCTGCAAACATTATTATGCAAATTAGATTTTCCGCAACTGTTTGCTGCAAACTTGCGGCAATTGTTTTCTGCAAACTTGCGGTAAACTTGCAGGAACTACACATATACCAATGCCATGTGTGTAGACACATTCAATTTATCTCTTTCAAATTACACATCAAAATTTAAAAAAAGAACTTCCTGCCTGTATACAAACACTGTCATTGAAAGAATACTTGCACACTTATGAGATTAAAGGAAATACATAATCTTATTGATATTGATAGGACAATCTAATTGAGATATAAATCTCTGATTTCGTTATACTCATGCTTCGACGCAAGTTACGATTGATCGATATTTTATTAGATTGTTGATAGGATCACGTATTAATTAATCTGAGGAATGCCATTTGTGATGTCATAAACATGTTGAAATTTACATTTTGACCTCAACATCAAAATTATAAAATATTTTACCTGACAAGAATAAAAGTCTTTTGAATATCTGGATAGATATATCATACTTTTCTATTTACAAATTCAAAGTCAACATTTATTTATTTCGACTGGGTCAATACCGCTGCTGGTACAGGGGTTATCATCTGACCAGTAAGCAATACTTCGACACTAGTATACCGTCACTAGTATGCTGAATTATTAAAGATATTCTATGTGTGGTTTACAACAAGTGTGTTGTGTGGTATACAACAACTGTGTTGTGTGGTACACAACAATTAGACAAAGTTCTTTAATCGATCATATCGAAATCACGCATAAAAAATACGGAAACGCTAATATTTCATCCAAATTGAGTTCATGCAGCAGGATGGTTGACAAATAAATTAGGAAACAGGAAAATATATTATTAAAAAATCAAAACAAATCATGCAATAATTAATGAATTGGTTTAAAACTTTGGTATGCTGCAAAGTTCAAACTATTTCAGCAATATAAAGTCTGTCTTAAATGTTTGAATACATTTTTGTCGGACAAAAACATCAATGTGAATTTTATATTGAATAATATGAAAATAAGGTGGTATGATTGCTAATGAGACAACTATCAACCAAAGTTCAAATCAAGTGGATGTAAGCAGTTATAGGCAACCGTACGGTTTTCAACAGTGAGAAAAACCCATACCGTATAGTCGGCTATAAAAGTACATTGAGTATTCAACATTCCAATATTTCCGAAATACAATTGAAAATATACGTTGACTTCCAGCAGAAAGTGAGTTGTTGAGATTGGATTGATAAGTTCTTATTAAAACAATTTTATATAGCTTCTTCAAAAGCTTATTTGAAAGCAAAGGATGTATAAGTACTTGAATACGTCAAGAGCCATATGACCAAAACGGAAATAATGAATTAACTTCTTTGTTTTGGTCATGCTTGTACATTTTATACAATGATATTTTTCCGTAGAAGTATATGATAAAAAGATCATACATGGTTGTAGTCAATTTTCATATTAAATGTATCATCAGCCCTAGGTTGATATCAACCCTCGATCTTTCGGTCTCTGGGTTGATAATTTGTCCTAGGGCTGAAAAAAAATCTGATGTAACACCGTCATGTTATTATTTGATATTATCGACTTTTTGTGCACATTTGTGTACTCATTTATTTTTCGCTTTCTGAAATTGCCATTCCGATGAAGTTTTATATAGAAAAATCGCTTGTATCGCAGTATGTTTGATTTTAAATTATAAGAAGAAAAGTGCAACTTTGCCTTCGCCAGAAAAAAATCAAAATTTACCTCTTATTATGTGTAATAATACAAGTGTTAACTTATTTGTCAAGCTTTTCAGTTCAGAGCTAAAATGATTTGTAATTTTGTTAGATATTGAACTTATTATTCCTCAGGGGCAGCTGTCTTCATATAAAATATTAATTAGCCAAAGATATACCTAAATACCATCTGAACAGTTTGAATTCAAAACTTAAAATATTTCTAAAACAGCTTTTCTTAAACTTGAACACTACCACTATGAAAAATTACCATTTACATGTATTATGATTTTGTCACTAGCCATGTAAAAAGAAGTAAACCTATTGCACGTGCCGTATGCTCTATATATAACTGTTACTTTTTTTTATAATTATCCTTTATCCGCACTTGTGTATAATCGTGATAAGTTTGAGAAACAAATGGAAAAAGCCATTTTTATAAATTTGGTGCATCTGAAGCGCTTTTCTGGAATTTACTTTTATCTGGAACGCTCAAACATCTTAAATACTTCACAAGTCTATTTTAAAGCAAAGGATGTATGACCACTTGATTACGTGAGGAGCTATACAAACCAAAACGGAAATAATGAATTAATATCTTTATATTTGTTCATGTCTGTACGCGTGCACGACGGATATAGATATTGCATTTAGTAAACACTGAATATTTTTAAGATGGATAAGACTTTTTTTAATTCGACATGAACATTTCATCGGTGTACACTGGAAACTGACAGATTTTTTTTTTGGTTTTTTTCAAACTATGATTTGTTTGAAAAACTGATATTGATATCGATATCGTGTAGAAATTTATTTCTAACACTTTTTTTATAGAGTAGTAATTGTATATTATCCGTATATCTTTATAGAAATGAATTCGTGTTATAAAATGAAACCTACTGTCAGTTTTCCTGTTATAACTTCTAGGTTTTAAAGTCAATCTAGCCTCGGCATTTAATGTGCCGTACGGGGTGGCAGATTAATATCACGAGGGGATGAGAGAATTATCCAAAAAAAAAGAAGATAAGTTTGCCTGTTAATCTGTTTTCAACTTTGTTCTACCGGGAAATTAACAATTTTACATCAAAATTTGAAAAGACTTCTCGCTTCCATCATTATCCATGACGAGCTGAACAATATTCTACGGCATTTGATCTCTGGTGGAAAGTTGACTCATTGGCAATCATACCATATGATCTCTGGTGGAAAGTTGTCTCATTGGCAATCATACCATATGATCTCTGGTGGAAAGTTGTCTCATTGGCAATCATACCGTATGATCTCTGGTGGAAAGTTGTCTCATTGGCAATCATACCATATGATCTCTGGTGGGAAGTTGTCTCATTGGCAATCATACCATATGATCTTATTTTTATATCATATGAAGCTTGACACAAATTTCAGGAAACTCTCATTTGTAGTTTCCGAGAAAAATACGACGAAAATATCATACATGGCTATTATGAATATATAACGGCTCCGTGTTGAAGGCCCTCTTTGACCTATAATTGTTTACGTTTTACACATTGTGACTTCGATGGAGAGTTGTCTCATTGGCACTCATACCACATCTTCTTATTTCTATATAAGCATATCTTTTTTTTAATAAGTTTTGACTTTGTTGTCGATCATTTATGGAAAAAAGGTTGTTAGGGGAAAGGGGGAGACTACATTATTTCTTTTTTTTTTTAATTTTGGTATTTTTACTCTCTATATCTTTCTCTCTCTTTACTGTTTCGGTGAATGTTTGAATGTTGATTTATATCAGATAATGATCATATATCTACAGACATCTTTATTTGTCTCCAAAATTTGTCTTTATAATTTGATAAATTGAACTGATCTTGCACGTGTCTTCTCGATAAAATGTCTTTCACGCTCCGAAACTAGATCTTTCACGATCTGATTGCCATATATAGACTTGACCAACGTTACTTATACTTAAACAATGATTTCTCTCGATGTAAAGTGAAGGCCGTGCCAGCTGTTAATTCATTATGAATGATCGCTCAAGTAGATTAGAAATACAAAACTAACTGTGTCCAAATTTCATGGTAGTGATGGGATCAAAGGAATACTGTAAAATAGTTCAGAAACATATTATATATCATTATTTCATTTTTATTTATTTTTCAATTTTTCATTATGAATTAATTATTTTAAATCTAGCTAAATCTTTTTCGTTATTTTTTTTGACATCCGTGATAAAAGAAATACGTACGTTTTATGATTTTGAAAGTGACTTATAGACCCAATAGGTCGGGTTTATTTTATTGTTTATGTAATATATTTGTATTTTGTTAAACTAAACTGTTATTACCTATGTCACTACAATAAAAACTGTCTATTTTTATTCCATCAATGTTGTTAAAGAAACTCGTGTATTGCTTGGTTTGTTTGCTGATCGATATATCAGTCTGGGGAACATGATCTATTATAGTAGTAGAAATTGGGCTTTGAATTAACTTCGATAAACTGCTAGTACCCTTAGATCGGTACTTTGTATCTTTTGTCGTTTTGTTAGTGTCTGTGTGTGTGTGTGTGTGTGTGTGTTAAATATGGATCTGACGAGTAAATCCCTTTCAATCATTTTACAGTTTCGTTTGATGCGCACTGTTACACAGGTTTTCCAGGGATATGGGGAATGGTTGGGCATTCCAAAACTTCGCCACTTTCTTTATATGTATGTCACAAACAAGGAATATTTGTTGCAGTGGTTTTCGTTGGTTTCCATAAGTGTTATTCATTTTTAAGTCATTAACTTAAATCAGACTGATGGTTTTCTCTTTTAGATTGCTTCACATTTTTATCACTGCGGCTTCTTTGGCTTACTATACGACATTGCCTTTGTTCATTTCGGAAGGCCGTAGTCCACGATGACCTATAGCATCTTTGTCCCTTTGTCTTTGGTGAATAGTTGTCTGTTTGGCAAACACACCACATCCCTTGATACTAGTTATGGATGAAAGTAAAAAGCGAGCTTGTATGATACTGTAATGATGACGGTGTATCATTCAGGGTTGGGGTAAGTCATTTTATACCATGGAAAATATACTTCACATCCTTACCTCTTAGGATTCCATTGAAATTTAGTATGTCGTTTAAAGATGTATGTGAACGAATATAATTTACTTTTTAATGCAAGGAAATTGCAGTACCAACATTTCATTGTGTGGTTTTATCTACTTAACATCTCCTCGCTGTACCGCTTTAACATTGTATCTTAGTATTTCAAAGATCGTAAAACAAAGAGATGGAAGGAAATGTAAATTTAAAAAGTCTTCAAAAGATGTCTCCTTTTGTTAATATAAAAACAATGAGATCGACAGTTTATACTTATAATACAATAGTGAGAATCATTTGTTAACAAAGCATATAAAAAAGTTAAATCACAATAGCTGTTAAATCCAACTTTGGAGCTAACCGTTTTAACTTATTTTGAAAGTTTAGTTTTAAGAAAATATTTCTAAATGTTCGTAATATTTATTCTTTAATATAAATAAGGAGATGTGGTATGAATGCCAATGAGACAACTCCCCAACCAAGTCACAATGTATAAAAAGTTAACAATTATAGGTCAAAGTACGGCCTTCACCACGGAGCCTATGCTCACACCGAACAGCAAGCTATAAAGGGTCCTAAAATGACTAGTGTAAAACAATTCAAACAGGAAAATTTAATACTGTTTTGACAGCGTATTCTTGATGTACAATCTTTTGAAAATTTTCATCTTTTTCAGAATTAATAATTCTTATAACATATACCTATTGATATTGCAGTTGTGACAAGTTTAATCGAGCTTTGAGGAATGATAAAAATGTCGTCTTTTTAAGACAGAGATCAGTATTGCTTCTAAAAGACTATTATTACAAAATGGTGATTAATACTGCAAAAGATTTCTTAAACATGAAAAAATAGTGTATGGTTTAAAAAGTTACATTGCAATATTCTAGGCATTGTAAATAATTCCAAAAGGTCAAATCAAGGTTGTCACAGAATGACGAAAGGTGAAACGAATAATATATAAACAGAATAGAAATAGGACAGACAGCAATATAATACAACCACTAGATACGAGTGTCCTGGATTTCGACAAACTTGAAAATAATTTGATATGTTTTTGAGCTCTCAACCCTGCAACAACTAGTGGTGATACAATTTAAAACATTCAGAAGGATGTGTGCAGCACTTACTAGTACTGTTTCATTGCAATCCCATTTACGGTTATAGATTATTATCCTGAAACCCGTTTTCTGAACTCATTTAAGTCTGTAAGTAACTAAGTGTATGTCTTTGCCACGCAATGATCTCAAATGGAACCTCAAGGGTGGACTTGGGTAAAGAAATAAGGTCACATTGACTTCTTCCGTTACGACAGTAAAAAAGAAACCTTTCTAAAGTGGGGCGTCCACTTGGTTGTGTTGGATGTATAAATACGCAGTCTCGTTCGATTGGTGACGTTAACTCCGAAGTCTTTTGAAGGCCGAATGCTACGTACTCTGCACGTTAAAGAATCTCTTTTGATGGTCCTTTATTGTCATGTTAATAGTCTTAATTTCTATAGCCTCATTTCCAGTGCATTTCCTGCCTTCAATTCCAATCAGCCGACCTTGCATAACCTTTTCTACTAAAATATATTTCTACTAATTGTTAGTTTTTCTCGTCCTCAACCAATCTCCGGCGCAGAGATCATATCCGTTCCGTTCAATACTACGTAACACTACACTCAATATGACGAGGTCATATTAAGTGTAGTATTGCGGAGCATGCACGGAACGGATATGAACTCTGCGCCGGAGATTGGTCCTCAACTTGCAATAAAAAAAAATGCAAGCAAGTAACAACCAATCTCAAATCGGATAATCTTTTGTAAGGATTTAGAGTTATAATCCGGAAACTCCTTTCCGGCTGCATTAATTTCGGTCTATTTATAGTTACTGAGAACTTAGATTTAGTGACAACAAAATCCGTATCAATCTTCTTCTCATATGAGAAAGTTGTTCTTGCATTTCGATATAAAGTAATTGATTTAAAATGTGGAAACCAAATGAAATGATGGGCGGATAAAACAGTATTATACACTCGCTTCTTCGTAGTTTTTAGTATACATGTAAAACAACGTTCATATTTTGCGTTCTTATGTGCAATTTTACTTTTGTATTCTGTCATTTTAAATTAGATGTGGAATAATTGCCAATGAGACAACTGTCCACCAGAGTAAAAAAAAAGCGTGGATTTTAGAAATCATAGGTCCATACGACCTTCAACAATGAGCTTAACCCATACTGTATAGTCATATATAAAAGGTCCCGACATGAAAAATGTGAATCAATTAAAAGGAAAAACACAACGGTCTGATTTAGGACGAAACAACAAACGAAAAATAAAGAATTGTAGACAGCAACTAACGAAAACCATCAATCTACAGACTCCTTACATAGGACAGGTGTACATATACGGAGTATTTAAAAAAATGTTTATGATTACTCAACCCTTTCCTTACCTAGAACAGCGGTGTAACAGCACAACACAAGAACAAACCGTAAACACCGTTTGGAAATGGATTGACTCATTAGTTTTCTACTAAGCTAAAAAAAAAAAAAAAAAAAAAAAAAAAAAAAAAAAAACCTAACTACACTACAAAGACACATATAATCGATCTAAGAATACTAGCAGTTACTGAAAGCAAGTTCAAAGCCAATAACAAATAAATAAATCATGTTCTCCCAGACTAAAGTATCATTCAGTTCACATCAAACAGTGAGATTTAAGTGTGAAGGAGAGGCGAAAGATACCAAAGGGACACTCAATCTCATTCAATCTCATTAAAAGTTAGAGGAATGCACGACCTTGTGCAATGGCGAAATATTTATAAGTACATAATATTGAAAGGATGTAGGACCACAAGTTTTGATAACTGTATATATCAATACATTTTTAGTCATGTTTTAATTTATCAAAAACAAAATCAAAGACACTATTCAAAGATCTTACAACGGTGTTAAATTGATATCCCTTAGTAATAAGTTTATTCAAAGAATCAATGATTTTACATGGATCGTACCTATAATTACGTGCTTAATAAACACCATTACTGAAAACTTCGTGATGTGTATTGTTATATCTCATTTGTAAGAAGAATTCCAAAGGGACAGTCACACGTCCAAACCAAATCATATTATCTATGTAAGAATTTAGTAAATGGTTGAAGTAAATTTACATTCATTCACTAGTAAAAATATTTAAAATCGCATTCAATCATTATATAACGATTAAATCATACATATAAATGCACACCATTTACTTCTATTTCTCTTTATAATGGTGAGATTAAATGCTTTATTTTTTATTTCAACTTAAATATAACCTCGCAATATTGAAACGAAAAAACTCACATTATTTCTTTATTTATATACAATATATGAAAGACATAATTAACAGATTATTTCACATTATTGAACAAACAATAATATGATGTTGCATGGAAATAATTTGTTTAGAAATCCCTGAAATTATTATGTAAATATGAAGTAACATGCTGTTTGACCAGGAAATATTAGTATGCCACAAAGACGTATTAGATGAGCTTAAAAGAAGTGATTATAAAACTGCTCAGAAATACATCACTTCAAATTATTTGCAGACGTGAAATAATTACATGTATGCCATAAAGTGACAAATGATCACGATGACAACAGAGCTGTTAAAGTTTCATTATGTGATGCTTACTTTGTTACTTGTAATACTTGAACATTTTGTGATTTCACAGGTAAGTTTTTAATGGTTTTTATTCGTTTTTCTCAGCATCCCAAACCCTCAGTGCTGCTGCTCGCTTCCCTCAAGATTACAAAGAAGGGCGCCTCTATCTTCAAAAGGGAGAGCATTAATGTAAGGTTTTTCTACTTGTACGAAACGTTCATCCGCAGACCACTGAGGTTGAGAATTGGACGTCCCTGCGAGAGTTCATCGATAATGCAAGATTTCGTAAACCAGTTCTAACTCCAGACGACGTGGACCCTATTCTTACAGACAAAATGAACTTTAATTTTATCAGCAACAAAATTTATAACTATGGCCCAGTACGTGGAATTGTAGTAAGAAAACGTTAGTCTCTACAAGCTAATATGATCCATATAAGGTATCTCGTAAATGGTAAAATAAAAAAACAACAATTGATGATGGTTATCTGAGATAGATAACATGGAACTAATGAAACATTTACGGTAATACATTTTAATTTTAATTTAATTATTCAAATTTCATTTTGCAATATTGGACAGTAAGTTGAGATTGTTTTGATCCATTCTTAAAGTGAAAAGTTACAGTAAAATATTTATTAATATACTGCCAAAAATTCATGCAGCTTAAATATCGACAAAAGGTATACAATATATATTTTCACTTATCGTATGGAAAGCCTCAGCTGTCATATATTAGAGATTTACAAAACGTTATGCTGAAGCTTAAAATGTAAAGTTTAGACAGCGTGATGTTGAATTGAGTCATCAAAATGCTAACTCTAAATTACAATATGCTAAGTTGAATTTGCGCAATGTTGACTTGCAATGACAAGTGCTTTAGTCGTGATAGTATAATGATAAGTCACGATGTTGTGATGATATGCCAAACACACGTAACGTTGGGTTTAAAGTACATGATGTGAAGTTGACGTTGCATGATGTTAGCTTGCAGATGGATACTGCTCAGTCGTCCACTTCGATAGCTATGATAACAAATAAAATGAATAGCTAAAATGTATGGTGCTGATATAACCAGGAAGATTTGGACAAATGTGAAATAGAAATAAAGCTAATTCCGACAATATATTTTAAGTGCTATAGTGACAATTTATTAATCCGTTTATCAAACCTTTTACATTTCTTTGTGTTTAATTAATTCTATTGTTAAATATATGTTTGTCGTAATGGAAATCACTCTGACGATGACAACTTAATCCTTTGGACACTAATCCTTTGCTATAGTAACTGTTTTCTATATATGCTTTTGTATGTTATTTTGTAGTCAGTTTAGGTCTTAGGTCTGGTACTGTCCGGACCTTGCTAATAAAGTTTAAAGTATTGGTATTCCGTCTTTGAATTACTATAACACGGAAAACGCCCGGTTATATATTGGTGGAGGACCCGGGCACGATCTTGAGGTAGTTCCCCCAAACTAGTAATGAATACCTCTAGAAGCAACTATATGGAAGCAACCTGGAATTACCAGCCTTGCAGAAATGGACATCAGTTTCCGATGAGAAAAGCAGATACCTATTTGGACTTTTTGTGCAAATATTGCGGTAAGACATTGAACGTTTTCACCTACCATCGGTGTTATGCAGCTAACGCTTATTGTTACAAGTGCAGACATCATGGACATTTTGCCCGTATGTGTAGTTTTCACGTTAAGTCGTGTGATAACCCAAAATCGAAGAAGAAATCAAAGTCAAAAATTCAAAGAGACAGCGACCGAATGAGAACGTTTATTGAGAAGAAACAAATGTCTCAATTTCCGTTTCAAGAACTCGAGGACAAGGAACTCTCCGCTTTTACGTGCTCCATACAGGACGAATCCGCGAAACTACACATTAACAAATTGAAAGTGTCTAACCGAAACTTCATCAAAAAAATCGCTGTGCTGAAGTGTGAAAATTCTAAATTGGATACCGTAGTGAAAGATAATGTAATGTTGAGTGACAGTTTGGACAAATTAAATTTGGAACGTTTAGAACATGGCCGGATAATTCAAAAGATCGAACATGAATTAGCCGAACATACAAGTCGAACTAAAAATTTTGAAAAAGAAATAAGTTGTTATACAGATAGAAATGAACATTTGGAAAGAGTAATAGTTCAACTGAAAGAGGAAAACCTAAATTTAACGAACACCAGACAACGCTTAACAATGGAGTTCAAAAATTCTGACATGCAGTACAATCGCATCTTAAATGATATGGAAGACGAAATTCAGAGACTTAAGGAAGAGAACGTAAACAGTAGACACGAGATTCAACATCTAGATATAAAACATTCAAACCGAGATGTGCGTTCGACCCTTGCAATTTGCTCGCGTGGCAATTCGCAGCAACGTCATCGGCGAGGAGGAGGATACCCACGACGATAACAAAATTCATTCGGCAAACTCGGAGACCGAGTTTAGGTGGAGTAGTGGCGAATATAACCAGGAAGATTTGGACAAATGTGAAATAGAAATAAAGCTAATTCCGACAATATATTTTAAGTGCTATAGTGACAATTTATTAATCCGTTTATCAAACCTTTTACATTTCTTTGTGTTTAATTAATTCTATTGTTAAATATATGTTTGTCGTAATGGAAATCACTCTGACGATGACAACTTAATCCTTTGGACACTAATCCTTTGCTATAGTAACTGTTTTCTATATATGCTTTTGTATGTTATTTTGTAGTCAGTTTAGGTCTTAGGTCTGGTACTGTCCGGACCTTGCTAATAAAGTTTAAAGTATTGGTATTCCGTCTTTGAATTACTATAACACGGAAAACGCCCGGTTATACTGACTTGTTATTAATAAATGTTGAGCTGAGATAGTACGATGTTATATCATTGTGATATTACGATAGGTCTATCATGCAATCTGTTGATTTAAAACACCATGATGCACAGTTGAAAGTACATGATGTTAAGTTAAGATAACATGATGCTACACCACTATATTGAAACGAAAGGCTTACCATACAATTTGTTGACCTAAAACAACACGATACAACGTGTTAAGCTAAGATGCTCACTTGAAACTACACGACGTACAGTTGAAATTTTGTAATGTTAAGCTACGATAGCACGATGTTATATCATTATAATGTCACAATAGGCTTATTATACAATTTGCTCATTTAAAATTACACCTCGTACAGCTGAAAGTACGTGATGTTAAGCTAAGATAGAACGTTGTTATATCATAAGAATTTCACGATAGGCTTACCACACGATATGCTCATTTAAAACTACATGATTTTCAGCTGAAACTAAGTGATGTTAAGCTAAGATAGCATGTTGTTATATCATTAGAATGTCATGATAGGCTAACCACACGATATGCTCGTTTAAAACTACACGACGTACAGTTGAAAGTACTTGATGTTGAGCTGTGATAGCAATATCTTGTATCATAATAATATCACGATAGGCTTGCCATACAATATGCTCATTTAAAACTACACGACGTACAGTCGAAAGTACGTGTTGTTCAGCTAAGACAGCACGATGTTATATCATCATAATGTCACGATAGGCTTATTATACAATTTGCTCATTTAAAATTACACCACGTACAGCTGAAAGTATGTGATGTTAAGCTAAGATAGCACGTTGTTATATAATTAGAATGTCACGATAGGCTTACCACACGATATGCTCATTTAATAAAATTGAGAATGGAAATGGGGAATGTGTCAAAGAGACAACAACCCGACCACAGAACAGACAACAGCAGAAGGCCACCAACAGGTCTTCAATGCAGCGAGAAATTCCCGCACCCGGAGGCGTCCTTCAGCTGGCCCCTAAACAAATATATATACTAGTTCAGTGATAATGAACGCCATACTAAACTCCAAATTGTACACAAGAAACTAAAATTAAAAATAATACAAGACTAACAAAGGCTAGAGGCTCCTGACTTGGGACAGGCGCAAAAATGCGGCGGGGTTAAACATGTTTATGAGATCTCAACCCTCCCCCTATACCTCTAGCCAATGTAGAAAAGTAAACGCATAACAATACGCAAAACTACATGATTTTCAGTTGAAACTAGGTGATTCTAAGCTAAGATAGCATGTTGTTATATCATTTGAATGTCACGATAGGCTTACCATACAATATGCTCATTTAAAACTACACACAACGTACAGTTGAAAGTACGTGTTGTTGAGCTAAGATAGCACAATGTTATATCATTATGACGTCACGAGAGGCTTATCATACAATGTGTTGACTTGAAACTACACGATGTAAATTTGAAGTAGTTTAGTCTTGACTTGAAACAGTAAAATATTAAGTTATAAAAACAGAACGTAAAGTCAAAATAAAACAATGATAGGATGACATATACTTGTGCAGAATTGAAGATTTTTGGTGTTGACTTCGAATATAGTACAAATATTAGATCGTTTTATGTTAAATTGAAAGACAATAACGATGCGTAAAACATTACAGAATTATGTGAATTGAAACTGCAATTCTATGGAAAAGAATGAGGGACAAATCCCCAGGATTTTGTCTTCTTCATTTGCAAGTTCGGAGGCAAAATGATATACAAAGAAAGTTTTCCATAAATTCATAAAGCAAAAGAATTACCCATCGCTATATATTACACTTGAATACAGTTTTGCCGTATATTTTACATGTTTTGTTCGGATTTTTTTTATGATTAAAACCAGACTCTTTTTTATGAACAATATTTAAGAAAATGTTTATCTATGTTGTGTGTTAACATATTATACAACATATTATTGTGCTTATAAGACTTATGACTGTGAGGGTCAAATTTTACTCATATAAAATCACATCTATGTAAGAGTTAGCGGAGAATTTGTATTTACCACTCCCGTTTTCCCCGAAATAAAACATAAGAATCTGGAGTTTTAATCTTAAAAAACAAAGATCAACTGTTATGACAAATAATACGCTTAGCGTAGGACTGAGAGGGTCAGAGCTATATCAGAATGTGACCCCCCCCCCCCGTCGTCCGTCGTCCGTAAACTTTTACAAAAATCTTCTCCTCTGAAACTACTGGGCCAAATTTGACCATACTTGGCCACAATCATCATTGGGGTATCTAGTTTAAAAAATGTGTCCGGTGACCCGGCCAACCAACCAAGATGGCCGCCATGGCTAAAAATAGAACATAGGGGTAAAATGTAGATTTTGGCTTATATCTCTGAAACCAAAGCATTTAGAGCAAATCTGACATGGGATAAAATTATTTATTAGGTCAAGATCTATCTGCCCTGAAATTTTCAGATGAATCGGACAACCTGTTGTTGGGTTGCTGCCCCTGAATTGGTAATTTTAAGGAAATTTTGCCGTTTTTGGTTATCATCTTAAATATTATTATAGATAGAGATAAACTGTAACAGCAATAATGTTCAACAAAGTAAGATCTACAAATAAGTCAACTTGACCAAAATTGTCAGTTGGCCCCTTAAGGAGTTATTGCCCTTTATAGTTAATTTTTAACCATTTTTCGTAAATTTTTGTAATCTTTTACAAAAAATCTTCTCCTCTGAAACTACTAAGACAAATTTAACCAAACTTGTCCACAATCATCATTAGGGTATCTTGTTTAAAAAATGTGTCCGATGACCCCGCCCGTGAACCAAGATGGCCGACATGGCTAAAAAATAGTACATAGGGTAAAATGCAGTTTTTGGCTCATATCTCTGAAACCAAAGCATTTAGAGCAAATCTGATTTGTATTAAATTGTTCATTAGGTCAAGATCTATCTGCCCTGAAATTTTCTTACCAATCAGGCAACCCGTTGTTGGGTTGCTGCCCCTGAATTGGTAATTTTAAGGAAATTTTGCCGTTTTTGGTTATTATCTTGAATATTATTATAGATAGAGATAAACTGTAAACAGCAATAATGTTCAACAAAGTAAGATATACAAATAAGTCAACTTGACCAAAATTGTCAGTTGACCCCTTAAGGAGTTATTGCCCTTTATAGTCAATTTTTAACCATTTTTCGTAAATTTTTGTAATTTTTTACAAAAATCTTCTCCTCTGAAACTACTAAGACAAATTTAACCAAACTTGTCCACAATCATCATTAGGGTATCTAGTTTAAAAAATGTGTCCGATGACCCCGCCCGCGAACCAAGATGGCCGACATGGCTAAAAAATAGTTCATAGGGTAAAATGCAGTTTTTGGCTCATATCTCTGAAACCAAAGCATTTAGAGCAAATCTGACATGGTGGTAAAATTGTTCATTAGGTCAAGATCTATCTGCCCTGAAATTTTCAGACCAATCAGGCAACACATTGTTGGGTTGCTGCCCCTGAATTGGTAATTTTAAGAAAATTTTGCAGCTTTTGGTTATTATCTTGAATAATACCTCTAACAAGGCCGGGGGGGGGTCACATTCTCATATAGCTCTGACCCTGTCCTCAGTGACGCTTTAGCGTATTATTTGTCATATCAGTTGATCTTTGTTTTTTAAGATTAAGACTCCAGATTCTTTAGTTTTATTTCGGATAAAACGGGAGTGGTAAATACAAATTCTCCGCTAACTCTTACATAGATGTGATTTTATATGAGTAAAATTTGACCCTCACATTCATATCTTATAAGCACAATATTATGTTGTATATATTAACACACAACAAAGATAAACATTTTCTTAAATATTGTTCATAAAAATAAAAAAATGGTTTTTAATCATAAAAATAAATCCAAACAAAACATGTAAAATATACGGCAAAACTGTATTCAAGTGTAATATATAGCGATGGGTAATTCTTTTGCTTTATGAATTTATGGAAAACTTTCTTTGTTTATCATTTTGCCTCCGAACTTGCAAATGAAGAAGAAAAAATCCTGGGGATTTGCCCCTCATTCTTTTCCATAGAATTGCAGTTTCAATTCACATAATTCTGTAATGTTTTACGCATCGTTATTGTCTTTCAATTTAACATAAAACGATCTAATATTTGTACTATATTCGAAGTCAACACCAAAAATCTTCAATTCTGCACAAGTATATGTCATCCTATCATTGTTTTATTTTGACTTTACGTTCTGTTTTTATAACTTAACATTTTACTGTTTCAAGTCAAGACTAAACTACTTCAAATTTACATCGTGTAGTTTCAAGTCAACACATTGTATGATAAGCCTCTCGTGACGTCATAATGATATAACATCGTGCTATCTTAGCTCAACAACACGTACTTTCAACTGTACGTCGTGTAGTTTTGAATGAGCATATTGTATGGCAAGCCTATCGTGATATTATTATGATATACCATCGTTCTATCATAGCTCAACATCACATACTTTCAACTGTACGTTGTGTAGTTTTAAATGAGCATATTGTATGGTAAGCCTATCGTAACATTCAAATGATATAACAACATGCTATCTTAGCTTAGAATCACCTAGTTTCAACTGAAAATCATGTAGTTTTAAATGAGCATATCGTGTGGTAAGCCTATCGTGACATTCTAATTATATAACAACGTGCTATCTTAGCTTAACATCACATACTTTCAGCTGTACGTGGTGTAATTTTAAATGAGCAAATTGTATAATAAGCCTATCGTGACATTATGATGATATAACATCGTGCTGTGTTAGCTGAACAACACGTACTTTCAACTGTACGTCGTGTAGTTTTAATTGAGCATATTGTATGGCAGCTTTCGTGATATTATTATGATATAAGATATTGCTATCATAGCTCAACATCAAGTACTTTCAACTGTACGTCGTGTAGTTTTAAACGAGCATATCGTGTGGTTAGCCTATCATAACATTCTAATGATATAACAACATGCTATCTTAGCTTAACATCACCTAGTTTCAGCTGAAAATCATGTAGTTTTAATTGAGCATATCGTGTGGTAAGCCTATCGTGACATTCTTATGATATAACAACATTCTATCTTAGCTTAACATCACGTACTTTCAGCTGTACGTGGTGTAATTTTAAATGAGCAAATTGTATAATAAGCCTATTGTGACATTATAATGATATAACATCGTGCTATCGTAGCTTAACATTACAAAATTTCAACTGTACGTCGTGTAGTTTCAAGTGAGCATCTTAGCTTAACACGTTGTATCGTGTTGTTTTAGGTCAACAAATTGTATGGTAAGCCTTTCGTTTCAATATAGTGGTGTAGCATCATGTTATCTTAACTTAACATCATGTACTTTCAACTGTGCATCATGGTGTTTTAAATCAACAGATTGCATGATAGACCTATCGTAATATCACAATGATATAACATCGTACTATCTCAGCTCAACATTTATTAATAACAAGTCAGCACCATACATTTTAGCTATTCATTTTATTTGTTATCATAGCTATCGAAGTGGACGACTGAGCAGTATCCATCTGCAAGCTAACATCATGCAACGTCAACTTCACATCATGTACTTTAAACCCAACGTTACGTGTGTTTGGCATATCATCACAACATCGTGACTTATCATTATACTATCACGACTAAAGCACTTGTCATTGCAAGTCAACATTGCGCAAATTCAACTTAGCATATTGTAATTTAGAGTTAGCATTTTGATGACTCAACTCAACATCACGCTGTCTTAACTTTACATTTTAAGCTTCAGCATAACGTTTTGTAAATCTCTAATATATGACAGCTGAGGCTTACCATATATCGCACATATTCACTTATCGCAAACTTCCTTTGTCTCGTTGCAGGCCTTAAAACCAGAGATAAAGTCGATGCATATTACATCGGATATCTACTTTAGATTTGCAACAACTGTAGTTGAGGCTAAGATCCTAAACATCAATCCTGTAGCTTCAGAGGTCTTGTTTGACATGACTTTACCAGACGCAGCATTCATAACAGCCTTTACAATGTGAGTCATAGAAATAACTTTGTTTTTTGTCTTTATCTTGTCTTTTTGGAAGGTTTAAGAATTTAAAATTGCTTCGAAATGCACTGACTTATGTGCTTGGTCACTCATCAAATTTATATATATATATATTATTTGTCGAAATCCGGATATGGTGTACAAAAACTTTGCACCTTTTGTTTGCGGTATATCATCTCTTCCGCAAGTTTATTGTTTTCTGTTTAGTATTAAATTTAAAATTTAGATCCATTTATTACATCGGTGATCCGTTTATTCGGCAATCGCCAATGGCAGTCAGCAGGGTTTAAGAACATTTGTTGTTCGACCTGTTAGTCAAATGCGTGTTGTTAAAATATACTTTTTCACTTTTTTGGTCTTTTGGAAAATGTTGTTTGTGCTGTATTTAGACCCCTCTAACAAGAAATTTGTTTTGCATGCACACGTATAAAAATTGCGGTTTTTATCCAACGCAATCATAGGTTTGAACGTTGTTTTCAATTTAGACTTGTTTATATTTTTTCGTTTGGGCTTGTATTATATTTGCCTTCGGGTTTATATGATCCGTTCATCCTATTTTGACTCTTCAAAATTCAAGAGTCTATCCTAAATTGAGGTAAATTACTGGGCTTTCCAAATACCGTTTCGATTCCTAACATCACTGAAGAGACATTATTTGTCGAAATCCGGATATGGTGTACAAAAACTTTGCACCTTTTGTTTGCGGTATATCATCTCTTCCGCAAGTTTATTGTTTTCTATTTAGTATTAAATTTAAAATTTAGATCCATTTATTACATCGGTGATCCGTTTATTTGGCAATTGCCAATGGCAGTCAGCAGGGTTTAAGAACATTTGTTGTTCGACCTGTTAGTCAAATGCGTGTTGTTAAAATATACTTTTCACTTTTTTGGTCTTTTGGAAAAAGTTGTTTGTGCTGTATTTAGACCCCTCTAACAAGAAATTTGTTTTGCATGCACACGTATAAAAATTGCGGTTTTATCCAACGCAATCATAGGTTTGAACGTTGTTTTCAATTTAGACTTGTATATAAAAACCGCAATTTTTATATATATACAGTCAAGTCTAAATTGAAAACAACGTTCAAACCTATGATTGCGTTGGATAAAAACCGCAATTTTTATACGTGTGCATGCAATACAAATTTCTTGGTAGACGGGTCTAAATACAGCACAAACAACATTTTCCAAAAGACTAAAAAAGTGAAAAAGTATATTTTAAATATATATATATGAAGAGGATCATGCAGAAAGTATGGTAGCCATTAATCACAAAAAAACACAAATAAATAAACAGAAACTGCTTAATTCAACATTTGAAGGCTTTGTTTATCATTTCTATTAAAATAGAAATTAAACGAATAAGTATTGCAATGTCTGTCTTATACCAAATCTTCGACTACAAACGGACACGAGTAAACGATATGAAGTAGTCTCCCAGATTACAATGTATTTTAGAACCAGCATCATATCGGAATTGCCTTCACAAATTAATTGCTGCTAAAATAGAAAAAAAAGGTATTCAAACTTTGCCCAAGATGAACTCTGTTATTAACAAGATACTCTGCGTCAGTCTTGAGTCAATGTTAAACATAAACACCCCTGCCCTTTGTCAATTTGGGTCTTACATTGAGAGTCGACACAACGTAATTTGTACAGTGATTTTCGTTTAAGTAAAATCCAAAGAAAACTTTGATTAATAATCTCTGACTAATGGCTCCCTACTAGTCATGTATGGAATCGTTAGCGAGTGATATAATACTAGCAAGAGAACTAACATAATTTGAATAATAATAATATGTCTGAAGGGAAATTGGAGGTAGAAGGTATGCTGGAGATGTAAAGGAGAAAGAAAAAGCAAAGCAACAGTTCGAAGAAGCAAAGAGTCGTGGAGAAAGTGCTGGACACATCGCTGCTGCGTAAGTTGAAATTGTTTAAAATATTAACTTAATTCCATTGATTGATGACTACTTAACGTCAAGCGACGAATTTATTAATTTTTTAAATCACAACCATGATGTCATTATATTTCATGATTTTAAATCGTTTAATAAATAAAGATTACACAAGCCCCATGCTAATATACTTTTTACTCAAAAAAGTGAATTAGGATACATATTGTTCGTAAGGGAAATTATTAATGAAAGTTGTTGTCTTTCTTCGTTCATATACATGTATTCGGGTAATACAGTTATCATACACTGTACTTCTAATGTATTGAGGGGTTCTCGGTGGCCGAATGATCTAAGTAGTCCAACTACAGTATCACTAGCCTGTCAACACTGAGGTTTGGAGTTCGAACCCGCACGCGTGGATAGTGTACTCGACTCCAGTCTTAATTGACAATGTTTGTCAGTTTTTCTGCCGAATGTCGGTGGTTCTCTCCGGTCACTCTGGCTTCCACCACCAATAAAAACTGAACGCCACGAAATAGCAAAATGTGCTGAAAGTGACATTAAACACCACTATCAACTACATATGCTAAACGTATGTTTTGTTGCTACAGAAGGATTCTCAATTGACATTGACTACACATGGTTGACGTAAGGATAAATAATATAAGAGTTGCCTTTCTTCATATTCAATAATGGGTAATATTGCTTGAATTATAATTCTTATGAATAACGTTTAGCATAACTGAACCAACTGATGAAAGCGAGACAATAATGAGACAAAAAAGAGTGAAAAGTACATGAATAAATGAACAAGAAAGGAGGTACACGTGGACAGTAGGAAATCTTATTTTAACGGTAAACGCATGTTCTTTGTCTAGTGCAGCCATTTAAAGTCAGTAGAATATATTATATCGAGTTTGCCGAATTCTTTTTGAAAAGCCGAGCTGCAAAATAAGTACAGTACATTGTATGAAAGCAAAATATATAAAAAGTTCCGGAGCATAACAACGTTAAATATAATGAGACGTTTTTTAGTATTTTAGTAAAAGTTAAAAATTGCCGTTTATTTTTTAATCTTTTTGACACACATGTGTTTGTTCATTGTAATAATTTTATCTTCCTCACGTGTTAGTATATTCTCAAACAGATAAAGTTTGCAGTTAACTAGTTAAAAAGTCCTGAATCGGTTAACAATCGCAATTTCTATTTTTTTCAAAATCGAACACAGACATTTTCATCGTATTTGAATATAAATTTTGACGAGAGAACGAGTCTAGAAAAAGATAAAAAAAAAAAAAAAAAAAAAAAAAACGAAACAAAAGCTTTTTTACAAAAGAAAAGTAAAATTTATGTTTAAATTAATTTATCAAATAAAAAAGCAGAGGTTGTCATCACGACTTATACTCTCATTACAGTCCAAGAACTTCAAACAAGTTTAACATTCTCGTTAACATCCAGAAAAATGCATTGGTCGTGTTCAAACTTAAATATCAAGAATTGCTGAGACGAACCCTTGGATCATATCATCACGTGATTTATGTTGATTCTGGTCAACCGATAGAAGATTTTAGAATAAAAGTATTAATAAGTGAATCCAGAGACATTGTAAATTTATCAGTCCCACCATTAGAGGGCAACACTGAAATAGGTAAGCCAGTTAGAGTTAGAACCCGTTCACACTAGGACATTTATATCGATTTAAACTAGATCGGTTCACTTTAGATCGGTTTAAGGGCTAATGTGAACGCTTTGAATCGATCTTCAATCGGTCTAAACTAAAACACCAAAAGAGGTAGTTTAGTTTGAATCGATCTAAAGTGAACCGATCTAACTTTAAATGTGAACGCAAATACTGATTTAAACTAGTACGATTGAATCGAAAATAATCTATGCGCATGTTTAGCGACAAAACTACAAGTGTAATTACATAACACCCCAGTATATATATCGGTGATTCGTTGTTTAACCAATATTTCTCTGTTTAAAAACAGATCGACCTTTGTGTACATGCAAGTAAAAACAAACGGAAAAAAGTTGTCTTCGCCGTACCATAAATTTGTGTGTCTTCTTTTCTTCTGTTGTTTTTGTTGGTTTTTTTGTTGGTTTTTTTTTCAGAACCGGAGCATTTCTTCCTTGCTACAGTTTTTTGTTTCAAAATAAATGAAAACTACAAGAACACCGGTATCAAAATTTGAACTTGTGATTCAAGAGAAACAATAACGTCATCCATTTTTTTAAAGAGTGTCACGGTTTCAGTGTACCAACACATAAATTTGATTAATTATTTCTATTTATACACAATGTTTACAGTTTTACGGGTAATAAGGTCAGATCGATTGCATTTTAACTGTAGTGTGAACGCAGTGGTTCAGATTAGACCGATACAGATCGTTGTGATTAAAGATAATGTGAACCCTTACTGGTTTTATTTAGATCGATTCAAATTAGATCGATGAAAAAAATGCTAGTGTGAACGGGGTCTTAATTAAACAGCAAGATATTACATTTTTTTAAAGAATACGAGACATTAATGACCCGTTAATGAAATGTCTAACCAATTGCAATCAAACATAGCTGTTACTTTTTCCGAAAAGGCAGGGGCGGATCCAGGATTTTAGGTTGGGGGGGGGGGGAGGGGGGGGGGTGGGGGAGGCGCAAACTTAAATTTTCGAAATTTTTATTGAGGTTAAATTACCGATATATTCTTTATTAAGCTGAGGACAACCCATGCTTTGCAAATTTTAGGGGGGGGGGGGCGCACGCCCGCCACGCCCCCGCCTGACACCGCCCCTGAAAGGAATATATGACAAAAGATGCAATGTTTGGTCACTTTAATGTTTTTGTTTGATTCTATTTTCACAACAGCTGACTTAACAGAGAGCGTAGCGTATAGATAATTGTTCAGTAAAAATCTGTCTTGTGTTGAAAATAGATGTGTAAATCTGGTGTATATTTACATTTGTGACGAAGAATAATTTTTGCTGTCTAAAAGTAAAGAAAATTCATCACTCACATAAACAACAAAAGGTTACTCTTCAGTTAATATACCCAAACTATTTCAATATTGATTTGCAATTTAAAGAGCTTGGGTATAAATAAAATATTCGAGCGTGTAGCGAATGATTGCTAGAAAGATACTGCGTTCAATTTTATACAGTTGTTGAAAATGTTGGCAAACTGACATATGATTTCACATAAAACACAAATGTCTTTTGGTTCAGGCAGGAAGAACCTAACAAAAACTTAAAATTATTTTAAATAAATCCAGCAAAATTACATGCGGGATTTTTTTACTCCTCATTACTGCTTTCTGTATGTATCAAATATCATGTTATTTAAATACCTTTTTCATTTTGTCAAATATTCTTTTTTGTTTCAGATATAAGTAAATTTGTGAATATTAAACGCATCTCTCCTTTGAGGTACGACATAAGATATTCACCAAGTCTTGAGGAACAAAAGGCTATGTCAGAGCAAGGCATATCAGGACAGTTCAAAGTGAAATATGACGTTTCCAGGGACAAAGATGCAGGAGATATTCTGGTAAATTCATTATATGCATTTGTTATACAATTTCATAATAACATAATATATATATATATATAACTGATTTAATTGAGGTTTTAAATTGTATTGCGTATTTTTATTTTCAGGTTCAAAGAAATCTCAATACATAGACAAATGACGCCTACTAGAAAAAAAAACGGACTAGCGAAATTATTTGACATAAACATGTCACTTCGATCCCCGTGGTGCTTGAGTAATGCTCAGGTTCATATATGATTGGTGTTCCTATTCCATGGTATTGCCTCATTATAATGAAACTTCCTTTATGACGGGGGATATACTTTAAAAGAGAATGTTCGTATTGTAAATGTTATAAATTGCAATATTAGTGGAACCGTTGAACGGAGATGACAAGATATATAATGAATATATCACTTTCCTAATAAATAGGTTACCCAATTTTTGAAGAAAATGACTTAAACCTATAATTTATCAAATACATTTAAGAATGAAAGAGTTGGTAGATGTAAACGAGACATTATCTTATTTATATAGATTAACAATAAATTATTAAAAAAACACTCTGATTTTTTTTTTTTTTTTTTGGTAACTTTTATGATTCGAGCGTCACTGATGAGACTTTCGTGTACAAAAACGTGCGTGTGGATTACAGGTTTTATTTCTGGTATCTATGACACCCCCCCCCTCCTTTTCCTCCGGGGCGGGGGTATCGCCAGTCCCCCCCTCCCAGAGGGTATCACTAGCCCAGTAGTCAGCCTCCTGTGTTGACATGAATTATCATTGATATGGTCATAATTATAAATTTACTGTTTACACAACTTTAAATTTTTCGAAATACTTAGAATATTCTACCTGAGGAATAGATTACCTTAGCTGTTTTTGGCAAAATCCTTCGGAATTTTTAGTCTTGAATGCTCTCCAACTTCGTACTTTATCTGGCCTTTGTAAGAAACATTTCATGCAATTGGTTAAAATCAAACCGGGTCGCCCTAGAAATGCTAGACCAACCCAAGTTTGGTTTATTCAGATGTTCCATCTACGTAATCGAGTAGTCACTTCTACAACTACTTCTGCTGGTATCCGAGTTTTATGGAGAATTTCTACCTAGACAGTCCATAACAAGCTTCTCAAAAGAGTAATTTGACCAAACAGACCTTATGTAAATCCAGTTTGGACACAGGTACACAGACGTGCACGTGTTTGTTACTGTTCTACATTAAGGTTTTGTACTTTAAGGATCTAGCACCGAATTTTAGTTCAGCGATGAGTCACGGCATATAAATTTTGCGGTGAAAGCGTTATAATTTTGATAGCAATATCCTTCAAACGTTAGACAAATGTAATGCGTGTCCAAGAAATTTAACGGTTCAATATTATAGAAAGAATGTTTTTCGACCACATATGCTTAATATCATTGACCGACAGAAGAAATGATTTAACAGGCCAATCGAAGATTCCTAAGTCGGAAAAAAGTTAATATCCAATTATCATGACCCTTAAAGACGCCAGATTTGAACCCCATTAACAATCTCTGGGACGAACTTCATCCCCACCGCAACTATTGGACAAACTCATTCAAGCATTGCAATATCTATGGCAAATTATAGGATATAACAAAATATAATTAGATCCATGCCAAGGAGATACAAAAGAGATTTAGCCGCACATGGTAGTCACATTAACGTCACCGGAAATTGACCATATTTATCGGATTTGACTGTTTTTACAAACATTTGTTCAGTATCATGAATAACATCTATGTGTGAAATTTGAGCTCAAGATACCAAAACATTCCTGTTAAATCGCTTTGAAGTAAACAGAATACAATTTGAAAAAAAACTTATGGGTGTGTTTTTTGCAGAGTTTATATACCGATACTAACGCAAACCCTTTCAAAAGTTTTGAAGGCCAATAATTGGAATAATTAAGCGAAATGAAACCAACAGAACAGTATATAAACCTGTCATAAGAATTGATATCATATCAGTCCAGGCTTTACTTAATAACTTTATTTTATATATACATGTATATTGTTATATCTTAAAAATAGCAAACTAAATATTTTCAGATTGTCAATGGATATTTCGTTCATTTATTTGCCCCTAAGGATCTAGAACCACTCCCCAAGGACGTAATGTTTGTCCTAGACAGAAGTGGATCTATGTCGGGACGTAAAATTGAGCAACTGAAAAATGCAATGGCAGTAATCTTGAGTGATATGAAACCAGAAGACAGACTGAACATTTTGTTCTTCGACAACAGGTTTGATTGGTTAGCAGACAATACAATGTTGGAAGGTTCACTGGTAAACTTTGATAAAGCTAAGAGATTTATGAAGGCAATCACCGCAAGAGGGAGTAAGTTACGACAAGCTATTATATTGTAAACTAGAGGCTCTCAAGAGCCTGTGTCGCTCACCTGTATTTACTGATGCTTTGGAAATCAGGTAAAATAAGGTTAAAATCATAATTAATAGTATTAGATATAAGATAGTATAATGATATCTAAGATAATAACAAAAAACTGCAAAATTTTTGTAAAATTACTAACTCAGGGGCAGCAACCCAACAAGGGGTTGTCGGATTCGTCTGAAAATTTCAGGGCAGATAAATCTAAATCTGATGAACATTTTTGCCACCTGTCAGATTTGCTCTAAATGCTTTAGTTTCAGAGATATAAACCAAAAACTGCATTTTACCCCTATGTTCTATTTTTAACCAAGTCGGCCATGATGGTTGGAAGGCGGGGTCATCGGACAAATTTTTTAAACTAGATACCCAAATAATGATTATGGCCAAGTATGGTTAAATTTGTCTCAGTAGTTTCAGAGAAGAAGATTTTTGTAAAAGATTACAAAAATTTACAAAAAATTGTTAAAATTGACTATTAAGGGCAATAACTCCTAAAGGGGTCGACCGAAAAATTTTGGTCATGACGACTTATTTGTAGATCTTACTTTGCTGAACATTATTGCTCTTTACAGTTTATCTCTATCTATAATAATATTCAAGATAATAACCAAAAACTGCAAAATTTCCTTAAAATTACCAATTCAGGGGCAGCAACCCAACAACAGGTTGTCAGATTTGTCTGAAAATGGTAGGGCAGATAGATCTTGACCTGATAATCAGTTTTACCCTATGTCAGATTTACTCTAAATGCTTTGGTTTCAGAGATTTAAGCCAAAATCTACATTTTACCCCTATGTTCTCTTTTTAGCCATGGCGGCCATCTTGGTTGGTTGGCGGAGTCATCGAACACATTTTTTCAAACTAGATACCCTAATGATGATTGTGGCCAAGTTTGGTTAAATTTGGCCCAGTGGTTTCAGAGGGGAAGATTTTTGTAAAAAGCTAACGACGACGGACGCCGACGCCGACGCCGACGCCGACGCCGACGCCGACGCCGACGCCGACGACGGACGACGGACGACGGACGCAAAGTGATGAGAAAAGCTCACTTGGTGAGCTAAAAAGGGAAGAGAAAATTAGGACCTGAATTTGTATTTGAGACGTAACACAGTAACTGTTGTTCTTTGAACATCGTGTCAAACGTCCTTAATATAACACTTGAGATAGGTTAAACATTTGTTAAAAGCAAAATAATCATGTTTACACAAACTAAACACTGTATGATAACTAAACATGAAATATGCTGCAGTCTTATATTGCGGGTCAAACATATTTAAAATAAAAGAAGTGTTTTTTCTTTAAAGTCTTAAAATCTAAAGTTCAAAGTATCACAGCAATAGGTCTTTACTTAAAGATTCTAACAAGATTACAAAGTATTACTGTTTTGTACATGCTTTCATGTCTTGTTTAAACTGCAGTATGAATTATTTGTTGCAAAAATAATAAGATGAATCTTGCAAACAAATGCTCAAGCCAAATATATATATAGTAAGAAATACTAAGTATTACTGTTGACATTAACACATTCATTTATATTTAGTATATATTTCAATAGAATATTTTACAAAACCAAGTTCCATTTGTAATTATATCAAACATGTTCTTCAGCAAAAATGTGTAGCACTGGTATAACTTAGGTTTAACCGAAAAATAACTGGGCTGATATTCATAAAACCACTTAAGTTAAGATATCCAATCGTAGTACTGATTCATCGTTGGACATGTAGAAAAATCCGTCCATTCGGAACAAATCTACTAGCCCAGTACTCTTGTTAATGCATGCATCACACGACATTTACCCCGCCTCCGACAGAGTACATTAATCGCTTAATGTTATAACGTTAAATTCCATTACTTACGCTGTTAATAAAAACAATACAGGGTACAATTATATCTTGACAATAATTCTTTCAAAAACTTATATATTTGAGATGTGTTGCTGATTAATGGTTTGTCATGCAACTCCCAATTACTAATAATTGGTAAAATATAGATATGAATAATTTATTTCTGTGTTTAAACCATGAATGTTTTAAAATTCTACGTATACTTTTAGGCACAGACATCAATAAAGCCGTAATAGATGGAATAAAACTGTTGACCAGATTCCTCAATACTAAAAAATCTTCCATCGTAATGTTTTTGACTGATGGACTTCCAACTTCTGGAGAAACAAGCATTAACGCAATCTTGCGGAATGTTAGAACAACAAATGAGGCAAAACTTCCTATATTCAGTTTAGGTTTCGGAAATAATGTTAATCTTAATTTTCTTAAACAGATGTCTACACAAAACAATGGATTTGCGCGAAAAATTTACGTAGACTCGGATGCTGCTTTGCAGATTGAAGGATTATATTCTGAAATATCATCCGCTCTATTAAAAAATGTTACATTCGATTATTTAGGAGACGTTGATTATAATACAATTACAAAATTCTATTTTCCATTCTATTTTGGTGGTTCCGAATTGATAGTTGCGGGGCGACTGAGATCGAAGAATTCTAAAATTGTACCTCGAGTAAGAGGTTGGAATGATGGTTACATAGACTTAATTTGGAGACCTAGACCTGTTCCTGATCTTGTTGCATTAACTACGGATGCTGACTTTTCAACAATAACAGAAAACATGTGGGCATATCTGACAATCAAACAATTAATAAGGGAATTAGAAGGTGATATAACAAGCACAGATAAGGATCGTATTAAAGCTAAGATTATAGATATAGCATTGAAAGTAAGTCTTTCTGTTCTTCTTTATTTTCGTGGGAAGTAAGAAAATTGAAATTCTCTAAAAAAAATAAAAAGAGGCGTGGTTATGCGTAAGTGAGACGGCAATCAAATTCCATAAAAAAAACTTGAAAGACATTTATAGAGAGCACGAATAGTCGGGTTACAACTAAAATTATTGTCTCTTGCATTACAAATTTTGTAAACCGGAATATAAGCAAGCATAATTTAACTTAGAAAAAAGCATTTTTTGATTATCCTAATGATATTTTGAACTGAGAAGCGATATCTTTGAAACAGAGATGGAGTAACATTTTGGCAGATTAAAATTTCACTACCTAAAGCTTCTGTATCATGATTAAAAAGGAAACCTTTTTAATCTAGATCAATGTGTTTAAGAAGCAATGTTTTAAGTTCGTATCAACATCATTACTTTAAGCTGGACAGGCAGTCAGTAAGTAATATTAGTTTCGAGCAATACAGGAACAGTCGCTAATTTTAATTAACATGTACTACTTCCAGTACCAGTTTGTCACACCCTTCACCTCTATGGTTGTTACAGCGCCAAATCTACGGCGGCCAGTGCCACATAAACGTCGACTAGTGCCGCGACCAGGTCTACCAATGCCGCGACCAGGTCTACCAATGCCGCTATCACGTCTAGCGGGAAGTTTTGGACCAAGTGAGTAACATGCAACTTTCCATGTTTTTAATGAAGTTTAATGAAATAGAATATTTGTCAAGCATGAAGCGTAATAAAATTCCCAATCCATACCTTGTTAAATAAACCCCTCAGAATCAGCTTTATTCAATAGTTTTGACTCTAGTTACGTAGCAACAATAAACCGTGTTTTCAATTTTAAACCAAAAGTTCCTTAACATTTAAGATTATAAACACTTTGCATATACATCGAATCTTAAAAAAAAAAAAAAAAAAAAAAAAATTGTCTTACTAGCTAACTTCGCATAGATCCTTAAACATTGATATGACTTTTAGTTAATTTATGAACCCAAACTGAACATGATATATCACAGTTATGATCCTGTCGACAAAATTTTCAAAAAACATCTTGATCGTTAATACGCATGTCAAGAAACCTGAAATATGACACTCACAATCATATTATCTATCTATATATAAGTAAATAAAACACTTCGAATTTAAAACACAGTAGTAAAATCGAAATGAAGTTCATCGATTGACAATTACAGTCATATTTGATTTTTTCTTTTTTTACAATTAAAAAAAAAATACGCCGACGAACCACTTTAGTAACATTTGAATCATCTTTAAGTATCATGAAAATGTGGATTGTATGTCAAAAGAACGATCAAAGACAATACATTTACAGCAACCGATGTGACCTTAAAATACCAAGAAGTAGTTCTTTACAAATGCAGGATTTAATCTTATACCTTGAACGAAACTTTAAGTGCATTGCCCGGTCTGAAAGAATACTTAAAAGTATTTTGATCAAGCAACATTTTACAACATGTGAAAGAAAAGCAAAAATTGCAAGACTCTAATCTGATCATTATAATTTGTAATGTTTTTCACATCAGGAATACAAAACTAAGCAATTGTTTAAGATATTTCACAATAAAAATGGGAATCAAACACAGAGGAAAAAGCCAATCGCTGAAACACCAATCGTTAACTACATTGTACAAATTCAAATGTATAATCTAATAAAACACTTAAAGAAAACTTGTACTGAAATGTGTGCGTAAATTAGTTTTCATTAATCTTTGTCGAATTTTCTTGTGAATATTTCGAAAATTGCTTCAGCAAGAGTCTCAGCTTAAAAAGAAAAAACGATTTTACAAATTCATTATTTGAATCAGTCATTCTTTTCACATAAATATAAATTATTATTTTCTGTAATGTTTTTACATGAGACGCTTTTACATCTTATTTTTTCTTAAAAATTAATGTTTTAATTTGTGCCAATTTTAGCCTTTTATTTTAAGATTTGTTTTTATTATAATTTACAAAGGAGTTTGACAATTAAATCAGTAAGCTGAAAAACTAAAAATAAAATGTTATAATTTAATCATATTTAGTCATTTCGGTTAGCATGAGTCTGATGTTATAAAATACCACTCAATTCTATGAAAAAGCTTCAAATGTGGAATGACAGCCTTATGCAACAGTTGCTCAGTAATGATATCAGTGTATAAAATGATCTAAAAAGACGTGTTTCTTCTTTGAAGTTATAATGTGGTTTTTAAAATATTTAAGGAATGACTGTAATATTTTTTCTGTCTATGAAGTAATAACATCAAAAATGTGGTGCACAGTGAATCACCCGCGTAGCGGGTTATTTTAAAGTATGCACCACATTTTTTATGTTATTTTGAATAGACAGAAAAAATATTATAGTCATTTCTTATAATTTAATTCTAAATTCCATTTTAAACCGGAGTAAACCATGAAAAATCGTTGATGACGTCACGGTCACATGACAAAATTGTGTCTATGAGCTAATAAACAAAACAACGTCAGCCAATCAGAAGACGCGTTACATCCAAAATTAAATTATGTCGATATATTAGTATTGTTCTGCCAAGTATGCGGGAAATCAAATTCAAATGAAAAGTAAGCAATGCTCATCGGAACAATTAATTGAAAACACTTTATAAATTTGTTTCACCAGTAACGCTATTCCTGATTCAAATTCGTCAGGAACGCTTTAATTCCACGAAATATTAAAAGTTAAGGGTCATTACGTACTTGAATACGTTAGGACCTTTATGACCAACAGGGACATAAAAAAGAAAAGCCAAATTCATCAAAGGTCAAATTTTTTTGAGTTAGTTGGAAACATAGTTTCTTGATAATTTCTGAATGTATCAACGGAATATTTAAGAAAGGTAAAATATTCATAAAATAACCAAAACTAGAAAAACAAATACACACATGATAATCGATTATTTCAGGTTTTAGTAGCTCTAGCGGGAACGGACGGGGTAGAGGTGGACAAATAGTTCCGCATGGAATTATGGCTCCTCCAATTAAGAAATTGCGTTTAACAACTACAATACCCACTACTACCACAACGGCTACATTTCTTTGTAACTTTAAAGGTAAATAATTGAATGTGTATGATAACTATAAATAAAGTCAATGTTTATATAGGGTATTTTTCTTTAAATGTTACATTTACCTGGTCTAATTAGATTTACCAGCCATATTAACAATGAATATATGGCTTTAGTTTTTGTAAAACTGAGTTCATAAGACTTTTGCTGATAAAGGGAAGCAAATAAAGGCAAGTAATTATTAAATAAATAAATCTATGACTAAAACAGATTGCTTAGAACTCAAGTCTAAAACTTTGGTATGAACAAAATGACCTTGGAAAAAGGTTCATGTGTTGAAATCATGGTAATATTAAGCAAGACGTTTTTTTTCAAAATGTGTCATGTCATCCATTTTCAAACTATATATGCATGGCAATGTAGCAGGAAATACTTAACCAGAAATAATTTATATTCGTCATTTTATATGTACTGGTATTTGAATGTGTGAAAACGATGGTTACAGAGACAAAACAAATTTAACCCACCATTTTTCTTAAAATGTCCTGTACCAAGTCAGGAATATGGCAGTTGTTATCAGACAGTCCGTTTCGATGTATGTTGGCGTTTGCTTTTGTTGTTCCATTGTTTTTCCTTTATAGTTGATGTTTTTCCCTCGGTTTTAGTTTGTTACCCGGATTTGTTTTTGCTTAAATCGAATTATGACTATTGAACAGCGTTATACTACTGTTGCCTTTATTTAACCTTTCCGTTTTTTTTCTGAAAAAATTTATAAGTCAGCAATATTTTTCGAAGTGACATATATTGTCAAATTATTTAAGATTAAAGAAACCTAACTGTAAAAATTCATAAACCATATGTTCCCTATAAAAACGGAAGCGATGATATTGACCTGCAAGATTAGTATTATCTATTCCCTTTTTTAATCCAGATTTATGACATTAACATTGTCTAACATAGATTTAAATTACCATGACCTTTGACCTAGCGTTTTCAAAAAAACATTAAGACCTTCTTCTCAGTTTTTGTGACCACATATCTATGTGATTTTAAACAATGTGAATACAGAAGTGTTTTGTTTGGCATCCAACAAACATTTCCTACACAGATATATCCAATTTTATGATCCTTTTACCTCAAAACCTTTAAGTATCTTCCTCTCATTATAATTGACCATAAAATTAAGTGAAGCTGTAATCCGCTAAAAAAAATGTAACATTAAGGATGCACACCTCTGAGGAGCCAAAAATTTCTAGAATTAAACTTTTTTTCTTAAACCTGACTTTTTGGTTAATATGACTGTAAAAAGGTAATTGATGAAGACAAACTCATATGGTGGTGCTTTTCTTTTTTTTCCTCCGACCATTTGAAAGTACCCCATTTTTAATGATTTTCCAATTTTTCATAAATTTTTACCCCTTTTTACGGCTATTATCATGAAAAAATCACAGTTTCACAATTAAACTTTTTTCATACTTTCACTTAAGATAAAGTGGACCAATCTGAATAAATTTAACTTAAAAAAAATATAGGTTGGTGTTAATATTAGAAAGTTTTATAAAATTTTGTTGCTTTTTCGTGTCAAATTGACCATGCTGCCATCTTATAAATTTGGGATTTTTCTCTTTTTTTTAGAACAAAAACCAAATTATTTCAACTTCTTTGTTATAAATGATTGAAATAATACACATCGAAGAATTTTGGAAAGAACAAATTGATATAGGATGTACATATTTTTGGTAAAATCATTTCTTTGTATCCGTCATCCATTTCCCCAACATTTTGGCTGATAGCACTGACCGGATTGGTTATAAAATTTAGATATTGTATTACTCAAAAACTACTGATTGTAACTACATAATTTTTTCACAGTGTTTAGTTTGATTATAATATTTTTTAAATTCATTGATATTTTTCACTTGTATCACATGTTTTGGAAATAATTCCAGAACGAGATTTCAATGAGACTCAAACATCAGATAATACATCCTTAACAAACCACTTGTGACGTTGATCTTAGACAAAATGACATCAAAAGAATAAGGGTCTTTCATCCCGTTATATGTACCATTTATCAAATTAAGGTTGCAATCCGATATAACGTATTTGATTATGCAACCGTAAGACAATGTAACTGACGGATGCACTGTTGGCCGGACGGACGCATCAAAAACTATATAACCCGTTACTTGGTAATTATGTTTAACTAAAGTTAGAGATCGTATGCATGTTATTGTATTTTCATCAAATTAGCTTCTATGTAAGTTATAACTTCATTCAGAAGGTTATTGTATGTAATATTGAATTCATTCTAATCTAAGAACTAAACTACTGGAGGAGATGTTGCTTGCTTAAAGGAAAACAAACAATAACATATTCATGAAAGCGGAATATTTCGTAGATCATTGTGATACTAAGTGAAACTGTAACTGATGACCAATTTACACAAGTGTTAAATGAATAATCTTTAAAAAAGCTTTAATAACATTTTTTATAGATCACATATTTATTCCATAACGTTTAACACATTTTTTCAGACAGAGCGTTGTCTTTTTTAATTAAGTCATAACAAAAAATTTAGTTTGAAATATGGGGTAAAACATGTCATATTAACTCTTTTCTGATGTCTCACTGGCAACGTTTACATTGTATGTGTTTTTCATGACAAAAATTCCTATGGAAGAATGGGTGCTTAATAAGAGTTAAGTCATATATTATGACATTTTTCAGAACGGGCTTCACCTGATATTTTCATATATATGAAAGGATCGAAACGGCCATTGTGCATGGACATGAATTTCAGAGCTGGCAAGTACTTGTTGCTAGCAGACAAAGGTAAGATTGTGATATATCATTTGTAGGTTTGTATATATCATATGACCTGAGATCATACCCGTTGTTTGGTTGGGTTAATGTTGCTTAGTCTTCAGTTTTCTTTGTTGTGTTTTGTGTACTGTTGTTTGTCGTTTGGTCGTTTTTTTTTTTGCAATGGTATTACCAGTTTGTTTTCGACTTATGAGTCTGAATATCCCATTGGTATCTTTCGTTCCCACCGACTACAGTAACTTCTTATTATGATTACTTATTCTATCGCGACAACTATCAAGTTTTAAATGTACTATTTAAACTTGAATTGTATTATACAATAAGGGAATGCGATATACCTTTACAATTTTTAGCAAATCTCTATTCCAATCTTCCTAAGAAATTTCCATTGCTACACAGAACCATTTTCTTCATGCGCTTTTTTGTTTCATAAAAAATTGTTTTCTAAATTATCAACATCAATTTTATCAGCAATCAAAGCCGGGCTTCAAAGTTATTGTGGAACTACCTATTCCAGAGGTGGCGTAAATCAGATCTGGATACTAAAAATTCCAAAGATCTTTTATTAGAGTACATACAATCTAAGACTCTTTCATCTTGCAATAGTATCAAAACATTTGACTTTTTTACACTTTACACAAGTATTCCCCATTCCAAACTAAAAGACAAATTGAAAGTGTTGGTCCTGCTTTGTTTCATAAAAAAGAATGGCCAACGTAGATACAAGTATTTTGTCTTAGGGAGGGATAAATCCTACTTTGTAAAAGACCACTCCGATTCAAACAAAAAATTCTCTGAAACTGACATTATCAAGATGCTTGATTTCTGGATTGACAACATATTTGTTACATTTGGAGGACGTATTTTTCAACAAACAATCGGAATTTCCATGGGAATAAAGAGTGCTTCTCTTCTTGCCGACTTGTTCCTTTATTCATATGAGGCTGACTTCATACAGGAACGTCTTAGGAAGAAAGAAAAGAATTTAGCAGTATCCTTTGACTTTACTTTCCGCTATATAGATGACGTTCTTTCACTAAATAATTCAAAATTTGGTGACTATGTTGAACGCATCTATCCCATCGAACTTGAGATAAAGGATACAACAGATACAGTTAAGTCTAACTCATATCTCGGCTTACATCAAATAATTGACAATGAGGGTAGGTTGAAAAGAAAACTTTACGACAAAAGAGATGATTTCAGCTTCCCAATTGTGAACTTTCTATTTCTATGTAGCAACATTCCAGCAGCGCCTGCATACGGAGTATGTGTCTCCCAGTTGATACGATATTTTAGGGCATGCATTTCCTATCATGGTTTCCTTGATGAAGGGTTGTTGCTTACAAGGAAGCTTTAAAACCAAGAGTTCCAAGTGGTGAAGTTGAAATCATCTCTTCGTACGTTTTACGGATGCCATCACAAGTTGGTTGACCGTTATGGAATATCCGTTTCACAGAGGATAGCGGATATGTTCCGAATGTCGTAACTACAATCCTGTCCCCTTTTTCAGAATGTGACCTACCGAATTAGACTTATTACCGGGTATGTACTAACATCAGCAACACGACGGGTGTCACATGTGGAGCAGGATCTGCATGCTTACTTTTCCGGAGCACCTGCGATCAACCCCAGTTTTTGGTGGGGTTCGTGTTGCTTTAGTTTTCTTTGTTGTGTTGTTTGTACTATTGTTTGTCTGTTTGTCTTTTTCTTTTTTAGCCATGTCGTTGTCAGTTTATTTTCGACTTATGAGTTTGAATTTCCCTCTGGTATCTTTCGCCTCTCTTTTACAGTTATGCTCTGTGTCGGATACGGATTTAAAATAGGAAATAATTAGTAAAATGAGCATAACAGTAAACAAAAACAACCGAAAACAATTGTCTTATTCATTTTAAGACATTCTATGATTATAATAATCTTAGTCTGCCAAATTAGATTTCTTTTCCACAAATAATTAATTTTAAATTCACATATCCCAAAATACAAAGCAACACTTTCAAAATGTAACTGCATATTGGAACCTTAAACATTGGAATCGAAAATTGAATTGGAAATTTGAATTAACTAACAGATACAATGGATAGCAGGAATGATCAAAAATATTATACAGTAGCACAGACCACACCAACCGTCAACCGACTCCTCAGAAAAAAAAATAATCCGTCAAAGATAAGAGAACATGTACAATACATGATTTAAATAAACTACAGGAAAAAAAATGTGATGGTATAATTGCATAAATGTCTCGGTAAAACATGTAGTTGCCTATTGAAACATAAAATATGCGTCTGACTTCAGTGAAAGTTTATGACAATGCTTTGTGACAATTGTTCCGATAATATTATTTAGCTGGTTAAACTAATGACTTTTCAAATAAGGACTAAGGATCAGAAATCTAACGATATATTATATCACAGTTCAAATAGTTGTTTTTAATTGTATTGTAAATTCTTCATTTTTTAATACAGAAAAATCACTTGCCGTAACGTTCAATGTTTGTACAACTCCGGGAAACAGGAAAAATACAATCGGATATATCGAAGAAGTCGTAATTAAAAACGGTCAGAACGAAGTAAAATTAAATTCCGAAGGAACACAGGCAAAGAAATGGTCCAAAATCGGATACAGATATTCAAACACATTTAGCAGTCAAAACATTACATTCAATATTCTACCATCAAGAGATGGAAAGAGTCTACAGATTGATGTCAAAGTAGGGCAAAGCAATGTTGTTGGTGCTAAAGGACTATTAGGTAATATGATAACGTTACTTTTATACTTACTTTTTTTCTTTACCTCAAATCATTTGATTATTGCAATTTCAAGATTCATAAAGGTATCTATTTCAAGATTCATAGACACTGTTTCGATGAATTAAGGTTATAGTAATAGTCGTGCACAGTTTTTGGTAATTCTTTTGTGTGATAAACTTATTGTTGCAGTACGAAGTTTATTGACATATAAATCATGATACCTTATATTATTATCTATTTTGTAAAATTTTGCGTGCATCCTTACACTTCAACCACATAAACCCCTACAAAGAGTTAAAGAAACATTAAAAAGGAACCAAATAACAACATCTAAATTGAATTTGGAATATTTAAACAAATATAGTAATCGTGTAAAATTTAGAACTCTCGATATTCCCTTTGTTATTGTATTGATCTTTCTGAGTGATAATTTTCTATAACGAGCTACTCGACTGAGAATACATTTATCGGAAGAGAAGAATGAAAACACAATGACGTCATAATCCAACGTCCTTGACATTACATTGAAAGCTGAAAAACTCACTCTCGTTTTCAGAATCATAGATAATCTATATATATATTTGCCTTCTGGTTTATATGATCCGTTTATCCTATTTTGACTCCTCAAAATTCAAGAGTCTATCCTAATTGAGGTAAATTGTATGGCTTTCCAAATACCGTTTCGATTCCTAACATCACTGAAGAGACATTAATTGTCGAAATCCGGATATGGTGTACAAAAACCTTTGCACCTTTTTTTTGCGGTATATCATCTTTTCCGCAAGTTTATTGTTTTCTCTTTAGTATTTAATTTATAATTAAGATCTATTTATTACATGGGTGATCCATTTATTTGGCAATCGCCAATGGCAGTCGGCAGGATTTAAGAACATTTGTTGTTCGACCTGTTAGTCAAATGCGTTTTGTTAAAATATACTTTTTCACTTTTTTGGTCTTTTGGAAAATGTTGTTTGTGCTGTATTTAGACCCCTCTAACAAGAAATTTGTTTTGCATGCACACGTATAAAAATTGCGGTTTTTATCCAACGCAATCATAGGTTTAAACGTTGTTTTCAATTTAGACTTGTATATATATATATGTATTGTAAGAACAAAACAATAAATTGTAAACACAAATCTTATACATTTAGAAAACATCCAACCAATATAGTACACATACATAACAAATTTTCTAGTCTTTTAAGAATTGTGGAATGATTCTGATAAAATATATATGCTAATAGATTACAATTATATCGTAAAGAAAATCCATATTTCGACATAACTAATGACTTTTGTCAAAACTAAATGAAAACAAATTCTTCGGTGATTGATTTTTCTAGACTTTGTTTTATTATTGGATAATTATTGGTTGAAGTAACTCATGTTTAACTTCGGTACAAGTACATGTTTTATTAAATTTACTACAGGGACATTTGTTGGAATTGGAATAGAAAGAGTGAACTCCAGAATTGTGAAACTAAATCCAAACTTGGGCGGTGTTTGTACTAGTAGAAATATAACAAATGTTAGAATAAGCCAATCACGGATAGACAGACAGTGCTGGAAAATCGATGATTTGAAACCTACTCCTGCGAATTCAAAGGACTTGGTTCCAACATTTTGCAAATACAAAAGTATGTCTTAATCTTAAAAGCTAAATGAACAACTTTTGATTCTGTTATAAAATGTAGTAGTCTGTAAGTGGATGTAAAAAATGAAAATACTGAAACGAAGACAAAATAAACAAATATTTGAAAAAATAAACAATGTATGTAAGCTAGATTTAGGGAAGCAAATTTCAAAAGTAAATAATTTAAAACTAAATATCTGATATATTAAACACACCACATATATAGATATGTTTTGTTTTGATTATCTTTCGTAGTAACAATGATACACAGAAGTAAAAATATAGAACGCTTGACAAATTTGCGTCGTTGCGTATCTTAAAATGTCTTAATAGTACTATGTTTTCGTTATCATATTAAATAGATATACTTATATGTTAACAATGAGCCTGAAAATAAAACATGCTACACCAAAGAACAACTGATCTGTATGGTGGAGTTTCTCGTTGACAACATATTTATTGAACTTGGAGGTAGAATTTTCCAGCAGGTTGTCATGATTCCTATGGGAACCAACTGTGCACCTCTCTTGGTAGATATTTTCTTATTTGTATATGAGTCTTTGTTCCTTCAGACAGTGCACGTGGTAAAAGACAGGAAGATCAAAGACTCTAGATTATTTAATTTCACATGCAAGTGTATTGTCAATGGTGATTTTCTTTCCATTAACAATCCAAACTTTTCTGATTGGGTTCCATTAATATATCCTCCTAAACTAGAGATTAAAGAAACCACTGATGCAGCTCCCTCCGCATCATGACTTACTAGATATTTACCTCGAATTTGACAACATCGGTCATCTCATACTAGAATGAGAACGAGACGATTTCAATTTTGAAATTATAGATTTTCCTCATCTTAACAGCAATATACCACCCGCCTATGAAGTATACATTTTTCAGCTCATACGATATTCAAGAGCTTGCAGCTGCTACTCAAACTTCTAAAACATCATCGATGTTTTGCAAAAAAAAATAAAATAAAAAGGTCGTATGACTTTTGACGTGACTCGATTTTCCATCTCGCCTTTGGGTCTTTTACTTTTTAACCTTAGGCATTCCTGGTGCAGGTGGGTCCTGGGGTGCGAATCAAACACAGTCTTTCTATTTTCTTTACCCTTGTATTTATATTTACTTTATTTTTACTTTATCGAGAAAGTGTATACTATATACGGTATGTACTATGAACGACAAATACTTTTTTGTTTACCAAATTGTCAAATTTACATGTTTTTGTTGGCGTCTTTGTTTGATTAATTTGTATGCTTTTTTTACTTTTTTTTGTCTGTGATGTATAATTGTTTACATTTAGGCTGCTGGGTCTCAAATACTGTCACTTTAACCTTTTATTTCTGTTTAGGTTGCCCACCCAATTCTATTGATATAACAGAAATATAAACTAATGTTATACAAGTGGGGGTTTAACTAGCCATAAAACCCGGTTTAATCCATTTTTTTCTTCGGAAAATGCCTGTACCTAGTCTGGAATGTGGCAGTTGTTTTACACTCGTTCAGTTGATTTAAAGCGTTTGATTTTGTCAGTTTTATCACTTTTTTATCATACATTTATTGATTAATGATTATTACGTAATGTTTATTGACATTTCAATCTGGATGGTTAACAATTAGTATTTTTAAAAACAATTTTTATATGTTTTTTTGTAACTTGAAAATTGTTTTTATATTATTCTATGACTTGGTATCTGTGTATAGGTAAAAACTCAATGTTATCTATTCAGTCTAAAATATGGTGAAAATACGAAGAAAGAATCAATATCTATCTGTAAACACGATTCCACAAAAATAAAAAAAAGACTCTGAAACAAACAATAGTCCACAAAACACCACAATAAAAACTTTTGATTTAGCAACACGAAACCAACTGAAAAGTGTTCATGTTTGTCATTTACATCTAAATAATGAAAAATAACATGCCTATAGAATTGTAAAATTGTGGTTTATAGATGAGCTGTTTGATTTCATTTATTAGTCTTCCATCTTAGCTCGTCTCTGCATATTCTGTAATAGACAGTATGAAGGCATCATTAAACTTTGTCCAAGATTTCACACAACCAAAACAGGTCAGATAAAGTTGCATGCTTCAAGTTTCAAAGTATGTGTCACGTGAGAAACAAGTGGAGCACAGTCTTAGTTAATTGCTGATTGTATAAACAGCTTTTCAAGCATATTCGAATTCTCAAAACATATCGTTTTGGTTATTTCTTTTCCATATAATATAAAAAAGACATACTCAGAATGTTTATACACGTATATGTTTCCGTAATTTCAACAAGAAGGATGGCAGATGTAAAGGAGTTACAATCATGTCTCATTGTTTATGGAATTTGATTAAAATCATACTAATTTAGATTGTATTGAAACTGTTACGGAATCCGCTGTGATTGATTACTATTCGTTGTTACATTTACTCACAGTTGTACATGTAGAATTGTACTTAACTTAGTATTGAGGAAAAGGGTAAATGATCAAATTGTTGATTTGTTATTTGAGACGCTTTGTATTTTATTTGGTCATTTACAATGTAGAAATGAATGCTTAATGTAATCGTATATGTAGAACTTTGTATATAGTATGCACATGAAACGTACACCAAAATTTTTCACTTATTTGTTATTAATTGCGCTTGAGTTTCGGCTCAGTCGATTTTTTTGTTTTTCTACTCTTGGAACTTGTGGAGTGAATGATGGTTTTGCAGATATGATTGCACTGGTAATACCAATATTTTTTTGGAAGTCTCTTGTGAATGTTGTATACATTTATCTTTCAGACAGGTCAGTTAATTGTATTTGAATAGTTACATTACATAATTTATATGTTTCCGTTAGTTTGATTAGTTTGATTGGCTAACAACAATCGTGCTCATTCAAAAATTAACCTTCAAATCAAAATGAATGTTACATACGTGATGACACGTGCTTCCACAAAAAAGTGCAAAGATGAATAAAAGAAAAACTTGACAAAACTTTTCATGGTCGTATATAAGAATAAAAATGTAATAATAAGAAATGAATGTTTCTTTTTGTAATTTTTGTAAGCGAAAGCGCTTCATACAAAATGTTCTTCGGTCAACACTCAAAAATTACAAAAAGAAGCATTCATTTCTTAAATGATTTTCTAGATGAATCCCTTTGTTCTGAAATTTGTTTTATAATATTAGATAATATCGCATACGCTGGTTAAAAATCGATTTCATATCTTTTCCACACAAGTGAACAGCTTATAAAGTGTACAGTTTTCATTAATAAACACAAGACCCCAATTTCACGGTCCACTGAACATAGAAAATGATAGTGCGAGTGGGGCATCCATGTACTATGGACACATTCTTGTTTTAATTTTGAAGTAAATACACATTTGTTTTCACTCGGTACATTATCATTATCTAAATTGCGAAACATCATTTATTGCTTCCTAGTTGAGTCTACACATATGCACATGTTGAATATTTCAAGATTTTATCACTAGGAACTACGTATATTTTCTACATTTATAGAACATGGAGTCAAAGGCAGAAAACAAACTAATAATTATTTTAATAAGAGTGTGTAGAGTTCCATGAAATTCGCTAATATGCATTGATTTGTTTTGAATGTGAATTTTATTACTAATCAATTATATCAAATAATTTTATCATTTACATGTTTACTGTGATCACATGATTTCGCAGTTATTCATAGAACTTCAGATTCTGTATACTATGGTCGATAAAAAACCGATGTTGCATCAGGTTGTAGTTATTCAACTTTGCACGATACTTTATAAATCATGATAATAACAGCTTATTTATTGTCACTCAGCAGCATGAAGTTCTATACAGAATGTTCTTACCTAGTTACTTGGCTTAGAAAATATCCGATCCACGAAAGAAAAAAAATACCTGGCTGTTATATCATGAACAATCAAATATCCTATTGTCCCTATGGACAAGGTATCATGGTGCAATAACAATAATACACAAATAGAAAATATAGAACGCTCCATAAATGTGCGTGTCAGCCCTCAGGAAAGTTGACCTACGACGAATTTGGCTATTAGCCTTAGGTCTCTGTTGGTCATATAGCTCTTCACTAGTCACGATACTTATACATCATTGGCTTTCAAATATTTGGCTTTGAGTGTGCCTAATGAAGGCAAATCTAGAAAAGCGCTTCGAGGGCTAAAAATTTGAAAAGTGAAATTTTCATTGTTTTAAAGATATGTCCTTAAATTATGTAATAGAAGCTATTTAAACAATATACAAGCAATTTGGTACTGTCGGATATTTATAAACAATCACCATACATTTCAAAAAGAGACATTCGTTCTTCCTGCGTAACTAATACATAACTTTATTTTTTACGTAAGAATCGAGTATATAAAGCATTTTTTAAGGGTGGTGGAACCTGATTCGAATTGTGTTATGTCCTTTTTACAAGAAACAAATCTGGTATACAATTGACTCAACATTGCAAATGCATCATATGTATCTGATTGGCCAGACTCTTATGTAATGTTTAAGTTATGCACAAGCCCATTTCTATTTTACTAATTAAAAAAATTGAATTAGAAACAACCATGAATGTTACTTAAAAGAATTGATAGTATTTACCAAAAAAAGGACAACAGACAAGACAAATCACCAACAATTTAATTTTATTACATAATGCGAAAGTTTTGAAAGCTTATCGATAACCTTATCAGATCTCTGCGAGAACTATTGTTACATAGTCGGAGGAAAAGATAACATGAAAACGAGCAAAAACAAAACGTTTTTTTTTTTTTTTTTTTTTTTTTTTTTTTTTTTTTTTTTTGTGTAATATCATATACTAACTTTACAATGTTGCTTAGCTTTCAAATATTTGACTTTGAGTTTTGCTGATAAGTTCAGAAAAGCGCTTCGGACGCATGATATTTATAAAGTGTTGTTTTCATTTTTGACCATGTATTTTTAGACCAAAGATCTCCTAATTTTTTCTTACACATGAAAGGATCAACAGTACCACTCTGTATGAATTTAGACCCAAAGGACACAGGCAGATATCATTTTCTATACAGTCCAATAAGTAAGATATTCAAAATATTTAACAAAAAACAAAAATCAAAACCATTTCCAAACAATACACATTTACTGAAGGAACGTCAATGTAATTTAAGATACATTTTTATAACATAATCTTAACATAACAAACTACACAGAAAAAACGAAGAACATGAAAAGAGAATAGAAAACAAGAAAAAAATATAGAGACCTCGCAAACTTAGAAGGCAACTATTGGAATAGACGAGATAATTGAATAACACATTTTCCTTTAATGAATGTACAAGTTGATAAACATAAGTTTAAAATGTTGCAACCGAGTTAAAGACTGGCGATCAAAATTTTAATAATTAATTTTATTATAACTGTCAATTTCAGAGCCACAAAAATCACTTCATGTAATCATTGCCAAAACCCTGATTCAGAAGAGGAAAAGAGATTACATAAAAGCTGTCGAGTTACGGGAAGGGGAACAGAAAAACAATATATGAATATCAAGTTTCTGAAATTATCTAATGCTATGTTGAATGTTACAAAACTATGGAAGGACATTCACAACAAAAGAACAAAAGACTTTTCGTCCTATAATCTAACAGTTGTAGTTTCCCCTGCCAAAATCCGACTATTCGGTTTACAACTTCATCTTTATATACGACAAAGCAATTAAGTTTTTGCTTCTGGACCACTACGTAATTTTTATTATTATACGGAAAATAAGCAGCATCATTACACATTGACCTATTTGAAAATAACGTTCACCCTTAACCGTTTAGTTCTATTATACAAATTAAAGTATTTGAAAGATGATTAAAATAATTAAAATGGCCAAACATATTTGTTTGTATACAGCAGTTAGAACACTTCCTGTTGTCTTTATCTACCAAATATAGAGGAATGGAAAATAAGTTTTATTTGTGTGTTTTCATAATTATTATTGTAGCAAGTTTTAGCTGCAGTATAAAAACAATATAAGGTCAATGTCAGAAAAAAACATTTTTGTATTCGGCACAAAACTGTTGAAGGGCTCGGTAAACATCGCCCTTCCCCAGTTTCTAATCCTCATATAAAAAATTTGATATTTTGCTGACATTGACCTATTATTGTATATATAATGAAGATTCCAAAACGACATGCTGCTTTTTTTATTGTTTTTCTTTATCATTACTGCTCATCAGTATTTGTTGCATATCTTATTCATAATTTCTAACGCTACTGACATAAAATATCATTGTCTTAATGCTCGTATACTGCATAAAAGTATGAATGGTATTTAGTAATTTTGTATGATCATAAACAATATACAAAAACTTAAATTGTATTCAACTTTCTGAAAAAAAACAAATATAGGCAAAGTTGGATTAACATCTGTAATATAAATACATATTTTGAAGACTATTTGACGGTCCTTGGTTATATAACTGTACGAGGAAGCAGTTTAAAAAAACAGGTATTATTTTACCTGCCCATAATTAATCGGCTCAAAAATGTCATTTACATATTGTGTTGCATGTCTTACATTTGCTTCTATAAAAATGAAGTTCTGCAATAAAGAATGGTTAGAATTTTTATGCGATAGGGGCACATTTTCACACAAAGCTTATAAAACTGAGAAGGTAGTCTTCGTCTCAAAATACTTCATTTATTCTATTGCCCGTAAACTTTTCCTAAATGTCCATTTTGTACATGTACATATGTACTCTGTTGTCAACCATTTCTTACTTTTATCATTTTTGTTTTATCTTTACAGGTTGGTTTGTTGGTATGGAAATTAAAAGCATTTCTTCAACCGAAATAATTGTGCGACCGAATGTTGGAAAACAGTTTACTGTCAAAAAATTTAAGCTGTTGAAGTCCTCGCCTGTATTGTCATATTTAACAGACGCCTGTTGGTATATAATGAACCCAGAAAAAGAGATTCCGCTTTGGGAACGCTTATTTCAGCAAAAAGATATCGATATATGGATATAAGTGCTTCACAATCAATATGTGATGATCAGACTTCAAAGTTTACCTTAAATTTATAACATGTTCAAAATAAATCGTTTTATGTTCCATTGTTTTTATACAGAAACAAATTTTGATGTTATATAGTAAAGGCTCGACTTATTGTTATAAATTACACATTCATATACACCAGGACATGTTCGCCTACATATTAATGTCGTCTATCGAAGTCAAGTCTCTCACGTTTTGTTCCAAACAAATTAGAATTGGTAAAAATAATCACCTGATGACTCGTGCTTCAAGCGACAAGAGACAACGTGGGTCTAAACGAAAATTCCTGCTCTGCACGCAACTTCTGTCATGTAAGTCCAAACTCATTTTACGTAGCTACTTCCATGACAAATAACAATTTTCCTGAAACTTGCTTTATGTCATAGAACAAACATTCCCAAGTAGGCTGCGACTTCGAGACTACATAAAGAGAAAATACCGGCCAATTTGTAAAAAAATATGTGACGGCAATTGATCATTTTTCTATAAAATATGAAACTCCCACAGAGAACACTTATTCATATGCAAAAACAAGAGTTGGAGTGTGTTACTTGTTATAATTGTTATCTTTATTTGGACAACAATAGTTTTTAGATAAATTCAATCAATGCATAAATACCTTTGCCAGTATTTTCTTACAAAATAATAGCTAAATTATCTTCAGGAAATAGAAATTATATTATCATTAAATCAATACAATAGATAAAAGTACAATAAATATGTTTTTAACGGTTTTTGGTATTTGAGTTTGTATGTCAAAGTATTTACCTATATTCTCTGATGCTCAGTTCAAATTCAAATCATAATCATGTTTATCATGGGAAATCCCCTTTTCATATGCCAAATCTCACAATGTTCAACGTTGCGTGCAGGAAAATAGGCCGCTCACGTGCAAGATTAATCATGTAAATCACTGTCAATACGTACATAAATACTGGATTATATAAAACGCAAGCACGATTTGACATCTTGACACCGGTATTGCAGTATAAAGCATGTGAATAGCAGTAACTAAAGAAATGTAGGATTAATTACAAGCTAGAAAACAAAGATGTTATTCGAATGCCACATGTTGGCGGAATTTCGTAACGTAAAATCGGCAACAGTCAAATTTGCCGGGAACGTCGTTACGTTGACACAAAGGTATTACCGCGTTATTTAACGTTCACAACACTGCCCTCCGTCAAAATAGAAGTTTGTCTCTAAATTTAAATAATTAATGGCGAAATATTAAATAATAACATTCAATAAAACAATATCTTAACAAGCACCTGCTGACTTAATATAATATTAGAATAAAGAAAATTTGTTTCTTTCAATTTTTGACTAGGTCACGAATAATATGATATCACGTATATCACAAATCACACTAAAATTGTATAAATCGAATACGACAGAGATAGGAATAAATACTGTCAAAATTATAGTTTCATGTCAATAAAATGTTTAAAATTTATGGTTAGATCATATGTTTTCGTACGTCATATAAATTTGTACTATGCATGCCTTATCAATGGAAATTGTGACGTCACAATGCATTCTTGATAGCACGAAAACCCATGAGACGAGGATAATGTCTTCATTATTGGTATGGATTTATGGTCTTTTCTTTTGGTCCTTTTCTTCTGTGTCGTCTTCCGGTCTTTTCTTCCTCTGCCTCCAATTTTTCATAATGTCCTTTGTTGTTGTGTCATCTTCCGGTCCTTTTCTTCTTTTTTCTCCAAATTTCCATGATGTCTCCGTGTTTTCTTCTCTTTTCTCCAATATTTCATAAAGTCGCTTGTTCTATCATGTGTATTTTCAAGTATGTCTTTATAATTTTTGTTCTACTTCCGTTTTAAATGCTACAATTTCATCCTTTTCTATCAGCAATAATTGTCTTGATTGTACTTCATTTGCAAGATTCTTTGAGCTTTTTATGTTCTGATCTTCCAGTATTTCAGACATCTTCTGAATATTAACCTTATTCATTGGATAACCATTATTTACTCCTTCACTGATCATATTTTGTACTATTTCTGAACTCTGGATCCATGACTCAGAAATATAGATTTCTCCCTTATGTTCATGATCAGGCAAGATATCTAATTCTCCTTCATCATTTTCTCCCTTTCCAGCAATGACTATCTCTGCATTGACTGGTATTGTATTGACTTTCTCCAAATCAATTTTTCCCTTACAAGTGTCACCCCCAACTCCAGTGCCAATAGTTGACTCGGCTTTAACCTCGTTATTGACCAAAGGAACAGTAATGGTAGCTGCCCCAACCCTATCAATGCTTATATTTTCCTCTTTTTTATTACTCGGTTTGGCACTAACACTTACTTCACATGATGCACTCTTCTGTACTTTCTCTGATTCCTCAAACAATAAATTTAAGCTCAGGTCCTGATTAAATATATCAAATTTATCATCTTCATACATGTAGTTCATTGTCATTGTATCCTTAATTTCACTCGTGTTACAAATAATCAATTTGTCAATTTTTTCAGGAGATGTGACTTGGCCAACAGTCTCAACCCTTGTTAGTTTAAAGGATTCTGCTGTGTACCCTGCTGAGAGTCAATTTACTTGCTAAACCATCTGTTTTCTGTGATACTTTGCATTAGTCTTGGTTTTGGACAGTCTTTTATGTAATGACCTTCTTCATTACAATTAAAACATCTAGTTGTTCTTGTTTTGGTTCTGTTGACTTTATTATACTGTTTGTTTTGTCTATATCATTATTTTACATCAGGTTTATGATATTTTGTCATCTCCTTCTGAATTATCTCCCCTACTGACTAGGTGATGGACTGGGTGATGGAATCTTTCATCCCTCTTTCAAATTGGGTAAGTCTCTCCTCTGTGACGTATCTCTTCCCACCAACTTCTATGTCTTGAGATCCTCGATCATCCCTAAATCTTTCCTCTGTTGTACCAAGCTGACGGATGTTTCTATCTCTGGTACCTCTCTTATATGTTTCATACAGGATAACTTGGTGTATTGCCTCTGTTATGCTGGTAGTCCTTTTTGTCAACAAATCAATAGCAATACTCTGATCCAGAAGTCCTCCTAACATATACTCCACACTAAGTGTACTATGGGTTGCTATGTCAAAGGTTGGGAAAGACTTTCTGACTAACATCTCGACCCTTGAAGTATACTCTTGGATTGTCTCTCTATTTTGCTTTCTCAAAGTATGGAGCTCTTGTCTGTATATTTCAGGATACCCATGATCTCCGAATCTATTTGAAATGGCTGCACACAGTGCTGAATATGATCTCTTTGTCTCTGGTGTAAGGAATGAGGCATAGACCATTGCTTCATCTTTGAGGGTTGTAACCAGTTCTATGGCTTTGGTTGATGGAGTCCGATTGATCATTTCCGCAATCAGCTCAAATTGCATCACATATGCGTTCCATGGATCCGTTCCGTTATAGAATGGCACTCTTGTTCTTTGTCCATTGTCATTAAATCTTGGAACTTCTGTTGCTGTATAGAAATACTATGGACCACTCGAATGCTGCATTGGTAACAAGTTTGACTCTGTGATTGGATGATACAATGAAAAATCCCTATTTGGTACTGGATTTTGTTGAAAATAACTGTTCAGGTCTTGACTCTGCATAAAACTACTATTCTGTACACTATGGTTACTTCGTTGCATTGTTTTATGAGGAGATAGATGTTGCTCAAAAATTGACTCAGAGTATACATGTTATTGTTAAGAACTGGATTGTGTGAAATGTTGCTGTTAACAATATCCTGGTTAACATGGCTATTGGTACCAGGATATTCATTCGGTTCTATATAATCTGTTGACTGGTAAGTTGTGTTGACCAGATTTTGACTAATGTTTGTTTGACTTGAACTTGGGATAGGGAGGCCGTTTTGTTGGGCTGTTCTCTTAATTCGAAATTTCATTTTTAAGGCATATCATTGCTTTCTTAATTGTGTGAGCTCATCACTATAAGAGTATGTTGATCTTGAAATTAAAGCACTCTCACTTCTACTTTGGGTTGGAACCAGAAATGAATTGAAGTTATTCTCAATTCCTTGACTTATAGCAGGTAAGTTGACAGAATGATCCATTGTACGAGAATTTTGATCAGTCAAATGAGTTATCTCCCTTTCACCTTCATTAATTGAAGTAGGCAATATATTTGGGTATTTATTTATTGTCTCCCCTTGATTAAAGTCAGGTAAAAATCTTGCAGCAATACAACCATGAGAGTTTCTAGGGTCCCCTGAAAAATGGGCCTCAACATTCCCAGATGATATAGCTTGGTTTGGAATTGCTAAACTACTTGGTGGGTTTATTCCAGATCCCCTTCCCCTTCCTAAAAGTATTGATCCCATAGACATATAGGTTGTCTACTTGCCAAATTATACATCTTAATTTTGACTGATAAATAGAGTCAAGAGTTTTAATTTACTAATCAACTTGGATTAAAGTTTATCCATGTTAATCTTGTACTTTTTGAGAATTATTCAACTTAAATTGATCGTTATCCTCGTTTTAATTGGTAAAGAAATTCCTAACTTTACTTTTAAATCAACTTAGATTTAAATTTATCCTTGTTTAACACACTTAAAAGGTTACACAATTTGGATTATGAATCTATCCTTAATTAGTGAAATAGACTACATAAATTACAAATTTAAAATAAACTATAGACGTTCAACTTTGACCTTATTGAAAATTTACTACAACTTAGATTTATATTTACCCTTGTTGTAAACAAATAAGCTTGTAAAGTGGAATATTTAATTTATAATTTTGAAATGGACTATAAATTCTTCAACTTTAACCCTTTTGAAATATTATTATTATTTAATCATTCAACTTGGATTTAGATTTATCCTAGTTGTAAAAGAATAAGTTTATGAAATGAACTATATAATTTACAACTTTGAACTAGACTATACATTTTTCAACTTTAACCCTGTTGAAAAATCTCTATTTAATTTAATAATCAACTTGGATTCAAATTTATCCTTGCTGAAAATAGACTCCTAAATTTAAAACACAGTTTGGATTAAAGTTTATCCTTGTTGAATAAGGTATTCATTATTATTTAGCCCAACTTGGATTCTATTTTATCCTTATTTAATATTTGACTTATAAATTTGTCTAATTTAAGATTCAATTTGGATTAGAGTTTATCCTTGTTGACGTATACTCATTTACTATATTATTTCAACTTGGATTTATATTTATCCTTGTTGTATATTTTAATTTACTATAATGTTTTTCTTCAACTTGCATTTATATTTATCCTTGTTGTATGTTTTAATATACTATAATGTGTTTCTTCAACTTGCATTTATATTTATCCTTGTTGAATATAAATCTACTTAAATATATACTATAAGCTAAAGTAATCTCACCAACTGTACTTTTCATTCCTTTTAGCTTTTGTTGAAGTGTCCCTTTTTATTTGTTCAGTTCATTTTTAATGTGTAACCAATGCAAATATTATAAAATATGGACAGTAACACTTTTTTACTTAATATGTATGCGTGCCAAGTAAATGGTCTCGTAGATTATTAAAACTTTCTTAAAAAAAAAAATTTAGTACGCTGCCACCAATGTTGTAATTGTTATCTTTATTTGGACAACAATATTTTTTAGTAAAATTCAATCAATGCATAAATACATTTGCCAGTTTTTTCTTACAAAATAATAACTAATCTGTCTTTAGGAAATAGAACTTATATTATCATTAAATCAATACAATAAATAAAAGTACAATAAATCTGTTTTAACGGTTCTCGGTATTTGTGTTTGTATGTCAAAGTATTTACAGATGGATACAAAGCAGAAATACATCTAACAAAAGCACAGACCGGACGTGGCAAGGTACTTATACATCACCACAACAAAAAAAGACACTAAGTACAGATCTGAGAGTACTCGCATTTACTGATAGATAGTTCAAAGCCAATAGCAACTAATAAAAAAAATAATAAGGGGTTCCGCGGAACCCTGTGTCTCGCCTGCGATTGCTGCTGTCAGTGTAAAAGTTTAATGTTGACTTAAAAGTGAGTCCATTTATCAGCAAAATACAAAATCTAAAACTTTTTCTTTAGATGCCATTTCTTGGTTTAGAAGATCAGCTTCTTTCCAAGATTCCAAACAATCCATGAAGGTTTACTAACTTGTCATGTCAAGAAAATTTAAACCCAGACTGTCTGTAGAAAAGTAAGTCCATCTATCAGAAAAATACTGAAAATTATAAACACACATTTTCAAAAGTTTGCTTCAGACATTATCTCTTAATCATAAAAAAGCTTCTACCAAAGTTTCCTAAAATTTTATGAAAGTTTGACAAAGTCATTGATGTGTAACAAACATTAATCCCAGATTGTATCTTCATTTTAACTGTAGAAAAAAATAAGTCCATTTAATTTATCAGTAAAATGAAAATAATTTTTTTCAAAATTTTGCTCTGGATACTGTCTTTTGGTCATAAACAAGCTTCTGTTCAAATTTCATAAAATTCCATGAAGGTTTGGCAATGTTATTGATGACTGAAAAACTTTAACCTCAGACTAAATCTGATTGTTATCGGTAAAAAAAAACTAAGTCCATTTATCAGTAAAATATGGAAAAATGAAAATAAATATTTCAAAATGTTGCTCTGGAGACTTTCTTTTGGTTATAAACAAGCTTCTGTCCAAATTTCATAAAATTCCATGAAGGTTTGACAAAGTTATTGATGTCTCAAAAAACTTTAACTACAGACTGAACCTAAATATTGACGCCGACGACGGAATCTAGTATCGATATGTCTCCTTTCGAGATATAAATGTCGCAGGCTCGACAAAAATCATGCATCTTAGACTAAAATATCAATCAGTACACATCCAACATCTAATGGATTTATTGTAAAGACGTCATTAACAAAAAAACATGACCTTGTGTAATGCCTAGATGCAGGTATCAACAGATTTTAGAGCCACGAATCAATGTGCATATGTATATAAAAATAATATTTAGTTTCTAATTTACTGGTAACAAAATCAATATTTATACCAATAGAAACAATGTTTAAAGATCTAATTACAGTGTTGAATTGGTAACCTTTTAGAAAACGTTTATTTAAAGGATCGATAAGTTTACCCGGATCGTATCTAAATTTCCGGGCTCGGTAAACAACATTGTCTGTATCTCAACTTTGCAACGATGTGTTTTGCCGTCTAAGATCTTTGGATATCACTATAATCGTCTGATCTGTAATTTAACTGCGTGTTATTCCTGTTAATGATATTTTGGCTCCGTGTTGATTCAGTTGGAGGGTTGTTCATGCATGGCAGCAGACGCTAGCCCTGTCGACGCTCGGGTCTCGCTCCTCTTAAGGTTCTTGCGATTCTCTCGTTTTTCGTTTGTAACCCTGATTTGTCTTTTTAATTGATTTATTGGATTTAAACATTTGTGAAGCACAGCCCCTTTCAACAACAAAACTGTCAGCATGGAGCTCCTAACAGGTTGACCACTAAATTGAACAAGGAAATAAAAGATGGTTCGTAATTTGGAAAGCAGGCTAAAAACCTAAAGGAAGTTATGTTTTCAAAACTGTCTTTTCGAGTAATGCCGCTCAAGTAATATAAAACAGAAAAGACTCCAGACAGATTTCATGAAGTCTCATTAAGAACTCCATTTGTTTTTCGAAGCCACAAAGACAAATGCAATATTATTTTGAATCAGTAGTCCACAACTTCGACAAAATTTTCATTTCCTTTTGATGTTGATATAACATTGTTATAAAATTATCATAATGTCATTTCATAAATACCATTCTTTCAATTATCACCACCTTCCAATCTTTGTCGGATGAGACAGCTTGTCATCAAATGATGTTTCATCATGCCATTGGACTCGTTGACTCAACAGTCCAAATGCGTTATACACCTAGCTAAACATCGAATTCATACTTACCGTGAGCAACAAAATGGGTGCCGAATATGGAGCAGAATATGCTTACCTTCCGAAGCACCTGGTATCTTCCTCTGCTTTTGATGGTGTTCGTGTTGCTCAATTTAATTTTTGTATGTAGCTTTTGTAGACGGTTGTTTGTCTTTTCGTTGTTTTTCGTTTTTTAATGATTGTGTCGGTCTCTCTCCGACTTATCAGTTTTGATTCTAGATTGAGCATTTTCAGACCTTTTTTAACACGGTAGCAAAATCTTCAAATAGTATCATTATCGGTAGTTACACGGATTTTAGTAAATTAAAACGTAGACAAATATGCGTTGACAAACAAGTATGATCCCTATGGTATTACATCTTGTCAAAACAATTTATTCTCTATTTTGGCAATATACAAGGACATATATTTCTCAGACTGTTTAAGATTTTTTTTCTCCATTTAACCGTTGGAGGTGGACTGATTGATATTTACTCTTAGGAAACACGATTTTGTATGAGTGGCTGTGTACAATCTTCTGGTCTTTGTGTCTGTTGTATTTTGCATGCTGTTTTTTTTTGTGCTTCATGCGTATCTAACAAGTCATGTTCTTTCTACTTAACTTTAACATTTTGTTCTTGTGTTGTTCTATTACACCACTGTCTTGGGCATAGGTGGATTGAGCGTTTATATACACGTATAAACCCGCAATATTTGTTATGTACCTGCTCCAAGTCAGGAATATCTAAATAAAGCGTTGTCGTTGAATGCTGTCTGTCATATTCGTTTCTAGTTTCTCGTTTCAGTCATTCAAAATATGGTAGTTTTTTATCAAGTTTGAATTGTTTTAAATTTTGTCATCAAGCGGCCTTTTATAGTAGTTATCTACTTTGCAGTATGGATTTTGACCAAGACCGTTTGCTTACTTATAATTGCTTGCTTCCACGTATGTAGTGGATAGTTGTCTCACTGACAATCATATCAGATATCCTATATAAAGTTTACTGAAGGGCAGTGATAGTATGACACTTAATGAAGGCGTGACTAACTGTCATTGGTGTCCAATCAGCTTTTCAATTGAACAAAGTTTAACGTGGCGTAATGTAACAATAATGCTATGAAATTGGAAGTATTTTTGACGAAAAGTAAGTATTGAAAATCAATTAGTTAGTCATAACTGAAGACCTTGATGTTGAAATATATAAAAAAAACTTTTGAAAGTTTGATTACCCGTAGTATATCTTTTTCAATGTCATACTTCTATTCACTACATGATAGAAAAGTTAGGAAGAAAATTACCATCCTACAGTAATTTTGTACGAGAAACACATTTACGGATAAGATGTTGACAATGACTGAAATATTTTTTAAAAAGTGTTCCAAATTATGTGACACCTGTTACCCCGTTAAAGTAACTTTTTTATTATTGTAAGGTTACACAAATTTAAGATGCATTTAATATCCCCCCGCCCCCTTCCAAGACGCAATGTAACATTTTGTAACTACGAAAAGAACGTTGATTGGGCGTTTCCCGTTAAAAGTATGTTCCTGAAAGAAAGGCATAAGTCGATCGGTGAAGTCGATCGGTAACTTCTTTAATGAAACAAAATAACACACAAAAATCGTTGGCAAATTTCATAATTAGATTAGTACCCTTTGGAAGGACTTTATTCAAAATATTGTTCAGTGACAGAGAGGAAAATTAATGCTTTCATCGGATCAGTCTTTTATCTTTCCGCATTTTTTTGTTTTTGTTTTTGTTTTTAATAGATGAGAATGCATTTTGAAGATCTAAAATTCGCTCCTTTCAAAATCAGTTGTTATTTGTTTATTTGTTTTTAGTGGAAAAAATAAGCACTTGATATTGATGCACGTCGTGCATTTTCACATGAGAAACAAGGTCAGTGTCTCTGCTGGATCAGAAATTGCTGAACCTTTTAGATCATATAACTTCAAATCAATTATATGGTGGAGATCTTCCTAATCAATTTCTATTGTTCTGTTTTGTGAACTATTGTTTGTATTTTTCGTCATTTTTTATTTCTTCGTTTTCCTGTTATTAAATTCCCTTAGTAACACATCCTTTATCAACCGATTCCTGTAAATACACTTTAAGTTAGATTTTGTTTCTTAATGATAATTTACCATAGAGATATACTTTTAACGAAAAAAAACCCCCACTTTAAAGGTTTATCTGAATGAACGAAAATTGGAAAACCTTTAGAAATTGAACAGTAACTATTTCGCATATATCTATGAAATCTCTGTTGTTGTTCATTTAATTGTATAACTGATTTAAGTTTAATATCGCTAAACGGGTAATGCATGCATCGCTGTATATGATTTGCTTGTCCATAAACCTGGTCTACTTCCGTATGATATGAGGATTTCCCCCGAACTGTTTCTTCCAATTCCTGTTTTTGAGAAGTGAATTCGGTATCTTACCTTTACATACTTTTAAAAGATCTGTACTGTAATTGCCGTTGAGATTGCTAATGAAAACATGATGTAAGTACTAGATTTGTCAAAATACTTTGGTATATATGCTTTTGATTTTTATAAAGTCTATGTGTTTAAAAGTTCTACATTAGTACTACATAATTTAGATACAATTCACTACTTTAAAAATAGTACTATGAAAACGCTGGAGAAGCTATTATAAATAACAATTATGTTTGCTCCGCAAGCTGTCGTTTAATTAACAGGAAATTGTTAATTTCATTTTTTATAAATTAATGTTAAGTTAAAAAGAGAAATAGCAACGAAGGAAATATATGTCAGTGAAGAGATGATGTGATAATATTATATCTATCTACAACCTATACACCTAAATTGATCAACAGGTGATATCATCCACATATAAACCACATGATTGCTTAATTTTCTTATGTTCGTTTTGCTCTTTGCCACTTTCTATATATCTGTCAACATCCCTGTACTTAGTAATAAACTGCCATAGTTGAACTTTGAGGTTTAAAGAAATTGTATACACAAAGTAAAGTGGATTTAGGGGAATAAAGTAACAGTTCTTGGAAGTTTAGTAATATAACATAAGAAATTAAAAAGAGCAAGAACAATCAATCACAGTGACAGAACAATTAGACAATAACGCGTACGTTCACTTTGTTTTACCAATATATCTATTAACATGACTTGTTACCATATTGTCAACGAAACAGTACTAGTCATATCCGAGTTGTGCATATTAATTTCTAGTTATCGATATTTTTCAACGTATTCATTACTAAAAAAAATGAGAAGAAACCTGCAACAAAAAACTGTATGTTGAAAAAGAGACAACACAATAGCCAAATGAAAAAATATAAACAGACAAAAACATCCTCACAAGACTATTCATTAAACATAAGATAAAGCAACACGAACACAAACAAAATCTGGGAGGACATTCAGCTGATCCAGAAAGGCTAACAGTTCCGGGAAATCAGTGATAATTAAGTGATATACCAATCGAGTAATAGAGGACGGGATTTGTAAAAAATATCCGTGGTTATCTGTGAAATTGATATGCCATAACTGTTAACCAAAGCATAAAGTTAAGAGAAATACACATGCCAGTATCTTAACTAGATCTAAATTTACAAGCTTTAATTAAAAATTACACGTATAAATACAAATCTGGCGTTCTCAATATTTACAAAAAATGTTTGAGCATTAATCTTACTTATTAAAGCTAACAATACCTGTAATATCTTACTAAGGATTATGATCAAGATCCAGTCGGTTCCGGTAAAAAGTTAACGTCGTGTCGGGAAGTGTTTTTCTTCACTTTACTCAGAACTTTTTTGGCAATATTTAAATGACTATTCCACTCTTTTGAAGTCATGATAAGTATATTTGAAAACTTGTTGATTAAATTCAACTTCAGCTTCAAGAGTATTGACATCCCAGTACATCACATAATATTTTGAATATATTATACGGCAATGGGAGCCTTTTCTTCTATTCCTAAACTTTGAAAATCGTAAACTTGGATATGTATGATGACTCGTTTCGAAGTTTAGACATTTTCACTTATAGGGTTAAATTTTTGGGGTGCGACGTGACATTAAGTTTTCCGTAATTTCGCTTACCACGAAAATCCTTTTCTGATGCGGCTTCTCGAGGTAAAATATCCTTACTTGTTTAAAATTGCACATGTCCTATATCTCTGCAAAGAGATTGTTTGTTTACATATCATATTGAAATTCATAGTTCTGATTGTTCAAATATTTTTGTGTGGTCTACTATGAGTTTATTTACAACAACTGGGTCGATGCCAATGCTGGTGGAGGTTTTCTTCTCAAAGGTATCACCAGCTCAGTAGTCAACACTTCTGTGTTGACATGAATTATCATTTATATGGTCATAATTATAAACTAACCGTTTACAAAACTCAAAATTTTTCGAAATACTAAGGATTTTCTACCCCAGGAATAGATTTACCTACCTGTATTTAGCAAAAACTTACGAAAATTTGGGTTCTCAATACTGTTCAAATTCGCCCTTTTTTTGGCCTTTAACTTTTTTCTTCGAGCGTCACTGGTGAGTCTTTTTGTAGACGAAACATTCGTCTTACGTACACAACTGTATCTATGTTGAGTATATTTGGTATAATTGTCAGAATAAATCTGTGTAATTTAGTCCATTTCTGAAAGAAGATTAGGTTGTTTAAGCACTTTATGGAATTGACTTAATATCGCTATATTCATTAATTGTAAGCAAAATGTGTAAGTATAATTGATGTCTTTAACTATACCTTCACAAATCACAATAGAGATGAACAATCTGATGATAACATTCACACAAAATAACTACAATACCTTCCCTTTTCACGAACGTGACTTACCGAATTAGATTATTTACCGGATTTGTAATAACATAAGCAACACGACGGGTGCCACATGTGGAGCAGGATCTGCTTACCCTTCTGGAGCACCTGAGATCACCCCCAGTTTTTGGTGGGGTTCGTGTTGCTTAGTCTTTGGTTTTCTATGTTGTGTCATCTGTACTATTATTTGTCTGTTTGTCTTTTTATTTTTGGCCATGGCGTTGTCAGTTTGTTTTCGATCTATGAGTTTGACTGTCCCTCTGGTATCTTTCGTCCCTCTTTTTCAATTACAACAAATACAGAAACTGTTAAAGCATAACATACACTATTGATGATGTCTGCAAGTGCAATAGAAATGAAATGCTATGCAAAAATATTGAATTCTTTGAAAACCCTAAAAATACTTTCTTATTGTTAGCAATGCAAACTTAGTACTTTCAATCATAGGAAACCACATAAAAAGGTCAACACCATTGTTATCATATAAATAAAATCGCTATGAAGTGGACATTTAAAAACAAATTGTCCTTGCACAGTTCTTTTCAAAACTAAAGGTTTACTTTAGTGTATTTCAATGTGAACTATTAATAAGTAAGAAAGGCACATTGGTTTTTAAGTAAACATTATAACATCTTACGCATACAGACATTATGATGTCATAAGATATATTTAAAACATCTTCTTAAGATAATGCTACACACTTTTTGCAGTGTTACATAACAAACAGTTGCCTAGGGGTTTAATTCAAAATGTCGATTCAAAAGATCAGTAACTAAGCGTTGTTATACAATATCAAGCAACAGTTTTCATATTAGGAATTGTTAAGATCCTGGCTGTAATGTCAATTCTATAAATACCATTAATATACATTTGTACAATAAAGAACTTGCTTGATAAATTAGATTGTTGACCAGTAATCCAGATTAAACTAGAATGATGCGTTATAAACTGAAATAGGACAAAAGATTGATTCAGCTTTTATTATCATTTCATTCAAAAACAAACTGACTATTTGAGAAAACAAAATCCAATTTTTGAAAGTATTTCTACAAAAAAAAAAACACATTTATTTGGACATTTTTATGAAGAGCAATCAGTAGTAGCTATACATGAATGTTTGAAGTACTGTGTTTTTAAAGGTTGATCCTCCCTATTTTTCACTGAAAGTATTTCTACAAAAAAAACACATTTATTTGGACATTTTTATGAGGAGCAATCAGTAGTAGCTATACATGAATGTTTGAAGCACTGTGTTTTTAAAGGTTGATCCTCCCTATTTTTCACTGAGAAGGGACAGTATCTCGTGATTTGTAGCATTAAAATACAAAAATCATGCATCTCTTGAAATTTTTTTGTCTGGTTATTTGATTTAGTTTAAGTGACCAGCGGCTTTTTAATGGTCAAATGATTTGGTTACAAACATATGTATCAAATACTTCTAAGTCGTGGATTATTGCCCACGTATAATCAACTATTCCTGATTTGAATGATAATGACATGAAATATATCTTCTATTGTTATAATCACTTACATTTTTTAACAATACAATGCTTCCATAAGAAGTTAGGCTTATTAGTCACTTCCTTGAAGTCAATACCATGTGCTCGGAGGAGGAGTTACCGGTCCTGAGAGAGTCTGAACTTTCGGGGGTCCGGAAAAATAATAAATGCATGTACCAAGTCAGGAATATGACAGTTGTTGTCCATTCGTTTGATGTGTTTTATCATTTGATTTTGCCATTTGATTAGGGACTTTCCGTTTTGAATTTTCCTCGGAGTTCAGTATTTTTGTGATTTTACTTTTAAGTAATTATAAGCATCTTAGAGAGCTATGCAGATCAAGTGTTACTAACGATGACTTAATATTCAAATCGAAGAAAAAGATCTGATTTATGACTTTTACTGATATTGTGTTTTGGACATTTATCTGAGGAGTACTCACTAGTAGAAAATGGGCGATATTAATAGAAACTTATCTATCCACTTCTCAACAAAGTACTTATACGGTTTAAAACACAACGAAGTACTCTGTGCAACTGAAGAGGTGGTCTCTAGAGATACTATTAACTCTATACAACTTACAGAGAAAAACTGTGTTGTTACTGTGAAAGAAAGGGATAGATTGATGACCGTTGGAATTGAAATTCGAGACATGTCAGTTAATTTTGTTGAAATAGCTAAACAATTAACAAATGTCACAATTAAAGATTTGCCCTACGAACTTAGTGACTGTTTCGTTACAAAACAAATGTCTCAATTTGGGCAAGTGGTCCAGGGTTCGATCAGGAGAGGTGTCATTTAAGACACCAGTATTGAGAATGATACTAGATATTTACAGCTTTTAAACTGTGTACCTATACTTCCTAATAAGATATCATTTAGTAAACATGAAATCAGACTATTTGCAGATAATAATAGAACATCCTGTAAATTCTGTAATGGAACTGATCACCCCTCGTTCAAATGAAGAGAAAAAAACCCAACAACTCCGTAAATGCTTTAATTGTCATCAGCTTGGACATATATCTAAAGACTGTCTGGAAGAGGTTGTCTGCAATTATTGTTTGTTAGCGGGTCATATAAAACAGGACACATGTATGTCAAATGTAAAGATAGTATATATATATATATATATATATAATAAGTCTAAATTGAAAACAACGTTCAAACCTATGATTTCGATGGATAAAAACCGCAATTTTTATACGTGTACATGCAAAACAAGTTTCTTGTTAGAGGGGTCTAAATACAGCACAAACAACATTTTCCAAAAGACCAAAGGAGTGAAAAAGTATATTTTAACAAAAACGCATTTGACTAACAGGTCGAACAACAAATTTTCTTAAACCCTGCAGATATATATATAGATATGTCAGATAGTGAGGAATGAACAGACTCTTATGGCTTTTAAAAATAAAATAAAAATACATGGTCACCAAACAAACTGAAAACTATTGTGTCGAACGTGTAAGCAGCTACCTCATGTCATGAAAAAATCAGAAAATTAGAAAATAAACCTGGCCGAATAAGAGATATTTTAGCGAAAGTGTGAATGTTTTTAAATGTATCTGATAACTTTGAATTAAAACTAAATAATCAATTCCTAGCGAAATATCTACATGGTCTTTTAGACAGCGCTATTCTAATTAATGACATAAACACCTGTTTACATCATTATTATTTTATGTTACATTAATTAGCAACGTCACATACTAATTTTACATTTTTAATATTTTGGGGAATTCTTTTACATATTAAATTCATTACACATTACATAATGTTAAATCCGGGATCGTCTTCTGTTTTTAAAAACAAAATCATGTTATAAAACTAACACTGTTAGAATAAGTTGATAATTTGATAATGCATTGAAATATCAATATGTTTGTGACTAACGGTTTCAGAATATACTTCAACCTATTTTACATGCTGTTTACGCTCGTTGATGAACATGAAGTTTCACAGGTTAGTTTATGCTTCCTTTTAAGTATTGAGGATATATATATATATATACGTCGCTCCTGATATATATTCGTATTTTCAGTCTTCCTCGAAATTTATTTGCCTCTTTAGTCGTTCCGGATATGCATTTTGCCACCGAATAATAACCATTTATTTATTTATATCAACCACTTTTTCTCATACACAAATTTCATATTTTTGTTTTCAGAAACACAATTCAGACTTAAATTGGTAAATAAAAGATGTAAACTCTCATCTCAATTTCTTTTCCAGATATCGAAACCAGAGATAAAGTCGATGCACATTTCATCAGATATCTACTTCAGATTTGCTACAACAGTAGTGGAGACTAAAATTCTCAACGTAAACCAAGAAGCATCAGAAATAATGTTTGATATGACTCTACCAGATTCAGCTTTTATAACAGGCTTTACAATGTAAGACTATAATGATTTACTGTAATTATTGATTACTTTAGATCGGAATGTCATTGAAGTATTGTTACTTTAATATCAATTTAGCCCTTATGAAAAGTAAACAGATTATACATTTATGCACCTAATTCTTTTTTCTATATACAAAATAAAATGCAATCAACCTTTTTATATGAAATACATATTATTTTTACTGTCCATCTGAGATTATTAGTGTAGTAAAAATAAATGAAACCAACACTTTAAAAATGTCATGCGTCCGAAGCGCTTTTCTGGATTTGCATTCATCAGGAATGCTCAAAAACCAAATATTTGAAAGCCAAAGATGTATAAGAACCGAAACATTTGGGAGAGGTACATTGGCAAAAAGGAAGAAAATAATAGCCAAATCATCTAAAGTCAACTTTGCTTGAGGGAGTTGAAACCTTGGTTTCTTAATAATTTATAAATTTATAAACACACAATTAAAAAATGTTTGTTATGAACCATGTCAGTACCAAATTACGGACTACTAAGCTGATAATACCTTGGGGACTGATAGTCCACCAGCAGTGGTATTGACCTCAAATTATTTTTAAATGTGTATCGTTAATATTTCGAGCAGTTCTTCTGGTCGATCCAAATGATCAGCAATTGACAAGTTTAATTCAACCACAAAACAATACAAAAAACTTTAGCTCGATAAAAATTGAAAGTTGTAATTTCTTACATTAAACAGTTTGTCATGAATACGTTGAAATATTGAAACAGAAGATTTGATTTGCATATTGATATCTTGAAATGATGATTCATCTGACGATGAGGCTATGGCAACAATGGATCCTTATGCAATGGCCATCTTCATTTGGTTGATATTGTTGGAATAGCTGTGTCGAAGACGACCATAAATACATCCCACTAAACTAATCAACACATTTCTGCTTTCCTTGTTGATAAAATCAACGATTGTTACTCATCACAAGATTTCAAATCGGCATGGAATGATGGGGGTCACAAATACAAAAAAAATGTTCACCCTTTCTACGCAACTGAGTTGAACCTTTGCGGGCTTAACTTTGTTCAAACTTAAGTGTTCAAGTAGTGTTTTTTTCAATAAGTATATATATGTATACAAAGTGACTTCTTTGCTTGCAAAAAATGTTAAACAAATGGTATATACTTTAATATTTTAATAAATTGTAATTCAAACCGTTGTGCTTGTAATCTTAATTGTATATTTTGAAAACTAAAAAAAGTCCATCTGTATCGTAGGGAAATAGGTGGCAAACGATATGCCGGTAATGTCAAAGAGAAGGAGAAAGCAAAAAGGCAGTTTGAAGAGGCGAAAAGTCGTGGAGAAAGTGCTGGTCATATTGCTGCGTCGTAAGTAAAAAGCAATAAAATGTCATATGGTAATATCTTTAACAAAATAATTATTAAGTAACCAGAATAGTAAAACAAGCAAATTGATGAAATTAATTTGCATTTATCATGTGTATGTTCCTTTGTTCATTAAAATAAATTAATCTCAAATTATTGATGAACAGAAATACTAAGACGTTACTTAAAAACCTGCATTCTGTTAAATAAATTCAATGATATGTAATCTTTCAACAGCCCAAGAACTTCGAACAAGTTTAACATACTTGTTAATGTTGAGAAGAATGCATTAGTGGTATTCAAACTGAAATATCAAGAATTGCTGAGACGGAGCCTCGGATCATATCATCACGTGATTTATGTAGATCCTGGTCAAATAGTGGAAGACTTTGAAATAAAAGTGTTCATTAGTGAGTCCAGAGAAATCATAGATCTAACAATGCCACCATTGGAAGGGAAAACAAAAATTGGTAAGACTGTTTGTATTTATGAAACAAAAAATCGGAAGACATCAGTCTAATGGCTTTTAAAATTATATATGACTCATGCAGCGACTTCAAACATAAAAAAAGAAAAAGACACATATTTTGTGGAGCGCTTTCCAGTATATATCCTAAATAGATGCTTTGATGACCTACAGTTAAACGTTTTGTCAGCCAAACGATTAGTGTCACTTATGCCAATTACACGTTACAACTATTTTTACGAGATTTCACAAATTTCATCTCGAGGCATGGACTACTGTGGAAATCTGAGAAGCATCAATACTGAAAATGAAAAGTCCTAGTGGTAGTTATAAAAAAGGAAAATAACTAGTCCGGTTTTCAAAAATAACTTAATCCAGTATATCAATAATTTCGAAAGCAAACATAAATTTGAAACATTGACAGCATAAATGTCAGAGAAAATATAGAAAATGTATGTAAGTGATTTAAATCAGGAGTCCATAATGATTAATTCATCGTTATCACTTGTGTCGTTTTAAAACCAATGTCAAAGAATAATGGCAGTAAGATAGACAGGAGTGAAATAACGGATCGGACAATTAGTGCTTGAATCCTAAATTCGCTTTAAAAAGTTTTTATTTTATTTTCCTGTTTCCATGTTATAGGAATCCTTTGCGGGGATTACCTACAAATCAAGGATAGTATTAGGTAGTTCTCCTATCCGTCAGTATTCTGTGCATCTAGACATTGAATATAAATATAAGACGTTGTATGATTGCCAATGAGACAACTCTCCACCGGAGACCAAATGACATAGTCCTTTACATATATAGGCCATCTTACGACATTCAACAAGGAGCAAAACCCATACCTTATAGTCAGCTATGAAAGGCCCCGAAATGACAAATGTAAAACAATTTAAACGAGACAACTAAAGGCCTGATTTATGTACAAAAAATGAACGAAAAACAAATATGATATACAGCAACAAACGACAATTACTGACGTACAGGCTCCTGATTTGGGACAAGCGAATACAGAAAGTGGCGGGGTTAAATTTGTTTGTTGGCGCCAAACCCTCCCCCAAACCTACGACAGTGGTGTAACAGTACAACATAAGAACAAACTATAAAAATCAGTTGAATATGGATTAACTCATCAGATCGATACAAAGTAGAAAAACATCTAACAAAACACAGACAGGGTTTATATACATCCCTACAACAAGAAAAACACTAAGTACAGATCTGAGAGAACTCGCAGTTACTGACAGCTAGTTCAAAGCCAATAAAAAGTGATACAAATGTAAACATAAAATGGATTTAGTGTAAAGACGTCATGATCAGTCAAACATGACCTAGTGCAATGCCAATATACAGGTATCGACAGATTGTAGAGCTATGAATGTGCATATGTATTTATAAGTAATATTTAATTTGATTTTCATTTTATTTATTAAAAAATAAATATTTATACAAATAAAAACAATATTCAAAGATCTAATTATAGTGTTGAATTGGTAACCTTTTAGAATAAGTTTATTCAAAGGATCGATAAGTTTAGCTGGATCGTACATGTATCTAAATTTCCAACAAGATTTATCAAACGACTATCTAATTCATTAAAGTCTATTTATATATAAAAACGATTTAATCTAAGTATTAAAAATCGTTCCTTTTTTAGATGTTGGTAAATCTGCTAATATCAAACATATTTCACCAAAGAGAATAGACATAACATACGCCCCGAGTGTTCAGGACCAGAAAGCAATGTCACAAGAAGGTATATCTGGACAGTTTAAAGTGAAGTATGATGTTACCAGGGACAAAGATGCTGGAGATATATTGGTATATTTTGTATTGTATTAGAATTAATTTTTCATTAAATTTATTGCGCAATGTACTGAAAATATCAGTGTTTAAGCAGTATCTCGTTAGGTTTTTATGTATTAACGGACTTTGTTGCAGACATGCATATTTTAATTTTGCATTGTTTGATTTCTTTTCAGTTTTGATTCGCAGAATTCAGTGCTTGTATATCAAGAATTATAACATCAAAAACAGTACTTTATCAACATTTAATTTATACACAACAAAACATAGCATTTATATTTATTAAAGTTAAATTAAAACTAAAATACATACTACATGATATACACGAAATAAAATAAACATCATTTTGACGTTTAGCCGTCTCGGTTGTTGTCACAGTTATTGAATGACAAGCCTGGGAATTATATCAATTAGAAGACCTGAGTTCATGCTTGAACTTCTGAATAAGGATAGTACACTAACTTTAAGTACATACTTGAACTGACTGCTGGACTTGTTCTTGTTTATGGCTACAAGCATGTAGATCAAAAACGTCAGTGATAGAAGTCCATGCATGGACTGACGTCAGGAATGACTTAGAACAAGGATATGTTGGTAGTTAGTCTCCGGAAACTTCTAGCATGTGTCTGGTCTATTTAAATGTTAACCATGACTACTGCTATAAGTCCCATTAACTGTGACAAGCAACTTAAACATCAATAACTCTGCATCAAATTTGGGTAAACTGAGTTAATAATAACGAAAATATGCCAAATGCAGTTGATGACTGGTTATTAAAGGAGACAACTGAACCCCAAATGAAGATAGTTATATATTTAACGAATATGTGTAAACAAATTAATACATCTCAATATGTGAAATACTATATGAATGAACGTAATATCAGATGTGAATAGATAAATGGCAATTAAAACATTTAATATTCACGTTTATCAGTATGTAATTTCAGGCGTGCTGGAAAACATAGTAAAATTTACAAATGATGAGCACAAGTGTTCTGATTAACTACCGTTTATCTCAGCGGGACGTGAGAAGAAATGTTACGATCTTTATGAATGTTCTACTTGACCTTAACATGACTTTCTGAAACTTGTCGATGAACTTTTAATAATACAGTTCTCAGCATCAGTTATACTATAATGTTCTATTATCTACATAATCAATCAGTTAGTGCAAATATCAAGAAAATCGGTAACTGTCATACTGAATAACTTGATCTCAACTGTTTAATCATCGTCTCATTCAGTGAAAATATTACGTCATTGAAAGAGGTAATTAACAGTTTATATATGTTTAGCCATTACATTTACACGTAACCAAAGTAGACACAATGAGGACAATGATACCTCAATATTTATCTTATCTTTGCATAATATGGGGAATATTATTGGAATTATCAGACTATATACATGTACGAGATTTATTATTCCCCAACACTCCAACGCATTAACAATAATTAATCAAGATGCAAGCATATGCGAATTAATATGCCTAGGTACAATATGTAAGCACTAAATCTTCACTCGACTAATGCTTGTTAAGCTTGTTTTATCGTCGACAAAGATGTTCTAATATATCGAGTATAACATTGTGAACTCCAACGTCCGAGTGTCTGAATAAGTTGATCTTCAATTTTTGAACCAGCTGTGGTACTAGCTCCAATGCGAAAGCTATGACCATTATACAAGTCTGAAGTGTATCCAAGTACAGAAAGTATATTTTTAAGAGAAGAAATGAATTAGTTAAAGCTTTTCTATTCTCCATCACAAAGAAATCGTTTTGTTTGTTACTCTCCTTAAATTTTCTATTACGAAACTCACGTAACGTTCCAGAGATAAGACTAAGAAAATCGAAGCTCCCGGCGCAAATAAATGAATATCAACACCTTCACGAAATGGGTCTGTTTTTGAAGCTTTCAAATAAAAGGTTACTTTATCATTATGAAGACGGATATCTTTGATACATACATTGCATTCTGAATCAAAAGAATGTAATACTGTAAATTCAATACATTGAAGAAATCCCAAATATGCCGTGACACACGCTGCTTCCAGAAAAAAATGTCTTTAGACAGCGTGTAATAGCCTTTCCTCAAAAACTGTAATATGACATTCTAGGTTTTGTTGATATTTTCTCATTCTTCTTTATTTCTCTATTTGAGGCATCGAGTCGATAAATATCGGAGGCTTCCAAAACTCTAAATATTTATATCGTATTCAACATGTATACATTTTAATTGTAGAACATTTCAAATGCAAGTTTTTGAAACAATGCTTAGCGAAGTGAATTAATGATTTCCAATTAACGGAGGCATGTCTGAATTTCTCCAAATCACCCCAGTCATTCGTAAAAGATGGTATAGGCAGAATACCAACACTCGTACTGTGTACGTGTTCTGGATGCTATTGAAGTTTGTTTTAAGTAAACAACTTACATTATTAGTCATTCCACATTACGGGTGAGAAGTGCGGACAAGTTGTGGCTTGTGCATCTGCTTCCGGAGCTTCTTTCCGGAACTTCTGAAAATCAAATCGAGAAAGTGCATCGCCAATCAAATTTTTTTAACACCCGGGATATGCTTACTTGAAAATATAAAATTAAATTGTAGTATAACTGGAATATTGTAATTGTTCTTGGCTATCCAACAAATTGCGACTGACAAATTGTCATATATTTTAGGTGACAATCGTGAGCCAAAACAAAGAAGCACATAATAGTAATGTACATTTCTCCATTTGATACAATATAAATGATGCAGCTTCCTATTGATTACTAATTGACTTAATGCATCGGCAATGTCCGCCTTATCTAATATTGAAAATCGTCCGAATTCTTTAATTGCGTTGATTATAACATCTATTTTAACGTATGACAGCGAATATTGATATTTATCGATTAAATCGTTAATACTTGAATGATCTTGACTTTCATGTGGAGACGACAAATCAACTATTAGCCTCTTTTTCACCGAACATTTGCCTTTTCACGATACCTATTGGGCTCGCACGATACCCATCAAAAGGGAGATCTTAAAATGGTCCCGTGAGATAACCTTAATCAACCTCTTGTTTAATTATGCTATAACTATCAACGCTGTCTGGATTTCGGAAAGCTGATTGTAGATTTTTACATTCAACTGTTGGTAATTCTGTTTTCGACACCATGGTATCAAAACCGTTTTGTATACCGTCGAATTAATATTTTACAAAATGCCTATCTGGATGTTTCGTTAATTCTTTCTCAAGGTTATTTGCGTTGATTTGAGATAATGGAAAATCTTCATTCACTACGAGTCACCTAGCTATTTTGACTTTCAGCTTATCAGCAGTTTTGTTTTGATTACTGGTATCTTTGTTATTGCTAACACATGTCTTAAAGCCATGACCTCTACTTTTATACTTCTAAATACTAGGTATATGTCAGTAAAAAAGCTTGAATAACATTTTCGTTACATTTACCTATTTTATACCTATATTTCGCCAATTATTGACGTATAGGTACATCGTTTGGAAAAGTGAAAAAGAATACTTTAGTGTTCATTGCACACCATTAGAACGGCTGATTGGTGTTTATTGAAAGAAAATAAATCAGAAATCAGTCGAATCGCAAAGATTAATAATGATAATGAACCAATTTATCTGTTTGTATACTTCGATCAACGTTTACTTTGTTCAAACATTTCGAACATTGAAGTATAATTGTTGTCTAAAAATGAAAAACAAACAAAATGTCATCTACTTAGGGCTTTATTACCAGAATTTAAACATGGATTCGTATAAAGTATTAAGTTATATTGTGTCTTTTATAGGTAGTGAATGGATATTTTGTTCATATGTTTGCTCCAAAAGACTTGAAATCTCTACCTAAAGATGTAATGTTTGTATTGGACAAAAGTGGGAGTATGACAGGTAGAAAAATAAAGCAACTGAAAGAAGCAATGAAGCTAATCATGCAGGATATGAACACAAAAGACAGATTCAATATTTTGTTTTTCGACCACAGTTTTGATTGGTTAAACAAAACCAAAATGCTAGAAGGAACAAAGGTTAATTTTGGGAAAGCAGAGAGATTCATAGAAAACAATATGGCAAGGGGAAGTAAGTAATGTAGTTTTTAATTCTGAAAAAGTTGAAAAGACAAATAAGTTTTTTGTCCTGTTTTATTCCTTCTTCTTGGTCTATATAAATTAATGAAATAACAGCTCCAAATACTGCAACTTATCCATATTTGCTAAGAAATTTCAAAAGAAAAACGTCAAATCCTGTTCCTAACTTCTAGCAGAACCCTACATCATTGGTTAATTTTATACTCAGTTGATGGTTTAACAACTATTTTTCTTAAAATGTCCTGTACCAAGTCAGGAATATGGCAGTTGTTATCAAATAGTCCGTTTCTATGTATGTTGGCCGTTGTTTTTGTTGCACTTCAGTGTTTCTGTTGTTCCGTTATTTTCCTCTTATAGTTGCGTGTTTCCCTCGGTTTTAGTTTGTAACCCGGATTTGTTTTCGCTTAATCGATTTATGACTAATGTACAGCGGTATACTACTGTTGCCTTTATTGAACTTCTAAAAATAAATTACGTCCAAAATCAATCCATAAGTTAAGGAATTTTATTGAATACTGCTGTATTTTTTTTCAGTGATCTGCTATACACCAATGTTTGATCAAAGACACAATTTTGGTGGTTCAAAATATGTAGTTTAGTATTGATCAATTTCTTCAACTTTAAAAACTTTGATTCAAATGCATTTATGCAGCTTTTTTTTATAATAATGCATTAGGCTACCTTGTTGGTCTAATACACAAAATATCCAAAAGCTATATAAAGTTAAAAATCAAATGATTTCAAAACATTTCTTAATTTTTTATTTTTTTTAGGGGGGGTGGGGTCAAAGTGTAAAAAGGCTAATTTCCATCCTTTTATACCATATAACCCTATAACTGTGCATCGTTTTCCAAAAGAGGGACGAAAGATACAAGAGGGACAGTCAAACTCATAGATCGAAAACAAACTGACAACGCCATGGCCAAAAATAAAAAGACAAACAGACAAATAATAGTACAGATGACACAACATATAAAACTAAAGACTAAGCAACAGGAACCCCACCAAAAACTGGGGGTGATCTCAGGTGCTCCGGAAGGGTAAGCAGATCCTGCTCCACATGTGGCACCCGTCATGCCAAACGTTTTCTAAAGTTTGGAATTGTTATTTATAAAATTGAGGATAGAAACGGGGAATGCGTCAAAGAGACAACAACCCGATCAAAGAGCAGAAAACAGCCCAAGTCATCCAATGGGTCTTTAACACAGCGAGAAAATCCCGCACCCGGAAGCGGGCTTCAACTGGCCCCTAAACAATAATGTATACTACTTCAGCAAAAATCGACGTCACACTTAACTTCGAAACATACAAATGAACCAAAATTTAAAAAAAAACATACAAGACTAACAAAGACCAGAGGTTCCTGACTTTGGACAGGCGCAAAAATGCAGCGGGATTAAACATGTGTTGTTAGATCTCAACCCTCCCCCGGCCCACCCTATACCCCTAGCCAATGTGGAATAAACAAACACACAGCAATACGCACAGTAAAATTCAGTTTAAAAGAAGTCCGAGTCCAATGTAAGAATAAGTAGCAGAAGAAACTAACCCTAGCCAATGTGGAATAAACAAACACACAGCAATACGCACAGTAAAATTCAGTTTAAAAGAAGTCCGAGTCCAATGTAAGAATAAGTAGCAGAAAAAACTAAGCAAAATGACAATAATCAACATTTATTATACAAAAGTCATGCATTTTGTTAGCATGAAAAGACTAGAATAGCATAAAATTGGCTTAAAGGACGTAAACGGGCACACAGTTATTTTTTTAGTATACAAATGATGATCATTTCCGTAAATTTATGCCATACTGTTAAGTGATAACACTATTAATTCATCTCCTTCTCTTCTCTGCCTTCAAAAATCATAACCCCTTCAAGTATGCCTTCAACTACAATGCAAAATTTCCTTGCATATAAGAACATAAAGGAGCTCATAGATTGAACGCAAATATTCCATCTATATACCTTAAATGTATTCCTTTTACGTGAAAATATAACAATTCTAGGTTTCTATATTACATAGCATATGGAAAACTAGAACACATGTTTATGTACTATCTGAGATGTCGAATAGCAACAAAAAGTGTGTTTAGGAGACATGTGTAAAAAATATTTCTTAGATAAATAAAAAGAGAGTTGGAATATACAGTTCTTGGACAACATAAACAACACGATCTGTTGTGAGATTTTTACAGTCATAAAAAGAAGTTCCATGTCTCTACAGTATACAATATATATAGCTATTTACCCATCTATACCGAGAGAAAAAATATTAAGCATATGACAAGATACAACACAATCTGATACCATAAGTAAATCCTTTAAATGATGGAATTTAAATGAGAGTGGTATAAAAAGACATTGAACAATTTTCCGGTTAGGGACAGACATATTGATATGTGACGTCGTGGAACTAGCTATTGAGTACTCAATATTTCCTTTTTATTTTCAAACGAAATTAAAGACAACTACTCTCGCAATTTATCGCAAAGTAATTATTTCCTTAAGCCTACATGTTTCGTCAATAATTATGGCGTCTTTAGGACAATTAATAATATAACATTTAATACTGGAGTACCAAACAGTTCAAAGTGAAGTATGATGTATCGTTGGAAGTGATGTAAAATGACAATCTTGACGACGTTTTGTTAAATTTAAACTGTGAACGTTGGGATTAAATAACAAAAGTTATTTATAGAAGAGTTTGTGTACATCTAAGCTTTTAGACGAAATATACTTCCATAAAGTGTTTCAACGCATGCTTGTAGACGTAAATCTACTGATACAGAAATAGTTTTTGTTATTGACATCTGTACAGTTGCATGACATATCGATATACATTTGAGTAACAGCTTTAAACAGAGTGATTGTGTTTACAACATTCACGCACTGACAATTTTCTTATTAATTTTTTTAAAAGCAAAATTTCGATTTCTAATGTTCATCGTGGGGCCTGTCAACACTGGTGTTGTGTGTTCGAACCTTGCATATGGTAATCGACTCCAATATTCAATGACTTGGATTACCAGTTTTTCTGCCAATGGTAGTAGGTGTTGTGTGTTCGAACCTTGCATATGGTAATCGACTCCAATATTCAATGACTAGGATTACCAGTTTTTCTGCCAATGGTAGTAGGTATTGTGTGTTCGAACCTTGCATATGGTAATCGACTCCAATATTCAATGACTAGGATTACCAGTTTTTCTGCCAATGGTAGTAGGTATTGTGTGTTCGAACCTTGCATATGGTAATCGACTCCAATATTCAATGACTAGGATTACCAGTTTTTCTGCCAATGGTAGTAGGTATTGTGTGTTCGAACTATGCATATGGTAATCGACTCCAATATTCAATGACTAGGATTACCAGTTTTTCTGCCAATGGTAGTAGGTTCTCGCTATGCACTCCGGCTTTCTCCACCAATCAAAACTGACAGCCACAAATAAGCAAAGAGTGCGTATAGTAGCGTTTTACACTGTCTATCAATCGAAAGAGTATCTATGCCACCCTAAGACAAATCTGATGTTGAATCAATAGAATCCTTATTTATTTTATTCACTGGGACATCTTAAAAAAATTCAATCACACTATTATTGCATTCTGTGCAATATGAGGTAGTTATAACATTATATCACATTATAAGGGTATCGGGGCCTCGGTGTTCGAGTCGTCTAATAGTTTATCTACCGTATAACTAGGTCGTCAAGACTGAGGTTGTGAGCTCGAGCCCCGCCTGTAACAGGTGCGCTCGACTCCAATCTAAACTGACTAGGATTGTCCGTTTTCCTGCAGTAGGACGTTTTTTTCTCTGCGGGCACTCCGGCCTATTCCATAAATGGCCGCCAAAATATAGCCAACAGCACTAAAAGCGGCGTTAAACACCAACAATCGATCGATCAATCAAGCTAAATGTATAATCAGATGATATTGCATATAGGAACTATAGACGCAGTAATATATATTTGGATAGATGTAAAATAATTTACAGTAGTACAAGACATCTAAAAGGCAAAAAAGGAAGGACATTCTTAAGCTTAGAAAAATGTATTTTGAGTTTTTTTTTGTATCCATTATTGTCTCTTAATCTAACATTTTGTTTTATTTGTGTCCTTAAATGCTGATGTCTAACATAGTCTATAAAAATGTTTTCAACAGCAATATGCAAGGCTAAACAAGATTTTGGTGATAGGGATATGTTTAGAAATGCGGAAAATCTTTAAAAGGTATCTTTGGCTCTTTTGAATTCAAATTTAAAAGGCTTTATCAACGGGCGTACTTACTACAGTGTACCACAAAATTAATTCCATAAAAATGGTCATACCCGTGAGGAGGAGGATGATACATAAAAAAAACTAGACCAGCCTGGAAGATCTTTTCTTTCTTATAAAAAAGAAGATGTTGTATGATTGCCAATGAGACAACTCTCCATAAGAGACGAAATGACACAGAAATTGACAACTATAGGTCACCGTATGGCCTTCAACAATGAGCAAAGCCCATACTGCATGGTCAGCTATAAAAGGCCATTAGATTGTTGTCTATAACGCTATATAGATATAAAAACAAGAAAAAGCTTATTGTATTCTTTTGTAATTTTATTTTGTAGGTACAAACATTAACACTGCAGTAATAGACGGAATAAAATTACTAACGAAATACCTGGATACGCAAAGGTCTACTATTTTAATGTTTTTGACAGATGGACTTCCAACTACAGGAGAAACAAGAACTGATACAATTTTAAAAAATGTAAGAAATTCCAATGAGGCTAAACTTCCTATCTTTAGCTTAGGCTTCGGAAATAATGTGAATTTCAATTTTCTTAAACAGATGTCTTTACAAAATAATGGGTTCGCACGACGAATATATCAAGATTCGGATGCTGCTTTGCAGATTAAGGGATTATATTCCGAAATTTCATCGGTTCTTTTAAAAAATGTCACGTTTGATTATTTAGGTGACATTGACATGAATACATTAACCCAGAACCACTATCCATCTTATTTTGCCGGTTCCGAATTGATAGTTGCAGGTCAGATGAGATCTAAAGGTTCTTACATTGTACCCCGCGTCAAAGGTTGGAACGATGCATACATAGATTTACCATGGAAACCGAGACCAATTCCTGACCTCAAGGCAATAACCACTGATACTGATTTAGCAATGATAACGGAAAAAATGTGGGCCTATCTAACAATAAAACAATTGATTCGAGATATCGATGGTGATATTACAAGTACAAAGAAGGATGAAATAAAAGCTAAAATCATATCCTTGGCAATACAGGTATGTTACTTAATTTCTTATTTTGTTTAATATTCTCAAAAGTTGGCATAACAACGACACATGTTTTGCTATAGGGATATATTTGTTTTCATTCCAAAAAAAAATTATATCAGGGTATACAAGCACAAACCGAACAAAGTACGTTTCTTCCAAAAAATTTACACAACAATGTGGTTTATACAATACTTCATCATTTTTGTCTAATCTGAAAAGTATCGTATTTCAAAACATTTCGACCAAACGACATTAAAATGGTTTGCTTCTACTTTGTTCAAAACACGAAAGAATTATACTAAATTCTTTAACGCCTTTTCACAATAACTTCATTGTTTTCAAATAAATCATCATAAATTATATTGTTTTAATGTATATAATTGTTCAGTGCATACATCGGTTTTTCGTTTTAATATAAGAGTACTGACCACAAATGACACACAATATGCATTTTCAGTACCAGTTCGTCACACCTTTTACATCTATGGTAGTTACCGCACCTCAGCTCCGTCGATCGAGACAGTTTAGCACACACAGTAAGTACATACTAAATTAATATCATACTACTTGGTGGTTTTTAACGACCTTGACTGGCTGGTAAGCCCTCGCATGGTTGGCTCGGTGCCCGAAGGCGTTTGATGAGCATTTAAATATTTTGTTGTTGTCAAGCTGGATAAAGGCGGCCATTTTGGTTTTACGTAGATAGATTTTGGTTTGTTTACTTTTGTTGTTTGGTTTGAAGTATTACGGTCTTCACAACGGCTGTTTTCTAGCCAAGTTGATCATCTGGAAGCCCGCCAACCACAATGATGAAGTACTGGTCACTGAGTCTAAGACTAAGTAATAATGATGACAGGAAGCATTATCAGGACCAATGTCGTGAGACAGTGAAATTGCGGTCTCGTAATCCAACGCACGGATACAGGTCCTCGGACATCAGACGGCATAACACTCCCCCATCCATAATAGGTGTATGCTGACGCGGACGTTTACATCAAGACGAAATGCAGGCTGTACGCATTGAATTGGTTACTGTCATCAAAAAAAGTAGTTCGTCGTTGAGCCATCCATCAGTAGTCCAATATCGTTGTTTGCGGGTAAAGTGGATCTGACCGAGCACGTCCGTTCAGCTGTAATGACTGAGACATTACTGTTGATTTTTGCCTCGCCTTGACGGAGTCAAAAAGCGAGACATAGGTATGCTGTTTCCGGCGTTGGCGACGGCGGCGACGGCGGCGATGGCGTCAACAATGTATTAGTTTGTGATTAGGTCTAGTTCATGGTGATCCACTAGTGGTAGATCAATGATATTTGGTATGCAGTTGTATTAGCATTGGCACATCTCATTACCATGGAGATTATTTGGCCCCGCCCCCTCAGTCGAGGTGTATTAACTTTGAAACTTTTCATAGTTTACATGTATTAGTTTGTGATTAGGTCAATTTATGGAGAACCACTAGTGGTAGGTCAATGATATTTGGTATGCAGTTGTATTAGCATTAGCACATCTCATTACCATGGAGAATATTTGGCCCCGCCCCCTCAGTCAAGGTCTATTGACTTTGAAACTTTTCATAGTTTACATGTATTAGTTTGTGATTAGGTCAATAAATGGGGAACCACTAGTGGTAGGTAAATGATATTTGGTATGCAGTTGTATAAGCATTAGCATATCTCATTTATTTGGCTCTGCCCCCTAAGTCATGGTCTATAGACTTTGAAAATTTTGCTAAGTTAACATGTAGTTTGTGATTAGGTCAGTTCAAGGGGAACCATTAGTGGTAGGCCAATGTTAATTGGTGTTCAGTTGTATAAGCATTAGCACATCTCATTTCCATGGAGAATATTTGGCCCCGCCCCCTCAGTCATGGTCTATTGACTTTGAAACTTTTGCTTAGTTTACATGTGTTAGTTTGTGATAGGTCAGTTTAAGATGAACCACTAATGTTAAGTCAATGATATTTGGTAATGAAATGTATTGGCATTTGCAAATATCGTTTCCATGGAGATTATATAGCCCCACCCCTGATCATGATTCATTGACTTTGAAACTTTTACATAGTTCACAAGTTAATGTTTGTGTTTAGGTTTGTTTAAAGGGAACAACTTATAATAAGTCAGTGGTATTTGGTATGCAGTTGTATTAGCATTGGCACATCTCATTCCATGGAGATTGTTTAGCCATGTACCTTCAGTCATGGTTTATCGACTTTGAATATTTGCATAACTTACATGATAAAGTATTGCTATTTTAATTTCAACATTTGCATTATCAAAATTACAAAAAGGCGAGACATATCTCTGTGATAACAGTTTATTAATATCATAGCAAATAACATTCAAAAAATAAATTAAGTAATAAACCCCCCTCACCCTCTCACCCTCCCACCCCCTCCCCCCAAAAAAAAGACAAGACAAAAAACAAAACAAAACAAAAATATAAAAAGACCTATCCAAAAAGCATCTGAATATAAGACTAAATCTTATCTCGTTGATGTCAAAGGAAAGATTCGTCTATTTCCTCGAGGAACCTTTATTCATGGCATTTTCTTAAATGTAGATACTTATCAGTGTTTTATAGCTTCATTTGAAAAAATAAAGTAAAATTGATGTTTATGAACTAACAATACTGTAGTTTCAATTCGGCTTTTAAGACTTACCCTTCGCTCATTGTCTAAAATGTAACAACACAGGTGTACTGACAAGAAAAAAGAAAGAAACAAAACAGCTAAATAGTTATTACATTTAGTCATTCTTAAAACATGTACTAAGTTGTATATTTTACAGTCAATAATCATGGTGGTTTAGGTTCGAGACTTAAAGGAAGTATAGTTGGTAGTGGACTTAGTGGAAGTCTTGGAGGTGGATTTAGTGGAGGTATACGAGGTGGACTTAGTGGAGGTTCTGGATCTGGACTTGGTGGAGGTATTGGAGGTGGACTAGGTGGAGTTTTTGCAGCTGGTCTTAGTGGAGGTATTGGAGGTGGACTTAGTGGAGGTGGAGGCGGACAAACGAGATGTAATATTTCTTATCATTACTAAGTGTTAATAATTTTAAAATTGTTATTAAAGATTGCTTTTGAAAACCGAATTTATAGGGGTCTTTTGCATTAAAACATTAGAGTTTCATGTTTTAAATTCTATTCATATATTTCATTGCGTATAACAGATTTCTTACCCGTTCTCAGAAAATCTTACTAGATGCCGTGTTACATGGCGGAATCGAAACCAACTTCTTTTTACAATTATCTTTTTTCATACTAGAAAAATTTATCCTAGCTTTTTATGTGATCAATTCTTATAAACTGTTTTTTGATATTGTTAACTCGTGAAGTCAATATCGAAAATTAATGAAACCTGGTGAAATGTTGTTTACAAGTGCTTTGTTGTAAAATTGTGCATTATGGATATAAAAAAAAATTACGATTCTTATGCATTCAAATACATAGATAAATGTTTTAAAAAGACCATTAGATCAAGAATAAAATTGCTGGTGAGGGTGTGTATATGTAATTTGCAAAAATAAAATGTCCAGTTCGTACATGTTTAAAGAACGAAGACAGAAACCCAGATCCAGGATTTTAATTTAGTGACAGTTGGCGTTCTACATGCTTTGTAAACATTTTTGATTTTACAGAAAACTATACTTATGTTAATTTACCAAAATATAGACATAAGTGGCGAATTTTCTGCAGACATTGTCATAGTGATTCAATTCAGTCAGGAACCTGATGTTCAGTGGTTGTCGTTTGTTGATGTGGTTCATAAGTGTTTCTCGTTTCTCGTTTTTTATATAAATTAGACCGTTGGTTTTCCTGTTTGAATGGTTTTACACTAGTCATTTTTGGGGCCCTTTATAGCTTGCTGTTCGGTGTGAGCCAGACGATACAAAGTGACAATCAAAATGCATAAGTCGAAGAGAAACCGGCAACACCATGTAAAAAAAAAAACAAAAAACGACAAATAAACAGAAAAACCATAGTATACAATTCACTACATAGAACACTAAAGACTGAGTACAACGAATCAAACTTGAAACGAGGTTGAACTCAGGTGCTCAGTCTGACGTCTTACAATTTACATATATACAATTACAACACATCTGAAAATAATTCTGAAAACATAACCTGACGAGGTTTCTTGCCTGGGTAAAAATATTTTTTGTAAGTATCTGTAATAATAAATATTGAGATGTTACCCTAAAAATGTGTTTCAAAAGCATGCAATTATATAAAATGAACAGTCGTCATCAGATAACAGACCAAACCGGCGTAAAATGTTTCACGTAATGCAACCGTTATCTGATAACTTTTTCATTATAAAAATCAGAGGGGAAAAATCCTTCATATCATGAGATTTTAAAAACCTATTATATCCATGTTACAATGATTTCTATTTGAGGAAAAATATAGTGATAATCGACCTTAAATAAAAGACAAAACTCTTAGCAGTCTTACTTAAAAAAAAACAAGTAGAATTACTTGAAATACTAAGAATTTTATACCCCAGGGATGGATTACCTTAGCTGTATTTGTCGAATAAAGGCAACAGTAGTATACCGCTGTTCGAAACTCATAAATCGATAGAGATAAAAACAAATCCGGGTTACAAACTAAAACTGAGGGAAACGCATCAAATATAAGAGAAGAACAACGACACAACAAAAACACAACATTAAAATGTAACACACACAGAAACGAACTATAATGTAACAATGGCCATTTTCCTGACTTGGTACAGGACATTTTAAGAAAAAAATGGTGGGTTGAACCTGGTTTTGTGGCATGCCAAACCTCCCGCTTTTATGGCAACGTCAAACACAACACCAAAACGACAACATCACATGACAGGACCACAATAAAAATAAACGGGAGAACATATAGGAATTTTGAGTCCTCAATGTTCTCCAACTTAGTACTTTTTTTGGCCTTTTAAACTTTTTCATTCGAGCGTCACTGATTAGTCTTTTGTAGACAAAATGTGAGTTTGGCGTACAATATTTCAATCCTGGTATCTATGATGAGTTTATTGAATCCAAACATCTAGCATTCGAACACAATGACTAGGTAGGATGCATTTTAAAGACAGATCGTTTTACTTAGATTAATTCAAAACTTTTATGAAGTAGAAACGATTAAAGGCTCTGCATATTGTGAAAACACCTGTCTATTATTGAAGATTGTATGTTACCCCTATATGTCTTTTTGCGAATTTTGTCGTTGGGTTTTTGTCTCATTGCGGTACGTTTTGTGTTGTATGGTATCGGTAACGTTATTTTTAACACCGGGTCGATAACTCTGCAAGTTTACTGTTAGTCACAAAGGGTATCTGCAGAACCAAGAATCCGTACGACCTTCAACATTTCAACATGATGCCCCGAAATTACAATTTAAATATAAATCAATTAAAACGAGAAAACTAATGGCCTGATGTATGCACAAAACAATAAACGAAAAACAAATATGATATACAGCAACAAACGACAACCACCTGGCTGGGTAATACATGCCTGAATGTACAATTGAATACAAAAAGAGAAAAAAAAATCACTTTTAGAACTTTGACCAGTCTTCATTTATTAAATCCAAACAAGAGAGTATCATCTGAAAAATCTGATTTTGTCAAAATTCTTTAAGTCACCTAACATAACACTAAAATTGCAAAACGCTCAATTCTGAAGTTGACTGTCAAACCTTAGGGCCTAAACAATTGTTTCTACGTGTATCTTTTCAGATATGTCAGTAAAGACGATACCAATCTTCGATCCATTTTTTCAAGGTATGGAAATTTTTTTTTAATTCAAAGTACTTGTTTATGTGTGTCATGTAACAAACCTTTTGTTAATTCAAGTCTATGCAGCATATCAATAAAATAAATGAATCAGTCATATTTACGAAGGGTAAAGTCTCTGTTCGAAACAGTCAAATTCTCTGTAACTTTTATATAAAGAATTGCTATAGTTTTCCACCAACATTTAAAATATAAAGACATGTGTTCCTGCTTTTTATACCAGTGCAAGGGTAAATAAAAGTCAATTGCACATTCACTGCTATGTCTATGGGCAAAAAACATTACCATCGGCCTAATGTAAAAAAGTCTTCCAAATCTAGATCGCCCTCTGGGAGCCTTGATGACCTTCTTTCACGCTAGGGTTACATAAACATTAGAACTATTCTTTTTTCATTGTCTGTTAATTTTCTAAAATGTTTGAGAGATTATGCACTTGATAAGGGATGCATCAATACATTTTCTCCAATATACAGACTGCTCATTACAATTAGTGATGAAGCTATTTTCCGTCTTTTTAAACCAGTAAGATCAAAAACTTTACTTGATGAAAAGAGGAAATTCCTTCCAGTTCAGTTTTCAAATAAAGCAATTGATGCAATCAACAACAGCAACGTTCTTCATCACAAGGAGGTAACATCTAATATTCCACTTAATTTTCAAAATCAGTCTGTTCCTATTGTATCCTACAGTTACACAAAAACCATTGCACCTAAAGTATTTAATTATAAGCAAGCATTGCAGGACCTTGAGTTAGCAGAATACCTAATAAAGCCTCTGAAATGTGACTGTTCCCACTCGCCTTATATTTACAGCCCCTCTGGCCATGTTATTACTGGTGATCTAAACATAATTCAACATGAACATCTCCGAAAGGTAATATATCTTAGTCCTCAGTTTAGAGAGCCCAAACACATCAATTGGAACCATAACTTCTGAATAATTATGGATCCACTGAGGACTACTCCAGATCATGGTCTAAACGAGAAGAAGTTGATCTGGACACTTTGACAGAATGGGTCAAAACAATCAGATCTCTGATAAAACGTCGAATTTATAAGTTGTAAAACTGTGTGAATGATCGACCAAAGTCCGTTTTCAGAGACAAAGAAGCTGTGAAATGTTTATCATCTCTCCACGATAAATATGTTGCTGTTCCTGCAGACAAAGCTTCAAATAACATTGCCTTTGTATGTAAATCGTACTACTACGAGTGTCTTGTAAAATAATTAAGAATAAATGAGCACTTAGGAAGTCCCACATAAAAAAACATATCATTTGACAAGGATGATATTTTGGCGAATCATAAGTCCTTCATGGCGCCAATGAAAATTACTTTGAACAGCAAATCTGAGGACTTTCCTTGTTTGTATTCGATACCTACGCTTCACAAAATTCCGTTCAAACAACGGTACATTGCCGGATCATCTACATGTTCTACAAAGGAATTGTCCATTAAATTGACATAAATTCTGTCCGCAGTGAAAGAGGGTCTTCAGAAATACTGTGAAACTGTTTACTCGCTTAGTGGTATTAACCATATGTGGATTCTAAAAACTCGAAAGAACTTCTGGATAATTATAAATCTCCATCTTTCTCTGAAATTATTTCTATCAAAACTTTAGATTTTTCAACCATGTATACCACCATTCCTCATGTGAAATTGAAAAATCATCTAAAGAAGTAATCCACAATGCTTTTCAATATAAAAATGGTAGCATACGCTATAGTTTCTTATTGACAACATATTTGTTGAATTTGTAGGCATTCCTATGGGAACGAACTGTGCGCCGCTTTTTGCCGACCTTTTCTTATTTTCATATGAGTAGGAGTTCCTTCAGACACTTGTCAAAAACAAGAAGATCAAAGAAGCCAGATCATTTAACTTCACATTCAGATATATTAATGATGTTCTTTCCATTAACAATCCAAACTTTTCTGATTGGGTTCCATTAATATATCCTCCAGAACTAGAAATTAAAGAAACAACAGACACGGCTTCCTCTGCCTCATTTTTAAACTTATACCTTGAATTTGACATAAGCGGTCATATCAGTACCAGAATCTATGACAAACGAGCGACTTTAATTTTGAAATTATCAATTTCCCCCACCTTAGTAGCAATATACCAACTTCACCTGCATATTGGATATACATTTCCCCACTCATTCGGTACTCAAAAGGTCAGTCCAGAATAGCGCTTCGGACGCATGGAATGTATGGCGTGTTGTTTTCATTTTTTTTTCTTGCAGCTGCTACCCAGACTTTATAAAACGTCCCCAGTGTCAGAGCAGAAAGTTTTTATCAAATTATGAAGGAAAAACACTTATGTCAGAGGGGATACTATCTACAATGAAAGGAACAACATATGTATGTGTATTCAAATTTGAATTGAATTTCTATGTATCACCAATAACCAACGGAACAACGTCTTGCATTCAAGACTGTATACAAGTAATTTGACTCGCTACTGATTACACTAGTATACAACGAAGGACAAGTGGTCACTGCCTATATTGTGGTTTATTGAAACCATTTTTATCTTCACCTTCAACAACAAAATATGACTGGATTTTATCCAAGTCGTGAAAATTGTTTGATGTTAGAGGAACTTTGCTGTGACACTACCTACTACCATCGACAATGTTTCTCCGTAAGGAGTCCTTTGACAGTTTAAGACCCAGTCTATCATTTATAGATAGGTTTGATTCATTGTGTCAAATATTTCATGCAGGTTCAGATCGAGAACAAATTAACAATTAAACAATAGGTAGGTTCTTCTAGACAGGAATCAACTGGGATGAATGGCTTATCATGTTGACTGCCACTGGATAATGAGGGTATGTTGGATAGTGACAACACTTGTTGCCTTGCAAATGTCAACACAAGGGAGTCGAAGCAAATATTCTTTAACACGCAGAGAGCATGACACTGTCTCTACATTGAGGTATCAGAGTTAACATCCCAATTCCGATTAGGACGTGGCTGCGTGTTTATGCATACCATAGAGCCACACGAACGTAACATTTAAGCAAGAGTTTTACTGCCGGAATGAGATATGTCATGGAGACAATATTTCTATACACCGATCAACACATGGGGTCCAGTAATAACATTGTAGGAGATGTAAAGGTAGTAATTACATGAAATGTGGTCCTATTGAAAAATGTTTGGTAACGAGGATATTCGAAGGATCAAATCTTTGTTAAGCGGGACAGATAACAGCAAGATTTGTCAAAAAATCCTTGCTTTTTGTATTCAAAATTATTTTTCATTTTAACCAATATATATTGACTTAAGTATTTAATTCTTTTTATCTAAACCATAAAATGTAAATATAATTGAAAAATTAAATTTCATTTGGAGCTTTATGCAAAAATGTTTACTAGTATTTCATAACTGGGACGTTTAAGCGTTTTAGTAGTAACCCACGAGGTTAACTCTGAAATATTTAAGGGGTACTATCGCTACCGAAAAATAATCAAGAAGATATGACAGAATATGTTAGGCCAAGATGCTTTTACAAACAACTAATTCAGCACATCAATTATATACGCCAGTCGAATAAATGGTGCACGCTGCCTTCAACAATGAACAATAACATACCGTATATATATAGATATAAAAGGGAACGAAATGACAAATGGGAACCCATTCAAACCAAAAAAACAACGGCTTGATTTTAAAAAATAAACGAAAAAACAAATATGACATACATCAACTTACGACCAGCACTAAAGGCCATTTTTCTGACGAAAGCCTCTTTGTTGTGATATCCTATCTCATTTAAGTTATAAGCCTTTGATATATCTTTGATGTTTTATCCTGTAGTTTTAAACGACGGATTTCCAAATTTCTTCTTACACCTGAAAGGATCAACAGTACCTCTCTGTATGCATTTGAATCCAAACGACACAGGGAGATATCAGTTCTTATACAGTCCAAGAAGTAAGATATTTAAATTTTTGAAAAATCTATACAATTTAATAGTTAACACTATATGATGGGAAACCACTACAGCCTGAATCTGATTATGTAAAAAACCAAATATAGTTGAAAACTAAAAACGAAAAATAACATGATATTACATGAAATAGAAACAATTGTACAGCTTTATAGTAAAGAATATATTTTATTTAATTATTTGATTACGTAAACGTCATCAATGTATACGATGATCATGACACGTCAGCAACGTTCCAAGTCGGTTGATGTTCACACGTTATTTTTAGTTTGATATACATATAATCAAATACAATACATATCTAATTCCAATAAATTACTGCCAGCTTTATATTTTTGCCTGCATAAAAGTTATAAAAAAAAACACATTTGACAAATGAATCTGGTTTGATACAGCAAACATCCTTTGAAAAGTAAGATGTCAAATGTGTGTTTTGTTTAATTTGAACATGCTATTATATCGATTAAAGACCAGTCTTTTCTAACTAGATGGAGTTATAGCTTTTACATGTCAATAGTAGACTAAGGAATTTTCTGTGCTTATTGAATCTACAAGATATCAGCTGTAATACCTGTTTTGACGACGTCATTCTTTCAAAGTTTATAAGAGTTCACAAGCAACGTATACAATTACACTAATGACAGAAAGAAGACAAGAAAAACAGCAACAAGGGAACAGGGACAAAAGATTGAGAATTTCAAACTTCCAGTACAAATATGAGAATAGACGAGAAGATTGTATAAACACATTTTCCATTTATGTAAAACTTTACACGTAATACAATGTTAAAAAATTAACATGGTGAAAGACTTTTAATATAAATTAAAATCTTTAAAATTATTCAACTTCCTATTTCAGAGCCACGAAAATCAATTCATGTAATATTTGGTAAAACTACAATTCGGAGAATAGAAAAAGATTACATAAAATCTGTGGAGTTAAGGGAAGAAACAGAAAATCAATATCTGGATTCAAACTTATTGAGAGTATCGAATGCCACTTGGAATGCGACAAGAGTATGGAGGGACATCAATTACAGAAGAACAACAAGATTTCCGTTAATAAATCTAACTGTAACAGTCTCCCCCTCTGAAGTACGATTATCTGGTTTAGAACTTCATCTTTATATACAACAAAGCAACATCGCTAACGCTACTGGACCACTACGTAAGTATTGTTTTTATTCCCAAATTACCAGTATGATTACTCATTAATGCCTTGGTTCAATTCTACAAATAAAAGTATTTGACAGATGATAAGTATCTTTTAAATGGCCAAATATTTTCGTTTTTACGGAAAATTCAAAAAAGTTTTTGTTTTTGTGCTATATGTTTGATACATTTCTTTTTAGAATGTTTGACAGTTTGTCTTATACCATAGACGTAAAGAAAGTTATAAATGTATCTATATATATATTTTGTATAACCTCAAAGACCAATAATGAGCAAGCAGGAATGAATAAATTCTCCAGGTGGAATATCAGGTTCATCTCCCTATAAATAATGAAATTTGATATATACGATAGCAATGAGTCGGAAAGAAACAATAGAGGGGTATTGTTACAAAAGTAAACCATTCAAAAACTAAAAAAATCACCCAAAACTATAAATTCAAAACAGGCTTTACATTTTAAGTGGGTTTGCAAATATTTTAGAAAACTTGAAGGCACTATGTTAAAACTGTAGGAGGAGTTAATAACACAAGAACAAGCCATATTTCATTTTCCATGTTCATTTTAACTCTGCTGAATGAAATTCCTCAAATATTTTGTGTGTGTGTGTGTGTTCTACATTAAACCTTTAGTAGTATTGCATTGGGTGTTAAGAATGATATTTGAGGTTTGGATGACTAAACTAATAATACTGATAAGGTGGTCGTCTATAGATTGATTTATATTACTTAATGCTTATTGTCCAACGTGTTGTATAATATAGCTACTACGTCATAATTTTGGCTGCATATATCCAATTTTGGCAAACATTTTGTTTAATTTGTTATTATTTTTTTATTCATAGGTTGGTTCATTGGAATGGAAATTGAAACCTTTTCTAAAACTGAAATAGTTGTCCGACCTAATGTTGGAAAACAGTTTATTATCAGACAGTTTAAACTGTTGAAGTCAATGCCTATGATGTCACATGTAACAGAATCATGTTGGTACATAAAGAATCCCCAAAAGGAAATTCCTCTTTTCAAGCGCTTATTTCAGCAAAAGGATGTAGATACATGGGTTTAATTGTTTTAAAATCAATAATCTTTTTAAAAGGTCAACCACATTTGATAGAGGATTAAAACAATTACAAACATTGGATACAAATCGATTCAATAAAGTTAACTCTGAAATAAACAGTATTTATAAAGCAATTCTCTTTATTTACACTTGGGACAGTTTCAAAGAAAAGTAATTACGATATTGTTCAACTGTATACACGTATATACTATGGTATCCGGTTCCAACCATTTTGCGTTTAATTTAAGGATACCAGACTTATGATTCATTCGCCAGACGCGCGTTTCGTCTACACAAGACTCATCAGCGGCGCTCGAAAGTCTAAAAACAATGGTTAAAAGTCCAAATAAAATATTATAAATAAAGGTTGATGAGCAATGAAAAACAATCTACACACAGTTAATGATCTATTAAAACAGTCCACTGAGGTGCCCTCCAAGCGAAAAGAGACACAATCATGCGAAATTATTAAACTCATGCTTGTATCTTCCATCAAGCTGCTATACATAAACTGATGACAAGTAGCCACGACCTGAATACACACTCATAGAAACATGCTATAAGTGGCAGTTAAGCAATATTCTAATAAGGTGGGACTCTTGAGACAACAAAAAAATCGGCAAGTTTCGAAATAACAGTAATAGAACATAACTCTTTTGAGGTGATTTGAAGTGAAAATAACACTGCAGTTGTTTTCCATTCATTTGATGTGTTTGAGCTTTTGATTTTGCCATTTGATAAGGGACTTTCCGATTTGAATTTTCCTTGGAGTTCGGTTTTTTTGTTATTTTACTTTTTACATGTATATGAATTTTTGCGTCCATCCCCTTTCTGGAAGGCTCAAACGAAGAAATTTGACTAACTGATGAAACAGTTGGGGACTAGCAGTACATATGGAGTGCTATCGATATGCTAAAAAATAAAAATGGCTCATAATTTGTCTTTGAGATCATACAAAATTTGGTGCGTTCGAACTTTTCTGGGCTTACCTTCACTAGGAAGCTCAAACCAAAAATATGGAAAGGACGTATAACTACTTGAATACGTGAAGAGCTTTAGGGAAAAAAGGGGTAGAGAAAAGCTACAGAGAAAAGCTGAATTCATCTATATCAAATTTGCAAGAGTTTTAACCTTAAAATTTCTCATCGGATTAATATTTAGGAATTCGACTAAAATTACAACAAGGTTTCATATCTAGATACAAACTTATCAAAAGACACAGGTAGCGTACATGTAACTTCTTAATATATCCATTTTGTTAAAACATAGCGTTCTTTAAGCCAACTCAGTCCGTATAGACACATTATAAAAGTTAAAAATATTTCATCTGATTGAAAAGTCATGCCAGATTTTCCATTACACAATTAAACAATGCTCATGATATAAATAAGAAGATGTGATATGAGTGCCAATGAGACTCTCCATCCAAGTCAAAATGTGTAAAAAGTAAACAGTATAGGTTAAAAGTACGGCCTTCAACACGAACCCTTGGCTCACACCGAAAAGCAAGCTATAAAGGGTCCCAAAATGACTAGTATAAAACAATTCAAACAGGAAAACCAAAGGTATAATCTATATAAAAAACGAGAAACGAGAAACTCTAATGAACCACACCAACAAACGCCAACCACTGAACAACAGGCTTCTGACTTAGGACAGGTGCATACAAATGCAGCGGGTTTAAACGTTTTAACAGGCGCCAACCTTCACCCTAACCTGACACAGTAGTGTAACATTACAACATAAAAAGACACACTAACAAATATCAATTGAAATGGCTAAACTCGATCAAATAGACATATAAACAAAAACAATTAAACAAACACTGAACGAATAAGTTTGATCCATGACAAAATATAAATACAATTGATTGAGATCTCAAAAAACATGTTTAACCCCGCCGCATTTTTGACCTTTGTTAGTCTTGTATGTTTTTTTTTTTATTTTAGTTCATTTATATGTTTCGGAGTTTAGTGTGACGTCCATTTTCACTGAACAAGTACACATTTTTGTTTAGGGGCCAGCTGAAGCCCGCCTCCGAAGAAGACTCATTGGTGGCCTTGGGCTGTTTTATGCTCTTTAGTCGGGTTGTTGTCACTTTGACACATTCCCCATTTCCATTCTCAATTTTAATATTAATTAAAAAAAAATGTAGAACAATGTCAAAAAGACAACTTTAACCTGGGACAAAATGGCTTTTACACAGGTAAATTAAAATATAATAATTTTGTTGTTATGAGCTTGAATGTCCCTTTGGTATCTTTCGTCTTTCTTTTGCATACAAAAACCAAGATTTACATATAATTTGATGACTGTTGGGAAATCAAAAACATTTCCTCTATCCAATAGCCAGATTTTCGACAAAAGTAGTTCAAATGGAAGGAAAAGTATATGTGATCTGTAATTGTTAACTAGAACAAAACAAAAGTCCAATAAATTGCACAAAAACTATATAATAGCAAAACAGAGCATAAGAAAAAAAATTATGAGAATATTTGTGGAACATGTAGTAACAAATCACGTAAGTGTCGACATACGTTTGAACTAACTACTGCCATTTAACCTAGACAAAACCCTGACAAAGACAGCGTTCTTCGTCGTTGTCAGATTAACTAGTAGTTGTTCAACTAGAATCTAACATACATCTTGTACAATTTACAATGTAAGCCTTGAAATGACCTATCAGTTTCAGGTTGGTCCATATAAACCAAAAAGCCGTCAAAGAAATAAGAAATTTTCGCCGAATTAATAGTTTTAAAACAGACCCATAAGTCGAAAACAAACTGACAATGCCAGGGCAAAAAACGAAAAACGACCAGAAAGACAAACAATAGGATACAAAAAGACAACATAGAATACTAAATACTGAGCAACACGAACCCCACCAATAAAAACTAGGTGTGATATCAGAAGTTTCAGAATGGTAAGTTTATTCTGCTCTATATGTGGGATCCGTCGTGTTGCTCATATATATATAAGTAAAAACCTAGTGATAAGTATAATTAGGTAGGTAAATTTCGACGAAAAGAGGACGGGATTGTGGTTACGACAATTGGAACATATCCGTCGTCATTTTTAAAACAGATATTCCATAACGATCACCCAACTCGTGGTGGCGTCCGTAAAAATTCCAACTTCACCACTTGGAACCTCCCTTGTAATCATTTTCTTGTAAGCAGCAATCCTCTATTAAGGAAATCGTGACAGGAGATACAATCTCTGGAATATCGTATCAACTAATAATCATATACTATATATACATGCGCTGCTAAAATATTGCTGCATATAAATGGAAAGTTCACAATTGGAAGATAATCTGTTTTGGCTTAAAGTTTTGTTCTCAACCGACCCTCATTGTCAATTTCTAGATGTAAGTAAAGATATGAAAAAGGCTTACAAAAATACTCCAAAGCAAATTCAAAAAGTGGAAGTCCATAAAAACTGACAAAAACAAACGCTATCAAACGAACAGGTAAAAGAAAACAAAATTTGGTGAGCAACCGAATCATGCGAAGAGCAAAGGGACATACAATCATAGCAAAATCCATCTCAGGTCAACTTTAAGATTCAATTTCAATATATGACTATAGAAATAAAGATACACATGCAAAAGTAGACATTTAGGCTCTTCCCAGAAACAATTTCTACTTTTTTTTATCATGACAGTTAAGTAAAATAAGGCGACAGTAGTTTACCGAAGTTTCAATCTCGTAAAATCTCGGAGGAAACTGAATGAACTCCAAAAGGAGCGAGACCCGTAACGTCGACATTGTTAGCCTCTACTGATATGCATGCATTGGGAATCTGATGTTCAGTAGTTGTCGTTTGTTGATGTGGTTCATAAGTGTTTCTCGTTTCTCGTTTTATATATAGATTAGACCGTTGGTTTTCCCGTTTGAATGGTTTTACACTGTCTAGTAATTTTTTGGGGCCCTTTATAGCTTGCTGTTCGGTGTGAGCCAAGGCTTCGTGTTGAAGACCGTACTTTGACCTATAATGGTTTACTTTTATAAATTTTGACTTGGTAAGTAAGTTGTCTCATTGGCACTCATACCACATCTTCTTATATCTAATTACCCGCCATGAAATTCACACTCAGGAAAAATGTCACAATCCGGAATAGGATACAATTGGTAAAATTACAGATTACACTACTTTACTGGTATCTGAAGATCTAAGACTCCGAACACATGTTGTTAGTGAGTTGAGACACCAACATATCGTATCAGTTAACCAATTTGTGATGGTGACTGTAAAATTTATTTCAGTCGTTCTTCCTCATAACTCTGTTAGTAAGTTTATGTGTAAGGAGCAAACCCCTGATAAATAAGTCCGTATAGTTTGAATATCCTCGAGCGTAACGTATGAACTTAGATATGTAAACGCTTTTGATAGGCTATGGAGAGGGAATGTTACAGCTGAGGAATGGGGAGTCGACAATTGGAAAGTTTGTCATAGAATCTAGTTTGAAATGGTTAATCTGTGTCAATACCTAGGAAAAGAAGAAGATATGAAGCAGATCTACTACTTTCGATAGCATCCTGAATTTCAAGTTCACTGGGATATATGAGATGTAAACACTCCTTGAAATGTGGGTTTTTAATTTATAGAACATCGTGAATATATCTGAAAGTGAAATTAAAGAACTTTGAAAGATGCTTTGTTTTTGCTTTTGAGAAGGTTTTGATTGAATTCTACTTCATATGAGTACAACAACATGTTCACCAGTAGTGGTGCACATTTGTACAGATTGGAAAATCGACTGTTTGCTAAAATATCATTCGACCAAACTTAACAAATATGTTTCTGATAAAAAAATCCACCATTTTGATGATTTCATCTCTGGTGTATTTATTGTTGGAATCAATGACGTAAAACCGATATAAAACTTTAACAAAGTTAACACAACTTTGTTCTCCTTCAGCGGAGGATTGTTTAACCAACTTCTTTTTTCCCCCTATATTTCTAAACAAATGTTTAGCTAATAAGAAAAAGAAAAAAAAAAAGAAAAGCGTGTATAATTAAAGGTGATGTGTTTGTAAAACGTGACAATACTATTTATACACATCAGTTATCACGGATCTGATATTATCGTACATGTTGATGTAAACCACATGACTGCCCAGGTTTTTTTACCGTTTTGTATGATTGTTATATTTTGTAATATGTTGTCTTCTTTGAAATTTGTGGTTTTGAAGTTAATAATTTTTACATGTATATACTTTAAAAGTTATTGGAAGTATAACAATATAATTTAAGAAATTGGAAAATGTAGGAGCAATAACGCAGAGTGACTTGAAGAAGAACAAGAGAATTTTCAAAAATATATTAATAAAAAGTCCATATTATCATAATATCAGTGAAACAATCAAAACCGAGCTATTTTACAATTTCTCTTGTTATCGATATAATGTCGACGTCGTTTTACTAATTTAAAGAGAGGAAATCAAAGAAAGAGGTCATCGTGTCGAAGCTATTTTACAGTTAATTGCCTTTTTCTGAACAGATTTTTATTATGTTCTTTTATAAACGTTCTGTTAATTTACTTTTAAAATTTAAAAGACGGAGGGTTGAGTTTGAAAAAAGGTTACTTTACTTATTTGGTTTGTGCCTGTCTCAAGCCATGAGCCTTGTCGGTAGTTGTCGCAAGCAAAATCGCACGAATTAATAAAACGCATATGTAAGTATGTACACTTTTAGTATATCTAAATTGTCTAGATATATTTTTGAAATATACGTTCAGAGTTAAATAATTGATTGATTGAGTGATTGTTAGTTATTTAACGTCCAGTGGCAAATATTTCATGCATGTTCAGGACGAGAACAAGTTAAAATTAGGGTATATTGGATATGGACAGAAATTTGGCCTTGCAACAGGCCACCTACGGACCACTCAAAGAGTTGTAGCAAGGTTTCTTAACGTGCATAGAGCGTGGCACTCTCTCTACACGAGGCATCGGATTTAACGTATCCATTCTGACCGGACGTAGCTGCAAACTTGATACATCCCGTACAGCCAAACGGACGCCCCACTTTGGCAAGGGTTCTACTGCCGGTCGGAGGAAGACCAATGGTGACCATATTTCTATTCCCCAGTCACCCTTGGGGATCTAAATAATTGAACAATGTCCATCTTTTCATGTGCTTTTTACCTATAGATATTTTTCGAGTTTATAAATGAGTTGCGCCGATTTACCCAAGGTCAATCGGTGTAAATGACGTTTATTGAACAAGCATCTCTAACTGTGACATAAAACACAAGAATGTTGTCTTCGAAAATAAGGACAAATTCACGAATATGACAATCGTCATATAACACTGTAACTGTCACAACTTATTAATATTTCATTTACAGATCCATTTTATTTTTCATTTGGTTATTGTCGTGTTTCAAAGTATTTGTGTTAATCATTTGTATTGTCATAATTTTCCATTTGTCAGATGGATATTCCACTTTTTCAAGTCATTAAAGATCTATTTTTTTCATGTCATGATAGAGAAAAACATACAAGAAACGTTATAACATACCCGTTATGTACGTAGTGTCATTAGAATACAAAACAATGGAATGCAAATTATACCTTTAAACCGTCATTTAAATATACTTTGAACTTTAGAAAAATGGGATAATGATGTTTTGGGTTGTCATTCTTTTCTAAAAAATATTTTTCATATATCGTTTTATGGTTGATAACGTTATAACTATCGAATACATGCAATAGATAACAATTTGTATTCCAGCGCGCTTTTCGTCTACTCTACTTGTAACTTTTTGGTGTTTTCAACTTTTTTCATTCGAGCGTCACTGATGACTCTTTTGTAAACGAAACGCGCGTCTGGTGTACAAAGTTTTATTCTTGGTATATATGATGAGTTTATCTACAAAACACTAATCAGTGACGTTTGAATCAAAAAGTTAAAAGGCCAAATGAATTTTGTACGAAGTTGAACTTCGTACTTTATTTTGCCTTTTAAAACATTTTTGATTCGAACGTCATTCATCAGTTTTTTGTAGACGAACGCGCGTCTTGCGTACATAATTTTAAGCCTGATATCTAAAATGAAATCTAGAACGAAAAAAGGAATTTATTCGTTAAAAATAATATTGATCAAAATCGATTAAAAGCATTCTCTAATTTGTAGTGAAAACATTACTGTCTAAATGAAAAACACCAAAAAGAAGGCTATAACTATTTGTTTTCAAGTCTATGAGCATGCTAAAAAACAGGCGCTGTTATTCCTACATCGTTTCATGTGAATGTAGTTGTTTTGTTTTATGAATTGATATTCTTCCTTTGCCATCATAGTTCGATTTATGGAGTCTAAAGGTCAATAGACATTTTTTTCATGTGACTGTTACCGGTATAAACAACACAACATTGAAAAATTAAAAAGCACAAAGGATATCACTTAAAACTAAAGCAGGACTAACACAAACCTCATTTAAACAAAAAGGGGTGATGGCATGTGCTCCGAAAGGGTAAGCAGACATGTGGCACTTGTCGTGTTGCTAATGTAAGTACAAACTATGTGATAAGTCTAAATCAGTGATGTCGTATTCGACGAAAGCAGGACGGAATTGTGGTTAGGAAAATTTGAACATATCCGTCGTCAAGGTAAATTCAAAAAAGAGGGAAGACCAGGAAAACTGACAAAATCATACGTTATTAAACAACGGAACGAGTGGAAAGACAACTGTCATTTATCTGAAGAAAATGATGTGTTAAACCCGGTTGTATAGCTAGCTGAATCTCCCACTTGTATGACAGTCGTTGATAGTTCCGTTGCATTGACACAAATGGGTAATCAACTTTTTTATTACGTCATTGTCAAATTTGCTACCAACTACGGTGATACACACCATAGGTTGATGTGACAATAATTGGGATCCAGCAGCCAAAACTGTGTAAACACACATCACAGAAACACAAAACCATTGACCAAAAAATTCAAACAAACATACAAATAAATCTAACGAAGACGCCAACAAAAAAGATGCCGTAGTTATTAGGAAATTTGACGAAAACGCCAACAAACAAGTTTTTTAGTTGATGGTAGATTACACATCCTTTGGAATTTCAACCAAAGATGAAGAACTGTATCTTCCATCACTGTATTGGACACCTAAACTACATTAGTGTCCTTACAAACAACAGACTGTCGGAATTCTAATGGGAACCAATTGTGCCCCTCTTCTTGCCGACTTGTTCTTTATTATTATGAGGCTGACTTCATACAGGAACTTCTTAGGAATAAAGATAAGAAGTTAGCAATATCCTTTAACTTTACGTTCCGCTATGTAGATGATGTTCTCTCACTAAATAGTACAAAATTTGGTGACTATGTTGAACGAATCTATCCCATCGAACTAGAGATAAAGGATACAACAGATACAGTTAAGTCTGCCTCATATCTTGACTTACATCTAGAAATTGACAATGAGGGTCGGTTGAAAACAAAACTTTACGGCAAAAGAGATGTTTTCAGCTTCCCAATTGTGAACTTTCCATTTCTATGTAGCAACATTCCAGCAGCGCCTGCATACGGAGTACATATATCTCCTAATTGATGCGATATTCCCGGGCTTGTATTTCCTATCATGATTTCCTTGATAGAGGATTGCTGCTCACAAGGAAGCTATTAAACCAAGAGTTCCAAATGGTGAAGTTGAAATCATCCCTTCGTAAATTTTACGGACGCCATCACGAGTTGATTGACCGTTATGGAATAACCGTTTCACAGATGATATCGGATATGTTCCTTATGTCGTAACTATAATACCCTTCCCTTTTCACGAATGTGACCTACCGAATTAGACTATTTACAGGATTTGTAATAACATAAGTAACACGACGGGTGCCACATGTGGAGCAGGATCTGCTTACCCTTCCGGAGCACCTGAGATCACCTCCAGTTTTTGGTGGGGTTCGTGTTGCTTAGTCTTTAGTTTTCTATGTTGTGTCATCTGTACTATTATTTGTCTGTTTGTCTTTTTGTTTTTGGCCATGGCGTTGTCAGTTTGTTTTCGATCTATGAGTTTGACTGTCCCTCTGGTATCTTTCGTCCCTCTTTTAAGAAAGACCCCGATAAAAAGGTTATTATAGTTGATAGTACATACCGTATATATAATATACACTCTCTCGATGAAGTACAAATTAAGTAAAGCATAAATACTAGGGCAAAAAAAATGGGTACAACAATGAATACAACTCTTTCGTCCTAATCGCACCCAGGACCCACTTGTCCCAGGAACGCCAATTGTCAAAAACCCGATAGCAAGAAACAGATTTTGCATAACGGTCAATCAACTTGGGATGGCGACCGTAATACTTTTAAAAGGAATGACTCGAACTTCACCAATTGCAACTCTTGGTTTAACATGTTTTTTGTAAGCAACACTCTAATAAGGAAATCATGATAGGAAATCCAAGCTCTGGAATATCGAATTAATTTGATAACAGAATAATAGAATAATAATAATTAAAAAATTGTAGGACGTGTCTTGGGCCAATAGTTATTTTAGGAAGGTAATGTAAGGGGATACTTAAATACCGAAGAATGGAATACCTTGTAACGAATTTCAGGTAAAATAATAGTATTTTTCGTTCTCTATGATTGATTTTCCTTTTTTAGACGGTGATGTTCCTTTGGCACCATCTTACGGTGTTTATATATCACAACTTGTGCGCTATGCCCGTGTCTGTTGTGACGTTTTGGATTTCAATGAACGTAATCTATGTATTACTGATAAATTATTAATTCAGGGATTTCGTTATCCATCTGATGAGTTAAGCCTTTTCAAATGATTTTTATAGTTTGTTCTTATGTTGTACTGTTAAACCACTGTCCCAGGTTAGAGGGAGGGTTGGTGCCTTCAAACAAGTTTAACCCCGCCACATTCTGTATGTGCCTATCCCAAGTCAGGAGCCTGTAATTAAGTGGTTGTCGTTTGTTGCTGTGTAACTTATTTGTGTTTTGTTCATTATTTTGTACATAAATTAGGCCATTAGTTTTCTCGTTTTAATTGTTTTACATTTGTCATTTCGGGGCCTTTTATAGCTGACTATGCGGTACGGGATTTGCTCATTGTTGAAGGTCGTACGGTGACCTATAATTGTTAATTTCTGTGTCATTTGGTCTCGTTGGAGAGTTATCTCATTTACGATCATACCACTTCTTATTTTTATATATACAGGAGTGTTCTCCTTACACAGAAACTGCTCCAACAGAGTTATATGGAGGAAAGATTCAAAATGACACTCCTTTAATTTTATGGACACCATCCGGATTGGTTGATTTATACGATGTGTCTGTGTATAAACTAACTAACGACATTTTTAACACGTCTTCGATTGTGGTTTACATCTACGTCGTCTGGTCTGCTCAGTACCGAACGTGACCTATTCCCGAATATGACTGTGTTGCCGAGTGTTAATTCGCATTTCTATACGTCGTGTCTCGGTACTTATATACCCAACATTCATGTATTTAGTTATGATGTTTCTTTTTTAAGTCCCGTTGAATATTTTGTTGTCTCATGTTCGCTGGTTCGGTATTTATGTATCCCGATTTCGGGCGTTTTGTTGTTACTTTCTTACACGTGTGGGTCCGATGGGTCATTTTGTGCTGAGTTATTATTTATTTTTTTCGTTTGTAGTATGAATTCTGTATTTTCGGTACATTTCAAAAATGTCTTATCTGTCAGTATAGTCGAGTTACTCGTGGTTCGTCTACAGGGTTTTTGTTTTATGTTGTTTGTTTTCATGTGTGTTTACTGTTTTGTCTTACAAGATCTTCCTTTATATTACAGTTATTTTATTTTTATTTTCTATATGTATATAAAAGTTCAGATAAAAAATCAGCTACTTCATTTATATGATTTTAAGTTTAAAGCAACTATATGCAAGGGATTTTTTTGTTTTTTTGTTTATACACAGTTTTGATTAAGAAGAACAACCGACATGGTTAGAAAATACAAATAATAACACCATTACAAACACAATTTCATTTTAATATTCTTGTCATGGTTAGAAAATACATAAGATAACACCATTAAATACTCAATCCCAATTTAATATTCTTGTACGTGTCTATAAATATAGAAAATCTATTCTATTTTTAGAAATTTACCTGTGATAATATAAACGTCACAAAAATACGTCACTTTTTGTGACGTTGATCAATTCATGTGACGCGCAGTTTATATTTCGTTTGTGGTGTCCTGGTGTGGTGTCGTAAATACATGGGAGGCGTCCTTTGTTATTCTGCGGTTTACATGTTGTAATGTACTATTATATAATGTATTTATGTATTTCTCTGTGCTGAGTGTTCCTGTGTTTATTTGTACTGTATTCCTATCCCGTGGTGTTGTCATTTTGGCGGTATTTTTTAACATTGCAATATAAACGGGAGGTTTGGCTAGCCATAAAACCAGGTTTCACCCACATTTTTTTCTTAAAATGTCTTGTACCAAGTCAGGAATATGACAGTTGTTATCAGACAGTCCGTTTCCATGTATGTTGGCGTTTGCTTTTCTTGTAGTTCAGTGTTTCTGTTGTTCCGTTGTTTTCCTCTTATAGTTGATGTGTTTTCCTCGGTTTTAGTTTGTTACCCGGATTTGATTTTGCTTAATCGAATTATGACTATTAAACAGCTGTATGCTACTGTTTCCTTAATTTGTTCAGAATCGCTGCCTCTGTGGCTGAGTAGTCTGAGTAGTCGAACTTCTGTATCACTAGCCTGTCAACACTGAGGTTGTGAGTTCGAACCCTGTACATAACAGGTGCGCTCGACTCCAATATTAATTGACTAGGATTGTCAGTTTTCCTACAGAAGGTCAGTGTTTCCCTCAGGTCACTCTGGCTTCCTCTTCCAATAAAAACTGACCGCCACAAAATAGCACAATAGTGCTAACAGTAGCGTTAAACACCAATCAATCAATCAATCTATCAGATTCACGACATTCCAGATTTTCACTCAAATATTTGGTAACCCTGTGAAACCAACATCATCTGAAAAACTAACAACCACATTATAATTAAGGAATACACTCTTGTGCGATATCATGCGCGTCCTAAAAAAATATATAATTAAATTGAAACGAAAACAAGAAGAAAAGAAGGAATAGCAAATGCAAAATAAAAAATGATTGATTAATTTTAAAGAAAACCAAACAGAAACGTACATGTATAGTCAAAATCAATCTAAGGTCAATATTAGCTAAGTAAGGTTGAAGATAATTCCAAAAAATTCAGTACTGTATCTAAAGTATTCAAATCACATTAAATTTTAATGGCTCTTAAACGAGTTTTTAACATGTTATAGGATGCCTTGTGTAGATTCGTGTGTTTATTTGAAAACATTTTGAAAACACAGGAATATGACAGTTGTTGTCCATTCGTTTGATGAGTTTGTGCTTTTGATTTTGCCATTTGATTAGGGACTTTCCGTTTTGAATTTTCCTCGGAGTTCAGTATTTTTGTGATTTAATTTTTGACTTTCTCTGAATATCACAATAGCTGCATGCTCTATGCACAGCATGAATGAATTTTTAGATATATAAAATCTAAAGATATAATATACAGATGTCTGTTGATATATGTTTGAACATACAAACACGCCAATATTAAATTATTTTTAGTCTGAAACGGTCATTTTAATCTTAACAGGATCTGAAAAGTCTGATCGATAAATTATTTGGTCATGTATATATATATATATATATATATATATATATATATATAAACAAGTCTAAATTGAAAACAACGTTCAAACCTATGATTGCGTTGGATAAAAACCGCAATTTTTATACGTGTGCATGCAAAACAAATTTCTGGGTAGAGTGGTCTAAATACAGCACAAACAACATTTTCCAAAAGACCAAAAAGTGAAAAAGTATATTTTAACAAAACGCATTTGACTAGCAGGTCGAACAACGGATGTTCTTAAACCCTGCTGACTGCCATGGCGATTGCCAAATAAACGGATCACCAGATGTAAAAATGGATCTTAATTTATAAATTAAATACAAAACAGAAAACAATAAACTTGCGCAAAAGATGGTATACCGCAAACATGAGGTGCAAAAATTTGTACACCATATCCGGATTTCGACAATTAATGTCTCTTCAGTGATGTTAGGAATCGAAACGGTATTTGGAAGGCCATATAATTTACCTCAATTTGGGATTGATTCTTCAATTTTGAAGAGTCAAAATAGGATGAACGGATCATATAAGCCCGAAGGCAAATATAATACATATATATATAAACAAGTCTAAATTGAAAACAACGTTCAAACCTATGATTGCGTTGGATAAAAACCGCAATTTCTATACGTGTGCATGTAAAACAAATTTCTTGGTAGAGGGGTCTAAATACAGCACAAACAACATTTTCCAAAAGACCAAAAAATATATATATATATATATAGTTTTGCAGTCAAATTTCACTACTGTTCAGACAGTTCGCTTGCAGTAAATACAGATTTATTTAGTAGCTTGTCAGACAATTCAGTATGATATTGATGTGTACAGGTAAATAACAGGTACTGAACCGTCTGAATATAGACTGAACAGATCTTAATTGACTGCAAGCGAACAGTAGAACATGTTAAGATCATAATGACCGTGTCAGAATGAAAATCATTTGCTATATGGTCTTTAAAGCAATTTTCCAAGCAGACTGAAAATAGGGATAATGGTTTACTTTTATAACTTTTGACTTGGATGGAGAGTTGTCTCATTGGCACTCATACCACATCTTCTTATATCTATATATAAGCAGCTAGTTTACACTATAGACAAATCAGATAATTAACGATCGATTACTGGTTTAATAAGATACATGATTGCGCAAGAATAAGCGTATATAATAAAATGAGATGGGGCTGCTTTTAACTTTGAACTCAAAGTAAATGTTTAAATTTTAAAATGTTTAACCTGGTGTCTCAGGCAGATGTATATTGATTAATGGCATGTAAAAATTGTAGAACATTAATTAGGCGTCACATTAAAAAACAAGCAATGTAATTTGTTTTGTCATTAGAAACGTTTAGGGGATTCTTTAAAATATTATATTCATCACATTTCTCATTGTTAAATCCGGGAACGTGTTTTTTCTATCTTCAAAAAATCCCCCAAAAGTATGTTATAAAAGTGAAATCACTTTTATGAAATAAGCACTGTTAGAATTTAAACTGTGCATATTATTCGAATAATGGGATAATGCACCGAATTATCATCATGCTTGTGATTAAACTTTCCAAAATACATTTCAGCCTATTCTTTATGCTAAGTGCATTAGTTGATGAACATGTACTTTCACAGGTATGTTTCTTTTTCATTTGGGTAAACTTTCAGCATATTTAAATATATGTTTTAAGACAGACAGCTTGATACCACAAACATACTATGTATACACAGGCCAGAGTCTGAGCTTGTTTTAAATTTGCTATATGATATAAACCTAAATTGACGAAAACAGGTCATTTATTCAAAATCATAAAATGCAAAAAAATACATTTTGCAAATAAAACATATGACATAAAAGTTCATATTTAATATGAAATTATAATACATAATTAATACGAAATTAAATGAAATAAAATCATATCAATTGAATAAATGACAAAGAATAGCAAAGGTGGGGAGAAAAATCTGCCATAAATCCACTCTGAGGTTGAAAGAGTGGATCCCCCACACGAGGACTCTGGCGACGTGAATACAATTTATAAATAACATGTTAGAATTTGGAAGCATGAAATTCCCATACACCAAAAAATAACACTATATTTTTGTAAAACGTTTCCACATTGATGTGAAAAATAAAAATTAATATAATCATAAACCTACATGTATTACTTTTAAATTATATCTTGGTGATAAACATGATTAAAGATGAAATCTTATTCCAGACAGGACCACAGCAATAAAGTTACAATAATCATCGTTATTAAGAATATGTTACAGTATTCATATTTCGTCTTACATCTAGAAATCTAATAACATTATCCCCTAAATATTTTAGTATAGACAAGTAATTAAACGAAAACATTTTTGTCTCATTTGAGAGATCTGAAATTTCTCTCCATAATCATTGTATACTGGACAACTAATAATAAATATTGTTCATCTTTAATCTACAAACAAAATAAAAGTACGTTTTTATAAAGCCCTGACTTCTTTCTAAATAGGAAGTTTTATATCTGACTCTTTCTATTATGGGATCATGGGCACTGATTCTCATTTTACATTTGGCATTTTTCAATCGATATTGCATAAAGATAGATAATCTTTTTTAAGGAAAACAAGTTTTTAAATTGAAATAAGTAAATAAGTATCTAATTTAGAACTTTTTTACCCTCAGTTATTTTTTGTTGAGTTCCCAATTGATATGAGACTTTAGAAATATTTTGATTAACTCATGACTTGATAAAAAAAAAGTTAAGCTTTAATCAAAATTTTGAATATTCAGCTTTTTAGAAATTTAATGAACGGATGGATACCAGCATTCGATATTAATAGCGATATTTCATATTGATAATACCACTATAAAAAATAACGGGACTCTACCAAACTTACTTAGCACTGCTAAGCTAGAGGACTTTTAATTTACACTTAAAATACACTTCATATATATATCGGGAATTTGATTTTTCTATAAAAAATTAAAACAAATTGAAACATTAACAAACAAATTATTAAATATCATTGCTAAAAATTATTGAAATAAATATTCATATTCATTTGCTTGAACTTGTTCTGAACATACCTGAAATTTGCTTTTAGTAATTTTTTGTATAATTTTTCTTTACCTTTCGTTAAAAGTCCACGAGATGTAAATTTTTAACCTAGTAAATATTTTTAACTATTGACACATACTCTAATATCTTTCTCGAAAGAGAAATATTCATTTAAATAATAACCAGTTAAGGTAAATAAAATAACCTAGATTTTTGATAGATTGGCCATAGCATTTAATACAAAATTGGGATAAACCATCAAGTCGTTTTATATATATATAATTTGAATACCATAACATGATCTAAAAACAATTCATGTATACATACAGGAAGTTAAACCGAGCTATAAAATTAAACAAAAGCAATTCAATAGTAACCTATCAAATTTCCACATTGACAGTCTTAATAATGTGTAAAGACATCAGGAGGGCAGGCAATAATGACTCCATCCGTATGAAATAAAGATCATAAACGTTTTGGCAGGCAATACTGACCTAAAACAAGATAGTTGCAATTGTATAAAATAAAGATAATAAACGTTTTGGCAGGCAATGCTGACCAAAACAAGCTAGTTGTAATTGTATGAAATAAAGATCATAAACGTTTTTGCAGGCAATACTGACCCAAAACAGAAGCATAAAATTTTATTACTAAAGATCATATAAACGTTTTAGCAGGCAATGCTGACCCAAAAGAAAATAGTTGTAATTGTATGAAATAAAGATCATAAACGTTTTTGCAGGCAATACTGACCCAAAACAGAAGCATAAAGTGTTATTACTAAAGATCATATACACGTTTTGGCAGGCAATGCTGACCCAAAAGAAAATAGTTGTAATTGTATGAAATAAAGATCATAAACGTTTTTGCAGGCAATACTGACCCAAAACAGAAGCATAAAATGTTATTACTAAAGATCATATAAACGTTTTGGCAGGCAATGCTGACCCAAAAGAAAAAAGTTGTAATTGTTTGGAATATAGATCATAAACGTTTTTGCAGGCAATACTGACCAAAAACAGAAGCTTAAAATTTTATTACTAAAGATCATATAAACGTTTTGGCAGGCAATGCTGACCAAAACAAGATAGTTGTAATTGTATGAAATAAAGATCATAAAACGTTTTGGCAGGCAATGCTGACCCAAATTAAGATAGTTGTAATTGTATGCAATAAGGATCATAAACGTTTTGTCAGGCAATACTGACCCAAAACAACTGAAACATACAATTCTGTTACTAACTTAATCTTTTTTATCCTTTAAAATTCCATAAACGCATTTGACTACAATCCTTGAATCACGGATACGAGAATTCCATTCATGAGCTGCAGCAAAAGTCTTTTTTTTAAACTAGGTGCTGTATTGTACCGAGAGTCCAAAACAATTAACGACAGAGCCAACTTTAAAGAGATGGTGGAATAAGAGCGTGCAACTGGTGCTTCAGACTTTCATTGGAACTAGGGTCTAGTTGTGTATCCTAATGCTGATCGAAGACGTCTTTTGTAAATTAGTTTCTATAAAACAGTCAAAGTAGACTTTGGCCAGTTAGGGATTCTTGTTGATAGGACTCGCACGTCCGGATCAAAATTAAAATCTCGAAATTAAGAATGTGTCATAAATGTCAGAGAAACAGCAATCCATCAACATTCGTATGTTTGTATTCTCGGAACTATGACATACCACTGATATATAAAAGTATATGTAAGTTGTTGATATTACGCTTTATTGCATATTTCCTTCAATGGGTGAAAGTTCTTACGTAGATGAATACCAGACTCAGCGCTCTTCGTCCATAGTTAAAACACGAAATAAACAAAATTAGAATGTAAAATAATGACAAAACTTAAATTGTCATTTTAAAACAAACTCGATCTAACTCTAGAACAACAAACTAGAATGTTAAGGAATAATATGCGATAATTTAATTATCATATTTTTGTCTTCTTCAATCAATCAACCATTAAAGAGACATATATATCATCTATTAAATGGAGAGTATAAACTTTAAAATATTATCAGTGTATTGATAATGTATGTCTTGTCCATTGCTATTTTTAATAATAAATCTAGTATAAAGTAAAAGCAAACGACCTTACAATGCTTTAGTATTGGTATAAAAATTATCAATTAAGTTCATCGCAACCCAAACTATATGAATTATACTAGTAAACATAATTTTACAAATACATTAGAAACATGTATTAAAATACTGACAAACATGTGAAACTATCTACATGTCTTAAATGCTGGCAATATTATATGTAGCGAAAGGATTAATTACAAAATAATGTATTCCAAACCAATAACTATGACGAAATAAGTAAGTAGCATGAGTTTCATGACGAAGCATAAAACAATACCCACTACATAATAACGCATTTGCAAAAGCAAATACACTGATGTCATAAGTCCAAGCTTTCACGACCTCTTACTATGAAGTAGCACGAGTTTCATGACGAAGCATAAAACAATACCCACTACATAATAGAATATTTTCAAAAGTAAATACACAAAGGTCATAAGTCCAAGCTACTACGACCTCTTAAAAAAAGTAGCACCAGTTTCAAGACGAAGCTTAAAACAGTACCCACTACATAATAACATATTTACGAAAGCAAATACACAGAGGTCATAAGTCCAAGCTACCACGACCTCTTACTATGTAGTAGCACGAGTTTCATGACGAAGCATAACACAATACCAACTACATAATAGAATATTTGCAAAAGTAAATACACAAAGGCCATAAGTCCAAGCTACCACGACATCTGCAAAAACAGATAAACAGAGGACATAAGTACAAGCAACCACATCTTCTGCAACAATTAAAATATCGTCTACATTACCATACAGACAAAGACAGGCAAATTAGTTTGTAATAAATAATCATTGGGTTGCGATAGAGGTAAGAGACATATCTTTCTTTATACCTCTGCACCAATTGAAATATCGTCCACCAAAACAAGTAAGGCAAATTGGTTTGTATTTGTATGTAAATGAACCATGTCTCATACAGACACATAAGGCGGATCTTAATACGTTCTGCAAACATTAGGGTGCCTTTTGCATTTAAATGTACAACGTCATATGCTATTAAGGATTCAGTAATTTGTAAAAATACACAATCGGGTTTATCATCAGCTATCATTTTCCATAAGTATGGTATATAAGTACATTTTGATCGCAAACGCACAGTGTCACCACCAACACCAAAATTGATTTTACCCAATATCTCTTAATTTGACTAACTGCTACAACTACGTGTTTTGCATAAAACAAAATCGTGTAATCTATCCGAAAGGAAAAATGATTAAAAATTAAAAGTACGTTTGTTCAGAATGTAAGCATAAAATAGCTAAAACATAAAAGTATAGTTCGATTTTACCTCAAATTGCAAAAAGGAAATCACTCCAGTCCAAAATTATCCATAAAATTTTAATTTTTCACAAATAATTTTCACAACTTGTTTGATAAGAATTACAAGTCAAAGGCTGGCGATAAAAGGAAGTAACCACAACGCACTTACACGTGAACTCGTGCTGACCCAGCAAGATGATTGACCAATAAGAAAGATGTAATCCAATCATGCACTTGTCATAAGTGAAATTTCTCTGCACGTGAAAACATGTTATATAATTTCAACAATTTATCGTTTAATGAAGTAGGACAACTCTGACCCTTTGACCAGACTAGAGACATCATAAATTTACAGTATTAATAACTCACTCTTTATTTAAGTCTTAGTAATACAGAATTATCTTTTCTGCTGTCCTAAATGATTTTATTCAGCATTATTTTCAATTAGCAAATAAAATTGGTTATATGCATTTAATAAAAACTAAGGATAAACAGTAATCAATCATTTGTATTGTTTGTCCCCCACGAGACGCATTGCGGGTGACATAGAAATACCGGGTGTCCGTCCGTCCGTCCGTCCATCTGACCGTCCGGTCGTGTTAGCGCTCTTACGATCAATTATTTTTAAAAGAGTTCTGCTCCTCTGAAATATTATTTATATGGCAAATTGCATTATAAGCGCTCTCATGTGTATAATTCATGCCAGATTTTTTATGAAACCTACATCAAAGGTTTATATAAGCAATGTCTCGGACAAACAGTGCCGATAAAAAAATATGAAAAGAGTTATGTCTCTTGGAAATATTGATTATATTGGAAATTGCATTGTTATTTGCTATCAAGCCTTTGTCCTTGGTTTAAAAATATGTGCAATGCGGGAAACATTGGAATTTTGTTTTACTACTATTTATATTTTGACTTACCACTGAAGCCTTTGACCGTCCGTGATAAATGTTTGTTTTCCCTTATTACCTCGAGTAAAGGAATTTAAATTTTAGTATTATCAATGATATTGTTGTTCAGATGACTAATAAGACTAGTTTTTTATTGAGAAATTGTTATTTCTATAAACTGGATGTGCACAAATGCTCAATTAGCTAATATAAATGGTGTATAATTGGTAATTAATCTCCTTAATATATTCTGTTAAAATCAGCCAAACTCTTGAAAGATGAACTACCTGAGAGTTATTACCTTAATTTATGTACACTAATTAATGGAGGCATTCCAATAAAAAGTTGTAACCATTTTTTACCGCTGTCCGTGTGTATGGTTCAAATTTTGAGACTTTTACCATGTAGCTCACAAAGAGAAGCACTGCTCAGGATAAATGTTTTTTCTTCTTCTTCATATTCTAACAGTCTTATAAGATTTGTGAAGATTTGTTGATGCAGGTTGAGGCGACAACACTAAGCAAACTGTGGTATTTCCATTTTTTATGAGTTTTAGTCGTTTAAAGTGATATTCCGCGGACAACGCAACATAGCTCAGATATATATTGGTTAAATATTGATGTGTTCTCTCTTTTTACAAGTCTCCAATACAACAAAAATGAAACAAAAACGACAAAATTTATGTCTTTATGATTTTCAAAATTGGTGAAAATCATCAATATGATATATTTTCAATAGTCGTTATTCATTAACTTTTTTTTCTAATATCTCTTTTTTAACCATTTAAGACATAGTTAAAATGCCTAAATATTGTGATTTATCAATAAACTGAAAGTTCATTATCATATTTAAGCAGGCGATATTCAATGAAATTGACGTTCACCTTTACCTTTAAGTTGGAAACTTTCCTTTGAGGTCACATGTGGAATCATATTTAGTCTTTTTTCGATCAGCATACATCAGAACACGAACTAACACATACCTAGATAGAAAAAAGTAAAATCACAAAAATACTGAACTCCGAGGAAAATTCTAAAAGGAAAGTCCCTAATCAAATGTCAAAATCAAAAGCTCAAACACATCAAACGAATGGATAACAACTGTCATATTCCTGACTTGGTACAGGCATTTTCTTATGTATAAAAGGGTGGATTAAACCTGATTTTAAAACTAGCTAAACCTCTCACTTGTATGACAGTCGCATCAAATTCCATTTCCAAGAAAACACTTTAAGATGACTATTTATTTAAAGTGTATTTTTATTGTACACATATTATAAAGTGGAGAATACTATGTTAGAAAGAACAAATTTGTATACCATTGGTTGTTCCGGATATATATTTGTATCCTTTTAGTCGATTCAGTTTTTAAATATTTTTTCTGCATTCAGTCTTATCGGATATATATTTCAATGCCTTCATTCGTTCCAGATACATATTTGTATGCCCTCAGTCGTTCTGGATATAATTTGCTTCGTCGTCAGTGGTTTCGGATATATTTGTGTTTGCCTTCATTTGTTCCGATTATGTATATTGTATGCCTTCAGTCTTTCCAATTATATAGACGTATGATTGCAGTAATATTTGTTTGCATTCCGACATTCCAGATATATATATATATATATGCATTATGCATGGCTTCGGTTGCTGGAGATGTTATAGGTTGACAAGGTATATTATGTGATATTACCAGCCTGGAATCCCACATAAAATACCCTCTCTGAAAACTAAATTAACCTTATTTTACAATCTCCTTGCCTTAATGTATTTTCCATTACCAGGTATTTGTTGAACAAACACCATCCAGTATAAATATTCAGTACATGTTTCTGTATATTTTGTAAACTTCACCTAAATGCATTTTTTTTCATCTTGATAAATAGATTTTTCTAATGTTTGAACAAAACGTGCGATAAAGTATTAACCTTTTAAATGCATTGTTTGTATGTCAGTGATTTATTTTATGTTTTTGACCACCAGAAGTATTAATAAACCCAATCTTATATTTTTCCACATATGTGAAACATTTTGTACTTTGCATGGAGAATTATTTTCTCGTTTATGCATACTTTATAATAATACTTTCAGCTATGAATTTGGTATTTAGTGTGTTAATAGCGTGATTTTAAATCAAAGACGTAACATTGAAGCATACTTATCATTTTACCTTTTGTGAGCCTTTGACATCATTTTACTGTCATGTAGATTAAGACTACGTCATATAGTAACGTTCGTTATGATTGACGTTATTGAGGTTCCAATAGGGGTTAAATACGTCTTATAACCCGGGCCATTTCTGGAATATATACTGATATCTCTCTGTATTTTAATCCAATCACAAAACTCACCACATTTATAATCCGTAATACATATTTGTATTGCTTGCAGTCGTTCCCGATATCTTTATACTTGTATGCATTTATTCATTTCGGATGTATATGTGTATGGTGCAGTATTTCCGGAAATATATTTGCAATTGAAGACAATTTATCTTTGAATGAATATTTAACCTTTTACTATTCGACAAAGATTTCATATTTGATATTCCAAAATTGAATAAAATATGAATTTATAAAGAGGTAAAAGGATGAATAAAAGAATAAAAATATAATCTCTCATCTCAATTTCTGTTGCAGATACTAAGACCAGAGATAAAGTCGATGCACATTTCATCAGATATCTACTTTAGATTTGCTACAACAGTAGTGGAGACTAAAATTCTCAACGTAAATCAAGAAGCATCAGAAATAATGTTTGATATGACTCTGCCAGATTCAGCTTTTATAACAGGCTTTACAATGTAAGTCCTATTGCTTCACTGTAATTATTGATTGCGTAAATGAGGAACTTCAAGGCACTTCACTATCATTTGACATCCTAGGAAAAGTACACGATGTTTGACAATTAATACATTTATATATAAAAAGTAAAATAACACAAATACCGAACTCTAAGGGAAATTCAAGACGGAAAGTCCTTTATAAAATGGCAAAATCAAAAGCTCCAACACATCAAACGAATGGAAAACAACTGTGATATTCCTAACTTGGTAAAGGCATTTCTTTATGTAGAAAATGATGGATTAAACCTGGTTTTATAGCTTGCGAAACCTCTCACTTGTATACGCAACTAAAAAAATTATATACTAGTATACTACATAAAAAAGCAATTATTTTTTGTCAGGAAATTCACAATATCTTTTCCTTTCTTGTGAGTCTTAAAAAATGAAAACAACACTTAGGTGAGACCGAAACTCTTTTCAGGATAAATATGATACACAAGTCAATATATGAAATTTGGTCGACCTAGCTTGTCGCACATCGACAACTTGATCTAGACACAAAACAATTAAAAACTTATGCCCGAGATAATACATGTACATCATAAATGCAAAACTAACAATCTATAATTGTCATTTTAAAATATCGAAACATTGAAGCAAAAGACTGATTCTTATATGTCATTGAAAGAGTGTTTCCTCTTACAAAAAAGCTATGGAAACAATTGATCATTTCTCGACGAAATTTTCTGAAGACATCTTTTTAAACGGATAGCGAAAGCAGTTATGATTAGGTTGGCATCTTTTTGAAATCTGTGTCACAGACAACCACGAATATGTCTTACTTAAAGTAACTTAATTTGTTTATGAAATCCTAGATTGAGACATGATTAAGATACGGAAAACGAAATATAATGTAGAACCTGTTTACCTTTCCTCGACACCTTGATTTTAGTTGGTTTCGTGTTGCTTTAACTTTAATGTTCTGTGAAAGAGATTTAAAATATACCAAAGGGATATTCAAACTCATTAGTCGAAAACAAAATGCCATGGCACAAGACAAAATACGACCAAAAGGCAAACAACTGTACACAAAACAAAACATAGAAAACTAACAACTGAGCAACAAAAACCCCACCAACAGCGGAGGGTGATCTCAGGTAAAGGTTTTATTGCAATTAATATTAATCAAGTTCCTCTTGAAAAAAAAATTTGGAAAATATTTGATGAACATATGTTTTAATTAAATTTTAATCAAATTTTAATTAGTGTTCGGCTTTGGAATTTATATTTGTAAATTACGAATACTTGAAACACATGTCTGTAATACAGGGAAATGGCAGGAAAACGATATGCTGGTAATGTCAAAGAAAAGGAGAAAGCAAAGAGACAGTTTGCGGAGGCGAAAAGTCGTGGAGAAAGTGCTGGTCACATTGCTGCATCGTAAGTAAAAAGCAATACAAATTCATGCAGTACTATTTTTCAAACAAACCAATTGTGAAGCAACCAGAATAATTCAAAAAGTATATTTGATGGTTTTGAATTTGTATTTATTTTCCACCTTTTGATTAAATTAAAAATTCATGTCATATTTTAACAGTCCGAGAACTTCGAACAAGTTTAACATACTTGTTAATGTTGAAAAGAATGCATTAGTGGTATTCAAACTGAAATATCAAGAATTGCTGAGACGAACCCTTGGATCTTATCATCACGTGATTTATGTAGATCCTGGTCAAATAGTGGAAGACTTTAGAATAAAAGTTTCCATTAGTGAATCCAGAGAAATCATAGATCTAACGATACCACCACTGGAAGGGAAAACAACAACTGGTAAGATTGTTTGTTTACTTTAGCAAAAATAAAAAAAAAATAATTTAGTTAACATTTCACCGTATGTTTTCCTGATGTAGCGACTTCAGACCTCTCAAAAAATAGAAATTAAAGAGTAGCCTATTCGGCATATTTCGACATATCTATTAAGGGTGGAACAATGTAACTAGGTTTGCCGATTACACGTTAAATGTTTTGTCACTTAACGGTGAGTGTCACTTAATACCAGTCACAAATTCTAAATGTATGTTTACCAGTTTTAACATTTTTTTAGATTTAACTTAATGAATTACATAAATAATTCCAAAATCATGAATTAAATTGAATAATTAACCGCAAAAGTAACACAGAAATATCACATATGTGGGTAAATTGGTTGAATCAGGAGTACACAATCTTGAATGAATACCAGTGTAATCTTACGGCTTATTTGAAGTCATTGTGTAACTTATTACACACGTGACTGACAATACTACATATACGTTATTTCGTATGATTATCTATAAATTTTCATTTAAACGTGTATACATGAAACTGCGATGATTTTTTATATGCCTCCTGTTCATGTCTTTAAAAAAAATAAACAAAATGTAAACTTCAATACATGCTAAAAGAGAGGCGAAAGACACTAGAGGGACATTCAAACTCATAAGTCGAAAATAAACTGACAACGACATGGCTAAAAAAGAAAAAGATCAACAGACAAACAGACAAACAATAGTACACAAAACACAACATAGAAAACTAAAGACTGAGCAACACGAATCCCACTAAAAATTGGAGTTGATCACAGGTACTCCGGAAGGGTAAGCAGATCCTATTCCACATGTGGCACCCGTCTTGTTGCTTATGTTAATAAAAACCGGGTAATTAGTCTCATTAGGTAAGTTACATTCGGGAAAGGGGGAACGGGATTGTAGTTACGACATTAGGAACATATCCGCTATCAACTGTGAAGCTAAGATCTGCTTTGAAATACACAGAAGCAAAGTTATCGTCTGTAGTTATTTAATATTCGTAAACATCTGAAGTTTCAATTATAGACAGGAAAATAGTGACCGAATACAAAATTAACTTAACAAAATCCATATCGTTTTTTTTGCAAGATCTATATTTTAGAAATGTTTTGGGAGAATCAACTACAAATTAAGTACATTATATTATTTAAAAAGTCCATTGTCTGTGCATCGGGACATTGAAGTCAAAATTTTAGATTTACAAAATATTCACTAGAACAACAAATATAACATATTTTCAATTCAAGTAGATATTTTTAGTTATACATTTTACTTTAAGTTGACAAGAAAAAAAGTTAGAATGTGGGACATTGAAAACAATTTCTAAGACTTGTAACAATGTCTATGTATCTTATCTCGATTGTATTGGTACTGAACTTGAAAAGGAAGTCTTTCCAATAAAATGAATTTGCTCAAATTTTAGATTTTAAAATTAGATAAAATTGAGAATGGAAATGGGGAATGTGTCAAAGAGACAACAATCCGACCATAGAGCAGACAACAGCCGAAGGCCACTAATGGGTCTTCAATGCAGCGAGAAACTCCCGCACCCGGAGCTTACTTACTAAAATCGTTGATACCAAATTAAGTGTTACCGTATTTAAAGAGATACCCTGTCAATGAGGTATTTCGCGGAAACAGATCTTTAAACACTTTGCTGTTATTCGTCTTCTAATGCATTAATAGCAAATTGTTCAATACAAAATTGTTTTATCGCGGAAACGTGGACATCGACTGCCTAACGTTGTTGTCCATGACTCAGACCGTCAACCATGGGGAAAAAGGTCTTTTTTACAAACTACTCCCCCCTTTTTTTATCGTTTGGTAAGTTGGTTTATAGAAATTTGGATGCAGATGACTTTATGTGTTTTCCTTATTCCTTATATTGTTTACCTTCATGTTTTCTTTGCTGGTTTTAATTTGTAGTTTTGTTGAGATATATCGGCATTTATGTTCTTAAATACCCATATTTACCATGTCTTGAATATGCTGTGACATTGAAATGCTGGACAGCAAATAAAAGTATATTTAGGGATTCTGTGTCATGAATAAAATATAAATACTATCCATTGATTGCCCCATCACCGACAAAAACTACTGATTTCAGCAAAGTAACAAATATCCAGGACAATATATATAGATCATATTTAATTTTGCGACAGAAATACAAAATGTTTAAATATATAAACACGATTCAATCTGAAGCTTTAAAGTCGTTATTTTTTAGATGTTGGTAAACTCGCTAGTATCAAACATATTTCATCAAAGAGAATAGACATAACATACGCCCCAAGTGTTCAGGACCAGAAAACAATGTCACAAGACGGTATATCTGGACAGTTTAAAGTAAAGTATGATGTTTCCAGGGATAAAGATGCTGGAGATTTATTGGTATTGGTTTTTTATTGCTTTAAAATTTGTTTTCTTTCTCTATTGTTGTATACATATCCATGGTTTTTGCTTCAGTTTTCGAACGAATGGCATCGGTAGAGTTCAATATCAATGGGATTTTTTTGCTATCATTATAACATGAAAGATCATAGGAAATCAACATAAAAACGGGTGATATTTTGTATATATTTTTTTGTGTGAACAAAAACTACTCAAGAACACAATTCAACAACAAACCATATCTATTTCAGGTGAACAATTTTGTTGAATAAGTTAGTCATTGACATTTACATATCCACCATTTATTAGCATACAAGGTACACCGTATGAAAAAGGGACACGATAAATTATGCTTTTGGTTGATTTCAAACAACAACAAAAAACGATTTATTTGTTGTTATTGTAAGCGTACACCATGTGCAAATCAGAAATCAACCGGATTGCAGAGATCATTTTTATCATTCTATTAATTTGCATACAACAATCAGGTCATACATTATGTACGTTTGAGCTATAGTTGTTGACCGTTGCGCTTGATGATTTTGTGTCAAATCTGTATATAAAAAAAAACAACCAAAACATTTTTTTAAGCTTTATTAGCAGAACTTAAATTTTTGTCTTTTTTATAGATAGTGAATGGATATTTCGTTCACATGTTTGCGCCAAAAGACTTTAAACCGCTGTCGAAAGACGTAATGTTTGTGTTAGACAAAAGCGGAAGTATGTCAGGTAGAAAAATGATTCAACTGAAAGAAGCGATGAAACTAATAATGCAGGATATGAAACCGGAAGACATGTTAAATATTTTGTTTTTCGACAACAAATTTGATTGGTTAAGCAAATCTGACATGTTACAAGGAACAAAAGTAAATTTTGGTAAAGCAGAGAGATTTATAGACGCCACTACTAGTAGTGGAAGTAAGTAATGTAATTATGTGTTCTTAAAGAAACTAATACAAGTTTTTAATAAGTCTTTATTTTGTTTATTTTTACCTTTTAATTTATCTCTATATCTAAGTATATGTAAGAGAATGATAATCTCTTAACGCTCGTACTTAATCATGAAGAAAGGGATTATCATTCTCTTACAAACTTAGAATACTGGCATGAAAATACGGATTTTGTGTTATTAAAATTTGCTGTTACAAAATTTTGGAAATTATTTCAAATGAAGGAATGTAGAGGCATCAAATCTTACAATTTCATTGGTCGAGGGCACTTTGCTATATTCTAAATTAAAGAAATCATAATAATCTTCCATTGCAACTGATATCTGTTATAGTTAAAACTCAGTGGGCAGTGAAATGATGCAATACGTGTCTTCAAAAGAAATACACGAATTCATATTTCTTAATTTTTCTTTACTTTCTTTGTTGGTTTATTTTTGTCTTCTTGGCTAATGCTTAAACAAGTGTTTTCAACCTAAAACACGAGTTACTTAAATATTGTTTTATTTATTAAGTAAGACAATCATTATTGTCCCGTTTCTTCAGTGAACAACTATACACCAAATATCAATCAGAGACACCATTTTCATGGTGCGAAATTGAATATTAAGCTAAATGTCTTTTCAGTTGGAAATCATGGATTTGAATTTAGTTATGCAGTTTTTATATCAAAGAAAATATGTTTTCATATATCTATTTTCCTTTTGAATTTCAGCAAAAGATTCAGATCGTCATCTTCCTTCCCTTTACTGAATACCAAAATAACATAAGTGTCCTTACAGACAATAATAAATTGCTCAGTCTGCTTAGTGTACCACAAAACCTCTATCAAAAATATTAACATCAATGCCGAGCTCCAGAGCTACTGTCAGAATCAGATGTGGAAATTAAAGTATTCGAAAGATAGGTTAAAGTACATACAATATAAGGCCGTGCTACATTGAGCTGAACTCGGTGTTTGCCTTAGTGTCACTAGCACATTAACTATACTCGATTACGCTCCCATCGATTAAAATCAATTTTTATATGTAGTTAAAATCAAGTAATGATAACATATAGTATATCGTCAATGTAGGCCTTGTGTGGGTTAAGCGTTCCTTAAACGTAGATATTTAGAACATGAATTTATTAAGAATATTTACGGAAGACATATATTGATATTGATAATTATGATACTACTATAAATTGAGTCATAGACCGATTTATTTTCCACAAAATACTACTCTGTCATTAATAAAACGTTAAAGTACACCGTAGTATCTTATTAACACCTATTTAGATTCGCAATACTCATTAAATACACAACATTCATTTAAAAATCCTAGTGGATGCACCCACAGACTGGGGTATTTGGTTGCAGGACAATGTGTAGTTACAATTTGTGATAGTATTTACAAGAAAAAGACAATATTGAAGGGCATAAAATTTCACAATGCAGTTATCATAAGTTGTTTTGTCAAAATTTTAGGAAAATTAAACGAAATCAAATCTATTTTAGTCAAACGATTGGGTAACCCATTATACGGCTAAAACTGATACTTAAACAAATGTTGTAAAATGTATCTTGATAGAAAAATAGGAAGACTTTCCAAAGCAAAGACAAAACTATACCGAAACATTTTCTAAGAATGTCTCTGATGAAAAATAATTAAATTTACCATTGTTTCCTTGACTTAGGAGTTTAGCACACACACATATACCTTTTGATTCAGACAACAAAGGGGTAAGTAAGATTTTAAATGAAAAGATATTTTTAACTCTCATTTGTGATTGTACATGTACGAAAAGATAGTTCAATAAGGGAGGCTGTATGGTATTGTCCTAAATTATATCTATTATTGTAGGTACCAACATTAACAAAGCAGTAACAGATGGAATAAAATTACTAACTAAATACCTTGATACGCAAAAGTCAACTATCTTAATGTTTCTAACAGATGGACTTCCAACTTCAGGGGTAACAAAACCTGTTTCAATTTTACAAAATGTAAAAAAAGCCAATGAAGCCAGAATTCCCATTTTTAGCTTAGGTTTCGGAAATAATGTGGATTTCGACTTTTTGAAACAAATGTCTTTACAAAATAATGGATTCGCACGACGAATATATGAAGATTCGGATGCTGTTTTGCAGATTAAGGGATTATATTCTGAAATTTCATCGGCTTTGTTGACAAATGTCACGTTTAATTATGTTGGTGACATTGATATGAATACACTTACCCAGAACCACTATCAGTATTACTTTGGCGGTTCCGAATTGGTAGTTGCAGGGCAAATGAGATCTAAAGGTTCTAGCATTGTACCCAGTGTTAAAGGTTGGAATAATGGATACACAGACTTACTTTGGAAACGAAGACCAGTTCCTGAACTGAAGGCAATAACCAATGATGCTGATCTATCAATGATAACAGAAAAAATGTGGGCATATCTCACAATAAAGCAGTTGCTAAGAGATATCGAGGGTGACATAACAAGTACGAAAAAGGACAAAATTAAAGCTAAAATCATATCCTTGGCAATAAAGGTATGTTTATATTACAATTCGATCGACGCTTCAAATATTCAAATGGTACGACAATCTATTGACATACTTCGTAGGTTTATAGTTGTTTTAAGTCTGAATGATAACAGAAAGATGTCGACATATCTCACAATAAAGCAGTTGCTAAGAGATATCGAGGGTGGCATAACAAGTACAAAAAAGGACGAAATTATAGCTAAAATCATATCCTTGGCAATAAATGTATGTTTATATAACAATTTGATTGACACTTCATATATTAAAATGGTATTAGAATCTTTTGACATATTTCGTAGGTTTATAGTTGTTATTAGCTCGAAAACAATGGCAAAGCTTCATGTATACCCAAAATAGTTGTTTGAAGTTAAAATTTCTTTAAATCGATTAAAAACATTTATTCACGTTTTTCATATTTGCAAATCTATAAGAATGGATTGAAAATCCTCTGTTAATCGAATGAAAGCGGCTTTGAGACTGCTTGCTAGTTTGCCAAATGCTCTAGTACGTATTAAAAGCACAACAATCTCATTATTATTGCAGTTTTCATGTGTCACTAATATCCAACATCGGTTTTTGTTTCCAATTTTGACAATATAGGGTATATAGCATACACTAGACTTTCATTCATTTTAAAAATAACTGTTACATGGTCAGATCAGAGATTGATAATTAACCTGTTTGAAGTTTTCTGAATGTACTTTCAATGATCTGATCAAAACCCACCAATATGCCGAATGAATAAGATTTGCGCTTAGAAACGTAAATTTTTAGTTACAATATATTGATAAAAAGATTTGAAAACAAATAAAGCCAGGAGACTAATGACCTGATTTATACTAAAACAAGAAAACGAAATAAAAATATGAAATACAGCAACCAACGATTACTACTGAATAGCAGACTTCAGACATTGGGGACAGTCACACAAAGAAGATGGTGGTGTTAAACATGTCTACGATGGTAAACTTCTCCTCAAACCTGGGAAACTGGAATAACAGCAAGACAAGTACAAACTGTAAAAAATAATTGAAAAGGGTTTGACAAAATGCCCAAAATATTGATTGACAACAGGCACTAAGTGCTAATCTAAGAGTACTCGCAGTTATTCATGTTATTTGAAGCAAGTTGAGAGCCCATTACAACTTACAAGATTACCCAGACTAAAATATTAATTAGCTCACATCCAACGTGTTTTGCGTAAAGACGTCATGAACAGACTGAGAAAAGCAGAACATTGTACAATACCAACATATTGGTATCTACATGATATCTGACCAACCGAATTCATAACTGTATAGTTACATATATTTAGTTATGATTTGATTTGTTCAAAACAGTATAAATGTGTGTAAAAGGACATAATTCCAAATTCTTACAGTATTAAATTGATATCCTTTAAGAATAGGGTTATACAAAGGCTTCATAAATTTACACAATACACAACATAGAAAACATAAAACTGAGCGAGAAGAATAAAATTTATGCGTTTTTGCAATTTCACTTTAAGTTTGACAAACCCGTCGTCGATTACTTTTATTACAATAATTGGTTTTATTTAAGGGATTATTGATTGATCACACGAATTTAATAAAAAGAAAAATTTCTGTGCACAAGTTCCACAAAATGAAAAATTTAGATCGGAAGTACTTTATACCCTCAAAATATTCATTCATTTATTTTTATCGTTTTTTACTACTATCAAGATATGTGAACAGAAACTTCTGGGTTTTTTTCTTGATTGTTGAAATTGTACATTTTTTGTTTGATGGACAACCATATTTTAGTCAGAGTGTTTATTGATCTAAACATAATAAAGAAGAAAAGAAATAGGATATTAATCTATGACATAAAATCAGCTCATTTACAGCGAAAAACACCAAAAGCTAAGGCACAGAGCTTTTATCACAAAGATGTGCATTGCACTAATAGACTTTCCAATATCAACTATAAAATAATGACAACTATAGTCTGAAAATAAATTGTATACTTTCAGTACCAATTTGTCACACCTTTTACATCTATGGTAGTTACAGCACCTCAGCTTCGACAATCGATACCATTCAGAACCAGTGAGTAAATAACCTCGGCTCACAGACGCAAACACTCAAATTAGACAAATGAATACCTCTCCCCCTGTTTTCAGAATAACATCTCCTTTACGAATTTAATGAAATCAATATAACAGATGAACTGGCAAGAACATAAATAAACAAAAATGCTATGAAATTGTATATTTGTACAAAGCGATATTGGTATTTTCATGTGATAAAAGTTGATAATGATACGAATTTGAAAAAAAACATGGGTTACATATAGGTTTACTTTCAGATACAACCCACTAGCCCGATGGTTACCGACCAGCGTCAAATTGTTGATCTGATTATGTGGATTTAGACCGAACATAGATTTTATGTTGCTACGAAAAAGAGGGGTAGAAAAAAAAAATGTAACAAATAAAAAAATAAAGGGAGTAAGAAAGAAAATTATACTTTGAAAACATGAGAATTAAAACAATAATAAATAAATACCCGTCTAATCATCAAAACTTACGGGTGCATTAATCTAGAAGTATTATCACAAATAACAGAAATATTTATTTATTAAAAAATTCTGTTATATATGTACATTTATTCATTTTTTATACATATACTTAGGCCATGTAAATTCTGATGGTTGGAAAAGTAAATTGAATTTTCTGAGCTTTGGTGGCAATAATTTTGTTGGCGGAAACAGTGGTTGTGGCGGAGGTGGAGGCGGTGGCTGCGGTGGTGGAGGAGGAGGTGGTGGAGGTAGAATTGGCGGCGGTGGTGGTGGCGGCGGTGGAGGAGCATCAGGAAGTGGTATCTATTTTGCTATTATCTCTTACTATTTCAATGTGTAAATGTGCTTAAGGTTCATGCAATATTAATGAATTACTCTTTTTTATGACAAGTTTTTTCTTGTCAAGGTATGTATTACTTGAAGTTATAAAGGCGGAATTCGATAGAAGAAAGCAAGAAACGTTTGGAAATATGTATACTGTACATTGTTGTACTTTCAGCCATGAAACACACCTTTGATAATTACCATCTAGATAGTTCAACTCATGCAGACATTGTAAATTTTTTTATGTCTGCATGTATTTATCTGAGTGCTTAAGTACATTTGTGTAGAAGGATGAATACCAACTTTCTAAAAATTGTATTTCTGCAGAAAGATTTTGTAATGCGTGCAATTTTGATACATCAATTTATAAATATTAACTACAGATCAAGTTTGTGTTTATTTTCAAATAAATAACTATTATAAAATAGTGGACTAAAGTAATGAAATAACAGATGCATTTGACCGGTCTTTTCGTAAGCCTGCAGATCACGAGCCAATGTATCGCACATAAGTGATGATGAATTACCGATGAGATTTGTGCTTTTCACGAACTAAAGACTTTTGATGGAAATGCGGCATGGTCGGCACTTTTGAACTTGTCATGACGTTTTTTGTTATTTGTTTCGTACCAAAACTGATTGTTTATAGGTTGTTTTTTTTGCATAAACGACACCTTAAATTGATTGAACATGCATATGTTTACTTTTGAAAGGTAATACTCAAATTCATATAGTTCCTCTAGCTCGTTTTTGATAGAAATACCTTATTCCTGCTAGAATATTCCAGATGTGCAATTTGTTACCATCTTACATCATTTATTATTTGGAATAAATACGTAGAACATTAGAACACCATTGATTTTGAAAGTACAAGAAAAAGGTTTCAGTTGTCCCCTTAGTGAAATATAAACAGAGAAGAAATTGGCTTTTCCTCCTTCAGTACTCTTTGGCTTTAAAAAATTGCTTCTTTTCTGTTCTAAATTCCAAGCAATGGGGAATTTAAACCCGTTTTCATAACAAATAAAGAGACTTATTTCAACAAAATGATGTGAATTTTAACTTTGGAATCGGCAAACTCACATCGCCAAGTATTTAAAGTGTGTTCTGGTTATTACTAAATTTTCTATATTGAACATGTTCGCATAGACCTGCAGTTTGGAAAGTGACACTATTTTTGGTGGAATTTGCTACATCGAATAAGCACTTTTCAGTTTATTTAACGGTATAAATATAAAATATGATAACCATTCTTTTTACGGAAGGTCATATTATAGTAACAAAAAGATTTAGGAGACCAGAAAGGGTGTAACCTGAGTAATGCTTAATTGTTTTGTAAATTATAGCTGCATCTGCATCACCCAGCGAGCTCACTACATTTGTAATGCCCTGTCTCTGTCGTATCAAATTATTAACCTGGTAACTTTAATTAATATTTTCAAACACTTTAACATGTTTAAAAAAAATTTAAAGACATGTCTGGAACATTTCTGTCTTTTTTTCTTCAAGTTACTCTAAATCCCTTAATTTTTTGGATAATCCTTTCAAATTCTTGAACTGTGTCATTTCTTAAATTGAATATTTTACCTCGTTAACAATCAAACTAACCAACCGTGTCATTTCATGTCTATTTTTATATTCTATTGTTGTTTTGAGATAATAATGACAGCGAGTTTGACGTCAACGAGTTAGAAAAATAATCTGCATCTAACATCCCTCTCCAGTTCCTGACTCTGCAATGGACAATTTCTAGCATTTTTCTTTCTGTGTATTTCTTTGCTCACACATACCTTTGGAGCATATAATATTTAAGGTTTGCGTCTTCCCGTGAAGTTTTTTTTTGTAGAAGGCGAAATGACTCCAAAGCTCTGCACATCATTTCTAAGGTTTTCATTTTCGTTCTGCCTGTTATAAATGTAACTGTCTGATTATCAACCAGTCAATCCAATGACAAAACGATTGTTATTTTTTCATCTAAAAGTATATATTGGTTCTTTGAACAGAGGAAAACATACATTAAAGATACCAGGCTTATAACTTTATACACCAGACGCACGTTTAGTCTTTTAGATTTGAATAACTCAACATTGTATATGCAGTAAATTTTCACAAAATCAACATGCATATCAATAATATTTCATGTCAAGACATAATGTGCTGACTACTGAGCTGGTAATGCTAAGTGATGCTCGAATCAACAGTTGGAAGTTGAAGAACATTAAAATCCCCAAATCTTTAAACGTTGTGCCAAATTCAGTAGTTTACTGATGTTCATATTGCGTAAAACGATTGGGAAGAGCAGATCAAGGTAAAAAAAAAACTAAGAGAATAGTATGAAATGCAAAAAGAGCGAGATCAGGTTCGTTGAATCGGTAAGTGTATCCTGATATACATGCATCAATCTAAATGCGAATTCATCCTGAATCAAAATCTCAAAATCGGGAATTGGAGACTATCGGTAAAATAAAAGATTAGACGACAAAGTATGATCTTAAAATTTAAGACTGAAAACAACATGTCGCTATGGATAATAGTTATGACACTGACACATCGTTATGTACGACCAACCCGTGATGGTGACCGTAAAACTTATGTAGTGTTGATTTCAGTCCTTCTATCTCATAACTCAATTGGAGCTATTTTATGTAAGGAACACATTGGTGTTAACGAAGTCTTAATAATGTTAATATACACGAGCGTAACGTATTAAATGAAATTTGTAAACAAAGTACATTTGAGCAGAGTAAAAGGAAGTCGAAAATCGGAGAGTTGCATTCATGACGTTTGTCATAGATTCTATTTTGAAGTCGTCCATTTGTTTTAATAACGAGAGATATGTCCATGATAAGAGTACTTATACTATTCAAATCAAGTTAAAATCTGATTTCAACCAATAATTTTTTCTCTGTTTGAAATATGATTCAGTGTATATCCTATGGATTCAAATTTTACATAGTTAGTTATGTTTGAGCAGTATCTGTATTTGTAGGTCTTTGTATATAACCATATTTCACCTAGTTATCACCTTACTTACCATGTAAACATTATACAACCTAACGAATTATAGTATAAAAAGTGTATAGTAAGTTCGAGAGGTGACTCCTTGATTGTCTTACATAAATACGTTTGAAGAAAAGTAATTTACAATTCAGCCATCATCTCACCCTATACCAATCTTTATATTCGAACTTAATTTAATCAGATTGATATGTCTTATATTTATTTAATTATCTTACTCTTATGAGTGTCGTCAACAAAATCAACATCTGGTTATGTCAATAGCCTAAAAGTTAAATGATATCGATTCACATTGTGTCGACATTTTCGATATCGGGGATATCGACGTGTGGATAAGTCTTGGGCATGTATGAATATCAAGGAAAAGATCAATATATGAAGCAGACCTTCTACTATCGGTAGTATATTTGATCTCAGTGCCACTAGGATATAATATGTACGCTCTCATTGGATAAATGAGTGACAGAACATGATCAATATAACTGAAAGTGTTATTCAGAGAACTTAGAAATATCCTTTTTGTTTTTGTCTGTGTGAAGGTTCTGTATGAAATACCGGCCAAAAGTTGTGCACAATTATCAACCATTAGAATACCGACTGTTTGGCTGAAATATATATCCACTTAACTCAACACATATGTTCTCGATCAAAAAGTCGAGGATTTCCATATCATCTTCAGTGTATTTGTTGTCGCAAATACGGCTTATGCAATTTATGCCTAGGGTAGAAAAACCTAAGAGTTTTGAATAATGCAACATATCATAACAGTTAATTTAATTTTTATAAAACATGAATATATCAATGTTATTTTATTTCTTTTAAAAAATATGCTGACTACTGGACTGGTGATAGCCTCTTGGACGATACGTTTACAGCAATGGCATCGGCCTTGAGGTTTTGAAAACTCATAATAGATAACAGGGGGAGGGTTTGGCGAAATCAACTAGTTAAACCCCTCCACATTCGGTATGTGCCTGTCCCCAATCAAGAGTTTGTAATTCAATGGTTGTCGTTTTTTGCTGTACATCATATTTGCTTTTCGTTCATTGTTTTGTACATAAATCAAACCGTTAGTTTTCTCGTTTAAATTGTTTTACATTTGTCATTTTGGGATCTTTTATAGCTGACTATCTTGGTTTTGCTCATTGTTGAAGGCCGTAGAGTGACCTATAGCTGTTAACTTCTTTGTCATTTGGTCTCTGGTGGAAAGCTGTCTCATTGGCAATCATTCCACATCTTCTTAGTTTTATATAATTATACTCAGCAATATGTTTTCTTGTAATTCAATATATGCGATAGCCACTGCTGTATAGTGAGTTGTATCTTTATCAAGTTCTGACTGGGTTTACAAGCCAAGCTATTATTAGGAGTTGTATTGTGTTTTGTATAGTATCTGTATTGTACAATTTCAAACGTGAACTGAATATCAGAAAGAAAAAACATTCATTTTCTTTAATTGATTGGCGTTGTACACTGAATATCAGAAAGAAAAACATTCATTTTCTTTAATTGGTTGGCGTTGTATGACCGTTATCAAGAGCTATATTGTAATAAAGTTCTACATAAATTAAAATTGATAAACACCCTTTTGATGAAAAAATAAACAATATCAAGAAAGAAGTGGGTTATATTAGTCTGCATCACTCTTAAAATATTATTGTGTTATCAAAGATTTTAGATATTATAACTAAGTAGTTTTCCGTTCCCTAAAAAAGGTATAATCCAAGATAATTCAGTATCAAAGTTCAAAAGAATTCTAAAAATATGCCAAATTTTTAAATATTTAAGTCAAATTGCAGATCATATAAAAACTGTCTTTCTTCTATATTTACGTACATAATCAAGTCATATCTCTTCCAATTAAAAACTACGATATTATAGATACAACCATGCCACTAAAAATATCAGACGTTAAATTTAAGAACCTACATAAGTGTTATTTTTTTCTTTTTTGTAGTCGTGTCCAGGAAATTAGCAAAGACTACGAATTCAGACCCCTTTGTCTTATCTAAGGGTATGAGTAGAAAGTTCTATATTATAGGTACCTCTTTCCGTTTGGCATGTGACAAAACTTTTTGTCAGAGTACAAAATTAAGTATGAAACAGTACGATTGTCAAATTGGTTCCCAGGACTGGATTTTAGGATGGCAATTATTCCCTTTTCATAAACAACAGACGGATAAATTATATGATAGGGAACTGTCTCTTGTAAAAGGAGAAATATGGTCATCAACCAAATTACAAAGAGACAGCCGATTGACTCAAATATTTGTGAAATGAATTTATAGTTTTTCTGTCAGATTGAATACTATCTTCGAAAAAAGGAAACAATTAAACGACACAGTGCATCGGAATAATATTAGCATTATTACAATGGGGTATTTCCAAAATGAACAACCGCATTCTGTAATTCAAGTATTACTTTTCGTGAACTGTTCCAAATTTCACTATTCTGATAATATAAACACCATAATATAATAAATAAGAAGATTTAGTATGATTGCCAATGAGACAACTCTCCTCCAGAGACCAAATGACAAAGAAGTTAACACCTTTAGGTCACCGTACGGCCTTCAACAATGAGCAAATCCCATAACGCATAGCAAGCCATGTCTTTATTAAACATTCTAATAATCCAATCCAGAAAAATTCTATCTTAGAACTACAGGACGTTAGTTGCTGTCTCTTATATTTGATTTTCTTTTATTGTTATTACTATTACATAATAGAAATCATTTCGGATCATTTAGTTAAAGTTTGGATGAGGTTATTGTAGTAGAGATTTTTGAAAAAAAAGTTACGACAATAACGGACGCCGTGTGAGGGTATTTTTGTTCCATAAATCCTATATTTATATGAAAAAATCATTCATTAAAAAATTTCAAGATTCGTGATATCATATCCTCATTAAGTACAAGTTTTTATCTTTTGGTCCTTCCGAAATCTATGTAGGATATAAACTCATCATAGATACCAGGATTAAAATGGTGTACGCCTGATGCGTGTATCGTCTTCAAGAGACTCATCAGTGACGCTGGAATCCAACGTTTAAAGGCCAAATTACGAAGTGAAGGAGCATTGCGGACACACAATTTTGCCAAATCTTGAAATGATGAACGAACAACATAAGGGATTAATAACAGCATGATTTCTCAAAGAATTGAAATATTCCCTTTTTTTTCTTAGATATGAAATTAAGGAAAAAAGCATTTTCATGATTATAGCTGAGGATTGTTTTGTTGACTTTACTCAATTGATATCGAGAAAAGTTTTAAAATAATTTCTAACCTAACTGTGTCGTTCAAGGTAAATATATTAGATATGTTAAGCTCATGAAATCATTCATGCAAAAACGCTTATTTCAAAATGTAAAGGTTTTGACTGTTTAAGCTATTACATCGGAAGCCAAGTCTGAGATGTTTACGCATTACTTCAGAAAGCATATAACAATACAGATATTTAACAGTCTGTGGATTTGACTGAAACAGTAAGGTCAGCTTCTTTAATAACCAATCCTACCAACAGGTAGGGTACATTCGCTCGAAGACTAAATAACGAACTAAGTAAGTATTTATTTAGAAATATTAAGAAATCATTTAACCATGTCTTTGGGTGATATCACATTCTAACCATGTTACAAGTCTAATATTTTACATGTTTTATCTTGTGTTTTAGACCAAAGATCTCCTAATTTCTTTTTACACATGAAAGGATCAACAGTACCTCTCTGTATGAATTTAAATCCAAATGAAACTGGAAGATATCAGTTCTTATACAGTCCAAAAAGTAAGAAAGTTCAAATGTTTAAAAAATCTAAACTATTTAAGTAGAATTGGATTGCCCAAATAAAAAACACCTAAAGAGTAGTGTCATCTATCACCAATACGAATATATCTCAAAACCTGTAAAATTAGAATTATATTGAATACAGATCGACAAAACACCTTATTGTTTTGTCCGTCTGTACTGGATATCAAACATACATGCTTGTATGACAGAAATAGTTCAATTGCTGCAGATTCCCAAATAACGACAAGGTCGATTATGAAGTATGACAGTGTGAAATATGTTTATTGACCATTTGCAGACATTAGTATTACAACTTGAATTTTTCGGTGTACAGAAGCTATGCCGATATCGAGTGATTGTGACAGATTGTTAAACCTTGATAAGCAGCAATTTCAAAACAATATAGTTATTTCCAATTAAATTGGAACCTACAGTTTGTCAACTACATTCAATTTAAAAAACGGACACGCCATTTGCAGTCGTGTATAAAGTGTGATAGGTAAATAATTGATTGAACATAAATGCTTTTAAACTAAACGGACCGGATACATGGGATTGCAGTTTTTTTATAAATCCCCCCTAAAAAAACAATGAGGACAAAATATTGAGACCTCATATACCGTTAATAGACAGTTGGGTCAATACGATGCGCAATTTATTTTTATGTAGATGGTAATATTATCATTTTCTTGAATTCCTCGGCCAAAGTTGTAAACTAGGATATGAATGATGGCTAGGTTTGAGGCTAAAACATTTTTGCACATACATTAAATTTTCAGGGTACGAAATGTGATTGATTTTTTTAGTAATTTAGCATACATCGGCGGGGGATTGGTTCCGGAGGTTGGAACCCCCCATTTTTTCCTAAAGATCAATGCTTTTGAATGGGGACATATGTTGGAACCTCTCTCCCCCCTTTATCCTGGGTTGGACCCCCCTTTTAAAAATGGCTGGATACGCCCCTGAAACTGGTTAAAACTGCTTGAAAATTCAACTTTAAGTTACTAATAGAATAACTTTTAATTTCAGAGCCACACAAATCCCTTCATGTAATCTTTGAAAAACAAATGATTCAGAAGAAGAATAGGGATTACATAAAAGCCGTGAGGTTAAGGGAAGGAACGGAAACACAGTTTATGGATTCTAAGATTTTAAATGTATCGACTGCTACTTTGAATTCGACGAAACTATGGAAGGAGATCAACAACAGGAGAACAAACGATTTTTCGCTATATAATCTTACGACTGTTATCTCCCCTTCTAAAGACCCGTTATTTGGTTTACAGCTGCATCTTTATATAAAACAAAGCAACAACGCTTATGCTACTGGACCATTAAGTAAGCATTATTTGAATAACAGAAACAGCAATTATCATTAATCGTTGGTTCCATTATAGAAATACAAGGACTGACAAATAACAAGTATTCGAATGCTGGAAAACTTTCGTTATGCGGAAAATTACTCTTTTTTAATGTTAGAAACATTGCTCTTTGATGGTTGATTCATTGGAATTTTTCAATTTTTCAAATTAGTGTTTAGCCGTACTGATATGAAATATAAGTTTAAAATAGGCAGACAACTAGCTTTGGTATCGTTGAAATTTTGTTATACATGCAGCAACACTATATTTACGGTAGATATAAAACCTTTATTACACTTCAGTTCCTTGCCTTCAAGGGTTAGGCGTGAACCAGTTAAACAAGTTTCAATAATACACATTCGAAATCCAGTATCAACAAGTAAAACAGAACAAATGGTTGACATTAGTATATATCAAAAAGACCATAACTTGGTGACGTAATATGTCTATGTCAAAGGCCTAAAATGCAAGGTTGAACACATTATATTTATTACAGTTCATAAGCTATTTTTTTCTTTCTGTGGATTTAAAAGCGGAAATATTGGACGCAATATATGATCCAAAATTCACTTATCCGAAATCAAAAGGTTCCTTTACTTCTATTGAATTCCTAGACACATATTTCTTCATCAAGGATTGCGGCCAAAGTAAATTAGACAAAAAAACTGTTAAATTTGTGGAAAAAAATTGGACCTAAACTCATTAAAAACAGAAATAATGCATAGTTAATGGGGATAACTACTTTATAGAATGGTTATTTTAAATGCGGTAAAACAAAATACTTTCTTTTAGTAATATTATCACAACTATTGATATGTTCTGAAGTAATTAAACCTGTTTAAAACAAGATTGTGTCCATAGTACACGGATGCCCCACTCGCACTATCATTTTCTATGTTCAGTGGACCGTGAAATTGGGGTCAAAACTCTAATTTGGCATTAAAATTAGAAATATCATAGCATAGGGAACTAAGTTTCAAGTTGATTGGACTTCAACTTCATCAAAAACTACCTTGACCAAAAACTTTAACCAAAAACTTTAACCTGAAGCGGGACAGGCGGACGGACGAACGAACGGAAGAAAGAACGAACGGACGCACAGACCGAAAAACATAATGCCCGTAAATAGGGCATAAACATGTTAAAATCTTAGGGCCAATTTAAGCCCTTCGAAAAGGTAAAACAACTCATCAAAGATACCAGCTAATAGTTTGATACGCAAGACGCGCGTTTTGTCTACATAAGACTTACCAGGGGAGCTGAATTCAAAACAGCCAAAAGGCTGAAACTGTCATTTAGCCACTGTCTGGAAAAAAAAAACTTTTATCTTTGTTAATATAAAAATAAGGAAATGTGGTATGATTGCCAATGAGACAACTATCCACCAAAGTTCAAATGAAGTGGATGTAAGCAATTATAGGCAACCGTACGGCCTTCAACAATGAGAAAACCCATACCGTATGGTCGGTTATTAAAGGCCCCGACATGAAAAATATGAAGTAGTTCAATTGAGAAAACTAACGGACTAATTTATAACAAAACAATTTACAAAATGTTAAGTTCGTATTCGTTTCTTAAATGTGTGTCTTTACATTTATTGTTTAATGCAGTTATTTCATCAATGCTTTTAGTTTCAAATAATCATTATTCCCAATCATTTTGTTAACCTTATCATTTTTCTTTTTTTATATTCATAGGTTGGTTTGTTGGAATGAGAATAAAAAACTTTGGGCTTGAAATAGTTGTGCAACCGAATGTAGGAAAACAGTTTACCATCAGAAATTTTAGACTACTTAAATCTACGTCTGTATCTTCATTTTTAACAGACTCATGTTGGTATATAATCAACCCCGAAAAGGAATTTCCACTTTGGGAAAGATTATTTCAGCAAAAAGATGTCGAAACATGGCCATAATTATACGAAATCAATATGATGCTTTTTAAAAGTTCAGTTGCATTTGATTTTTAGAAAAAAATTAATTTAATAGAAATCAGTGTTAAATGTTACTTTAAAATAAAAAGCATGATATATATGAAATAAACCATTATAATATTATACCACGCATCAAAGGAGGGGAGAATATTTGTTTTACTCCTGTCTGTCCGTCCGTTCGTTTGTCCGTCTGTTCGTATGTCCCATTAAATTTATGAACTATTTGTGTAGAAAACTACAAATATTAGCTACAAGGCTTGAAAAATTTTACTGTGTAATGCGTTTCAGGTTCATCATACTTTTAACTTCCTGTTTACTGAATACATAAAGCGAGGATATTATCAGTTGCCAATGGCTCACAATTCTACTTGCTTTCAATATTTAGGTACATTTGCAAAAGTGGGAGTGCACTTTAATTAAGGCTCGTGAAATTGATACAAATAAAACAATTATTTACATGGAGTCAAATGTGCTACATATTGAAGTCGCAGTTTCAAACATATTTACATTGTTAATTCCCATTTAGTAGAAATTTAGGGCTGTCACTGAATAACTTTTTGATAGCACTTGTTAGATAATATGATAGTCACTATTCCAACATTTCATTGTCATAAGGATTTAAAGAAAAGAAAATGAATTTACAAAATAAAAGTTAACGTTATATCAGCATGGCGTTTAGTTTATTCTTTAACCGCCATTTTCACGGCTTATGTGTTCGTGCAATGTGTTTCTTTTCATAATTTGACTTGTGATACTTTGGCAGTTTTGGAATTGACATTTAATTTTCTCTTTTTGTGCGGTAACCACAAGTTAACTTTTCTGTCAACTTCAAAGTCAATTTTCAAGTCTTTACATATATCTAACAAGTGAACGATACAGGTCACTTAAATTCCTTGCTTATAACAATATCATAGAATCATAAATTTCGAGTTGTATAATAACTTGCAAAAGGAAAAAAATATAATCTACATGTCGTCAGCATGGATATCAATTCCATTGGACTTATACACTAATAAAAATTGTGTTAACCCTATTAGAACTATTATCTACGATAACTCTCTTCGTTTTCCTTGTTGTCCAATTCACTAGGCAATATTATCTTCGGTATATACCTTTTAATTCGATATGAAAGAGACCCTGTTGCAAAGATAAATACTCTTCAGGTTGATTTAAGTAACTCATATCAAACTCATTAGAAATTAAGCGACCACCTTTAAATATTGCTTTTTTAATGTTATAAATTACCAAACATCATATTCACTTTACATATCTGTATTTGTCAATTTAAATGTATAAATATTTTTTGATTAATATTGGTGGATGATGCATACATTGTTAGAGGTATTATGCTTGTCGAATCATCTAGTCGTATCCCGTGTGCTATGTAAAATATCTAGTCTGGTCATTCCAAGATTATATATTATCTTTATAATCATTTAAAGGACTCCCTTCTTTAATTGAAATTGAGATCGGTTCAGAAAACGAGAATTTACGTAAAATGTTCATCACATGACTTCGATTGACTTCGGATTTTCTAAAATGAAAAACTACAGTTGTTCACAATTTTAAGTACTACATTAGATCTTTATTATAGAGATACAATTCCAGTGATTTGCAATACAAAAAAACGTACATACACAAAAGAGCAGAATAAGTGGAAGTCAATATAAAATTAAAAAATAAAACTCTGGAGAAGCAACAACAAGTAAATTATCACTTGAACCTGCTGATTGATTTAATGCAAATTCGTATGTTCCATTCTATGTAATAAGATCAATAAATATAAACAGATAGCGCCTTCGAAGAGGTCTTCGCTTTTTTGTACAAAAAAACAAATTAATCAATTAATAAAGTAAACTTTTTAAACGACTAAAATAATTTACGTAGATATTGTTTCACACGTTGATGTCAGCCACATGATTGATTATTGTTTCGCTTCGCTCATTGCCTCTGGTAGATTATATGTCATTATCCTTTTACAAAGTGTCATTGTTGACCTTTGTGGTTTTAAATTAATTCGTCATTACTTATGTTTACATTACAATCAGGAATAAAGAACGAAAAAGCTAACACTTCTTGGAAGTCTTATAATATAACATTTTAGGAAAATTGGGAGCAATTAATCACGTTGAAAGTCAAAAGAATTAGAAAAACTACCGTTAAATACTTCTACACATATCTTTCTAAACAAGTCATTTTACCACATTGTGATGGCGGCATTTCACTATCTTTATCGCCGTCTTTCTCATTTGAAATGGGGGGAAAACCAACTGGGTTTGCAACAATGATAATGCCATTGTCAAAGAGAACTGTCCACACAAAAGAAGATAAGGAAACCTTTTTCCTCCAAAATCAGGGAGGGAATTCGTCAGAAAAAAAGATAGTTCTTGGAAATCGGTGATAAACAGCTTTCGGTGATGTTACAATCATGAAAAATATATGCATAACAAAAATATCGATCTTAAATGTAAATTCAAAAAGGGGAAGTCCATCAAAAATGAAACAAATAAAAAAATTGAAGGGTTCGTGTGCTTGTTTTCAAGATATTAGCCTTTGAAAATTTGGCTGGAAGTGATTCTCTCTAGACTTTTGATACATTTAAAATATGCACATTTTTACTATCAAAAACTATGAAATTATAAAAAAGATTTTATAAGATTTTCAAATATGGCTTTTTAAACTATATGTTATAAAAATATGAAAAGAAAAGTAGGGGTTTGTGGTCAAAACTTTTTAATGGCACTACATGGATAAAACCAGAGGATTCCGAATATCTGGCAAAAATTCACAAACAACAGGAGCGAATATCCTTAATTCAAAAAAAAAACTACAGACACGTCTTTATACATATGTCTGAAGGTTGTGGGTATAGATCAACCAGTACAGCACAATGCATGTATATAGTTTAATATCATATTAAGTGCAATAATTGCATATTATTTAAAGAGGAAGAAATCGATTTGCATTAATATTTTTTCTATCATAACAATTGTAATTATCTTTAAGCGGTGTTTGAAATAAAGTTGAAGTAGTCCCTGCTGAAATTTTACTGGCGTTATCGTGTGCTGATTGACCGTTACTGTGTCACAGATGAACACGGATATGTTCCAGTTCTTCGATTAAGACTTATTTACACCATATATGTACTTACAATGTGCATTTGAAACAGGACGGATAACAAATGAGTAGCGTGATATGCTTACCCTTCCAGAGCGCATGATATCACCCCAGGTTTTGGTGGAGTTGCTGTTTTGTGTGTCTGTGTGTGTGTGTCTTCTTCCAGTTTGTTATGTTATGTTTTGTTTTGAAGAGTGTTGTTTATTGGTTTTGTTCTCCATTTAGTATCTGCCTACCTTTTTTCAGCAGATTAAAGGACTCAAACAATGCACATGAATTTTCAATTTTCAATTTTAAGACTTTCTATACATTGCACAATATGTGTAAATATCAACTACAAATTTATGCTAAATGTAAGACATGATCATCGTTTATATATGTAAGTTGAGATAGGTTTTAATAAATAACATGGCCTTGATAATACAAATGAAAATGCAAAACTGAACAGATGTGTCAAACGTGAAAGTACAGCTAGAGTATACCTTAATTTGGTTTAAACAAATTATGAAACGATACTTGAGGCAGTCCCAATATTCAGTCTTGAAATGATTGCAACTATTACTTTTTTTAGAATGTATGATTTTGATTTGAATATAATATCTATTTACTACATGCACTCTGTAACTGTTTTATATGTTTTAATGGTACATGTACACTGAACTATCATGACTATATGATTGTGAACTGACTATGTGTTAATATGTTGTATGTTTGCTTTTTTTCTCTTATTATTATTTGTTTACTTGTATTGTATATGAAGGCCTCAGGGAAGATTAGTACTAAAGTAACTAAATGTGTCTAACCCTCTTTAAATAAAGAATTTATTATTATTATTATTATTATTATTATTATTATTATTATCATTATTATTGATATTTCATAGAATATCAATCGGTACCTGGCTTAATGAACTATATTTTGGCGCCAACGGAATTGTTTTTTTTTCCTCCAATATTTTTTAAGATATACAATTTCTTTAATCATTGAATTAAGAACTGAATGAGTGATAACACAACGTAATGTTCTCACGTATTTAAACAATGAAGGGGATTTATGTTTTCGTTTTTACATATTATGCTAATCAGATGTATTAAGTCCGGGAACGTTGGATATTTACTCTTCATTGTTTTGTAAACACAACGTTGTTATAAAAGAGAAAAACTATTATGAAATAAGTACTGTTGTAAAAAGTTGATAATGCACAGACGTATCATCATGTTTGGTACTAAAGTTTCTAAAGTATATCTCAACCTATTGTACTTGCTGTTGGTGCTATTTGAGAAACAAGTATTTTCACAGGTATGTTTTGCTTCTATCATATATCATTCTACCAAACAGTATATTTCTTTCGTTTTTGCATAAAACTATCTGGTATTTATCATTAAACAGTCTACTTTTGTGTGTAGCTGTTGCTTTCAACTTCCTTTACTTTTCTGCTGACGACAAATTATATTTACGTTGACATTAATTAGCTCTTCTTTTTTCCTTGTCGACTTTTTCCTTAATTTTTCGAAGAAATATTTGATGCGGAGATAAAAACAACCTGGCATGTACCACTTGCGTAGCCAAAATCTTGTCGTCTTTATGCAGTTTTTCACTAGATATTAACTGCAAAGAGTAACACAACAATTGACATTAGTTAAACAGAAACTGTTGATCAAACAATAACATCCCAGTTTTGTTTTAAAGGGCGTTGTGTTGCTTTTCATTCAGTTTTCAGTATTATAATTTAACTTATTTATTATTTGATCCACCTGATGACAATCTTGTCTATCTTTCAGTCAAGCATAGGATAAAAATTGATTTGCGCTGATTGTGGATGATATTCTTGATGTCTTATGATTTGATTATATCTACAATGATAAGATGTGTCATTTGATATCACTTATCAAGGTACTTCAGTAGGAACTTCATGGCGGATTTCACTAGTAAAACAGGAATTAAAAGCACTACTCGAGCACCTCAGGTTTTCGTGGTGGTTGTGTTGTTCAATATTTAGTTTTCAGTGTTACCTAGGTGGACAGCTGTGTTGAATTTTGACAACGGTATAGTACGTTTCAATTGGAGTTTATTTGTTTTACAATTGCACGCTTTGTATCTTTTCAATCTTTTAATCTTGTATAAAACCATTTGTAATATCAAAATGCAAAATGGCAAATAAGTTTAGATGGTGAAGTTCCCTTGGCACCATCACCTTATGGTGTTAATTTATCTCAGCTTGTTCGATTCACTCATGTAAGTAACTACTTTTTTATTTTAACGAAAGTCTCTGTATTACTGAAAAAAATTATTACACCAGAGTTTTCAATCATCGGTACAAGGACATCATTCGTAAATATAGAAACGTGCAAACATCTTTTTCGTTCAGGTATTTCCCATCCCATCTTTTATAGTAATATTCTATATAAAGCACAAACAATATCGTCATTCACCTCAAAAGCTGACCAGAGCTTTAAATAGACTTATTCAGGAGGGATATAGTTACGATATCATGTTCAAGTCATTAAATATTGCATTGTTTGGAATTAATATTGATTCACTAATAGGCTTTTTGCATCGGAAATAAACATTTTTATTCTAAAATCAGCTGTTGGTATGATACTGGTTATGTTCTTCTCGAATGATTTATGAAGGCATGATACTAAACCGCTAACGGGAGGGATTGTGCTTGATTTTCATATGATGAAGACATGATCTTTTGGTCAGTTTAATTGAGATCTAGAGCTGACATGTCAGTAACTGCTTGTAGTCCTTTGTTATCTTTTGTTGATCATTGTCAGTTTGCTTAGTTTCTTCTGTTACCTATTTTAACATTGGATTGAAACTTCTTTTATACAGAGGTTTACTGTGCGTATTATTGTGTGTTTGTTTGTTCGAATTGGCTAGGGGTGGGTGGGAGGGTTAAGATCTCACAAAACGTGTTTAACCGGCCTCGTTTTTGCGCCTGTCCCTAGTCTGGAACCTCTAGTCTTTGGTAGTTGCTAACAATTTTGTTAGAAATCAACTTTTGCGATTAAATCAGTGTTTATATTGAACAGATTGAAAATATATTATTGATATTGAATAAATACAACTTCACATGCAGTTTTGAGAGTTGATGCATGTATTTTCATCCACTTAGAAGATAATATTTTACTCAGGTAAATTAATCAATGAGTAATGGATTTCTCTTAGAAGAAATTTAAAGGTCCCAGTGAATGAACTACACAGAGAACAATAGCTATTGTATTTATTTAATGGGACAATGGAACTGACAAAATTTTAAATACCTTGACCAAGAGGAGATGACTTTATGGAAATAATTTATTTGGTTGGCAATAATTCCACACATAATTAACTAAGCAGAATAACACATTTAGAACATAAGCGTCTGTTCTTTTCTTAAAAAATTATGCATAAATGATCATGAATGAAAGTGAAATATATGAATATGAAAACGTGCCTTTTTTCTTCCAAAAGGTTTAGTATTATTGAGCCTCGCTATACAGTTTAATGGTATTTGCAATATTTCAACCTTTTTCTACTGTACACACGAACACGGGATCGTTCTCGATGATAGGAAACATCTATATTTGAGGCATATTTTATTTTATGACAGGGTACATTATATATGAAACTGTGTTCGACCAGTTTTGTCGAGGGGAGGAAGTGATATACACGAAATGGTAGCAAAGTTTTGTACCAAAAACTTTACTGTACAATCGAATTATAGTGTACTGCAATAAAAATAGCAATGCACAGTTTGTATATCTACATATCATATAATGTTTTTGTATCTGTTTGTTGCTGTCATCTAAATACCCCATTCTCCATAAAATTTAGACCTATTTCATTGTTTTCCTATTGACTCCGTCGTGTTGCATGTATACCTATTTATTCGATCAAACCACGTGTATCGTTAAATATAAAAACAAGAAGATGTGGTATGATATCAGACTGAGCAGATAAAATCCGATGATGTTACCGTGGGTCAAGAATGTTATTATATATGTTTTATAACGAAACATGTATACCAAAAAGGAAGGCATGAAGTTTGACATGTACATGTATGAATTTAGGTTAGGACTCACCAATCAGCAAATGAAATAATTGATGACGAGGTTACAAACTTCAACATACGTGTAATGTTGAGTCAATTAAAACGTTCTGATAAAAACTAGATGTGTGATGTAACAATGAACATTTAAGCATGTCGTTTGAGCTTTCGCTATTCCTTGCTTCAGTATATATCAAGGAATAAAAAGTTCACGTTTCATTTCTTTCCAGACATTAAAACCAGAGATAAAGTCGATGCACATTTCATCAGATATCTACTTTAGATTTGCTACAACAGTAGTGGAGACCAAAATCCTCAACGTAAATCAAGAAGCATCAGAGATAATGTTTGATATGACTCTACCAGATTCAGCTTTTATAACAGGCTTTACAATGTAAGACCATAATGTTTCACTGTAATTATTGATTACCTTAGATAGGAATGTAAATGAATGATCCATTGTTATCCTAAGAAAAGTACACAGTATTATGACAATTATTACATTTATGCACCGAAATGTATTATATACGATATAATCTCAAAGCGTTTCTCCTTAAAAACTTATTATCAGTTTAAAGTAGTTTTGAGACAGAACATATATCCCATAACGGTCAATCGATCAATCAAAAGATGATAACATCCTTAAAACTTTCGAAGAGATGAATTAAACAGAAATCCTGTTTCACTAAAATTATAATAAGAAACAGCACGTCACTAAAAATAGAGGAATAATGAAATAATATATTTTTGCGAAAAAATCATAATTCCAAAAGCCGCACCAACCTGTCGACTACCGATATTTATCTACTAGACACGATGATATAACAAAATCTAGATTAATGTGTACAGCATGAATAACTCACAACTAACGCTTTCATCTTTAACGATTGAACATTTCGTCATTGAAACATTGGGATATTAAATCATTTCAATATTAACAGGTATCAAGTAATAAGACGATATGTTAAATACTAAAGGTCTTTTGTGCCGTATCAAAAAATTGCTCTTACGTTTGATGGCATTTCCGGAGTTTCTGGTACCGTGAGACTTCAAAACATAGAAAACATTGAAATGGCTGACCCGGACGTGAAAATCTCGTAATGCATATACCATTTCTGTCCTTACTTAGTTTTCTTCGAATAAGTGTTTTGTCATTCGACGACTACCCGGCTATCACACAAACCGAAGCTTTATTTAATTAGCCCTCCAATTTTAGAGACGTACTGATACTTATTCTAATTTCATCGATTCAAGGTTTTTGCTAATGTCATCTGTGCAATTTATAACTATTAATACGTTCCTGATATTGTTTCTCACTTTCCTTTTTTATAAGTTCGCCGAATGCTACAGATTATAATATTCTCACCCGATATTTCAAATGGATAAAAATGACAGCTCCAAAAATCGTGGAGCATAAAATGTTAACTCGTCTGGAGTGCATAAGTTCAACCAATTTAAAGTTACGTTTTTTATTGAATAATATTTGAATTTTCCTCTATATTCGTCGACTATTGTGTTGTCTGGCGTTATTAAGATATATCTTTTGAATTTCCTCTTAATGTTAAGCTTATTATCTGAAAGGAATAGATAAGGTATGTCGTGCTAAATATTTGAGGCATTTAATTACTGGTTAACAACAAAAAAGATATACATGTAATCTATCATATACTAGAACAAGCTATGTATGACATAAAATGTAAAATAACTAATTACACTATTGAAAAATGATGCAATAATTCCTTATTGGTTCATGGTCGATTATATATCATAAAAATCAATCATGTATGATACCTCAATTAAATTTTCCATAAGTCAATACAAAGTAAGTTGGTTGACACATAAAATAATTCCTAAGAATATTTGATTTATTGTTTTGTAATAAAATTAAATATTATTCAAACTGTTGCATGTGTCTGCAACATGAAAACTCTAATTTGTACCTCACAAACACTTACAAAAACTATGTTACGCAGGGAAATAGCAGGCAAACGATATGCTGGTGATGTCAAAGAAAAGGAGAAAGCAAAGAGACAGTTTGAAGAAGCAAAGAGTCGTGGAGAAAGTGCTGGTCACATTGCTGCGTCGTACGTAAACCTTATGATTTGAAAACATTATAATTTGATATACCCGGGAGCCTAATTCTTAACAGTATGGCAACAAGAGTAATATAACAAGCACTTTGATGAATCATTTCTTGCATTTGTATACCTTTATCTGTTAAACGAAAATTCTTGTAATGAATAGAAATGCATGGACGTTAGCAGAAAACCTTTTTTTTTAAATTCATTTAACAAACTATGAAAATATTTTAACAGCCCAAGAACTTCAAACAAGTTTAACGCTAATTGTAAATGTGGAGAAGAATGCATCGGTTGTTTTCAAACTGAAATACCAAGAATTGCTGAGACGAAACCTTGGATCATACCATCACGTGATTTATGTAGATCCTGGTCAAATAGTGGAAGACTTTAGAATAAAAGTTTTCATTAGTGAATCCAGAGAAATAATTGATCTAACAATACCACCACTTGAAGGCAAAACAAAGTTTGGTAAGAATATTTTCATAATTAAACCAGTAATTAATAGGAAATGGTTCAAGTCCAACATGATTTCATATACTATCTAAGTGACTTCCGGCTTTAAAAAAACATAAAACAACTGCATATTGCTTGAAATGCTCTTCAGGAATTAAAAGTTTTGGAATAAGAGTTGATAAATTGCAGCCTCTAGGCACTAACTATTGCACGAAACCAATATACAACGACAACGAAAAATGTAAAGTCCCGATGGTAATAAATTAAACATCACAAATAATAAACGACTCATACCACATCTTCTTATATCTATTTTTGAAATTGAATTTTATAAAGATATGAATGCAAACAATATGAACTCAAAAATAATAAATGGAAGTGGGTTGTTCTATGAAATTACAATAGAGCAAAATAATCATCTGCATTAATATTTGTAAATATAGATAGCTTTCACTTTGTACCTATGATTGTTACAGCTTAAATACAGAAACAGCTTTCAAAAACCTTGAATTATGACTGCTTATGTCATCAACGACATCAATCGGCAATTATTCAGGATATCATTGATCTTTGAATCTGGTAATGGAATAAAAAAATTCCGGTTTACAAGATCCATATATGTGAAAAAATTCAATTACAAGTAGAGCCGAATTTGAATAAACATTTTTATTTTGAAGTATTTTAAATTGCACGTTATAAAATTTTAAAAACACATTTAAAATGCAAGATTAATAAATAATAATAGGTATTCTAGATATTGAAATCTCCTTTCATCAAAAGTTTGAATAAGGTTTTTAACTTCTCTTATTGTATTTATACTATGTAAAAGGTTTAAATTATAGATCCGTTGTTTTCTGCTGAAATTTACAATCTTCATATGAAAACGGCAAGTATCATACATAGACGACGTAAAGATATTTCTATTTTAATGTCTATCAAAAATCAAAATCGTTTTTTTTCTTTCTAAATTCACTCACATATAACAGCCTAAATGATACGTACGAAATGGCCTTGTGTTTAAACATTTTTGTAAAAGAATGACATATTTACCTACATATACAACATTTTTTGAACAGGTGAGAAGTATTTATTTCTAAAACATCTCATTAATAACAAGAATAATAAAGAAAGAAGAAGTTATTTTCTTGGGTCGTAAACATGTGCCTTGTAGTTTGAATCTTATAAATCTATACATTTATAGCTGTCTACATGTAACATACATAATTTATCTCCAAATCGCCAATGTCTACTCTGCGCTTGCATTGTAATTTTGTAAAACAATTCTGATTTCAAAGGGAATTTATTGTTGATATCTTTTAAACATAAAACTTCCTCTTGTGAATTATTGGAAAAGGCATGCTGAAAGGACATAGATATATGAAAGTGGTGGATAAACATTCCAGACAGCTAAACATGCAATAAAATGTCTCTTAATCAATAATCTAGGAATATATGTATCTGTGATATAACAAAAAAATATGATGCCTTGGGTACACACAGAAAATAGTGTTATACATAAATATCCAATGCATGCTTATTAAAGACTAAGTAATAATATAAAAAAGATAAAACTTATAAATCATGATAGCTCTTCTGTTTTAGAAATTGGTAAATTTGTTAACATTAAACACACTTCACCAAAGAGAATAGATATAACATACGCCCCAAGTGTTCAGGACCAGAAAGCAATGTCACAAGACGGTATATCTGGACAGTTCAAAGTGAAGTATGAGGTTTCAAGGGATAAAGATGCTGGAGATATATTGGTATGATTCTTATTGCTTTAGAATCGGAATAGTATAGTTTTGGTTGTTTTACAAGTTGATAAACATGACTTGAATAGTGCTATATATATATTTTTTTTATGTACAATAATCAAATGGTTCAGAATGCATGTGAAACTTTGCCCGATAAGCAAACGAAAGTATATTTTAATTGAAATCGATAACAGATAGCGATCAGCCAGCAACAACACCATACTGACCTCGAAATGTTATGTAACAGCTTTATTTTACCAATTAAATTACTTGCCATACTGCGTCTGGAAAAATATAAAAACAACTAATCACTTCTTTATCCAAGATATAGCCATGTTTATTTTTAAATGATCTGCAATTTTAATTGCTTTTTTGTGGGTAAAAATTTCAAACCATCCACGGTAGACTTGCGTCGCCTTCTGTATGTAAAAATCAGTTGGAACGGGTTTGACACATCAGATCGACAGCTAGCACATACAGACATTAACACAATATACCGATCTAATAGTACTAACAGTTACACGAAACTAGTTTAAAGCTAAACACAACAGATAAATAAATCATGATCTATAAGACTAAAATGTACACATCTTACGGATTTAATATGAAGACGTTATAAACATGTCTTTTTTGGTGAATAATGTTGTTGAAAAAGTATGTCATTGACATTTGCATTGCATATACATTTTTGTCCGTTTGTGTGCATCATTCAACCAGTTATTGGTTCAAATATTCAGTATAATATTTTCTCCATCTTTTGTGTTTGACGATTTACTGTCATATTTTTATCTACAAAAATAATAAATAAAAAACATCTAACCATTGAATGACTTTAAAAATATAAATCGAAAAGTAAATCAAACAGAGTCTGAAAGTCATATAGTATTTTTTAACGATTATTTTTTATAGATAGTGAATGGCTATTTTGTTCATTTGTTTGCTCCAAGAGATATTAAACCACTTCCAAAAGACGTAATGTTTGTGTTAGACAGAAGTGGGAGTATGTATGGTCGAAAAATAAAGCAACTCAAAGAGGCAATGAAGCTAATCATAGAGGATATGAAACCAGAAGACAGATTAAATATTTTGTTTTTTGACAACAAATTTGATTGGTTAAGCAAAACCGAAATGCTAGAAGGAACAAAAGTTAATTTTGATAAGGCAAACAGATTTATAGACCCTATTACTGCTAGGGGAGGTAAGATATGATAATTTTTCTTCTCAAAGGGACATTACAGTTTTCGATATTTCATTTTTTCCTAATTTCATGATAAGTTTTTAGGTCAAAGACTAAATAACGAGATCAAATATTGCCGGATTTCATCAAATATCTGCAAAAGCCTCAATGTGAACAAACTTAATTCATTTGTACGTGAAACGCATGACAAACACAAAATTTTTATTTTTCTTACAGCTCACAATTTGAAAACAAGAGCTTCTACAGTTTTTTCTCAAACCAGAGATTTAAAACTTGTTCAATGCTATCTTAACTTTTATTCACAAAATAGTTTCGTTAGCTAGGATATGTCGAAGAATATGGCCCCCTTTTGTCAGTAGTTGAAGGCAAATAACAGATTAAAGACACACAAAGTTTGGTGGTGTGTCATTTGTTACAAAGAATATATAACCTCTTATAAGGAATGCACCATTTGGAGCTTTGGGACCTCAATGCTTTTCCACTTCGTACTTTTTTTTGGTCTTTTTACTTTTTTTATTCGAGCGTCACTGATGAGTCGTTTGTAGACGAAACGCTCATTTCGCGTACACATTTATAAGCTTTGTATCATTGATGATTTTTCTTTTAAATAATTATTAAAAGGAATTTAATGGAATGCGTGCAGTCTTTAGATACACAGGCAGGGATATTTTCATGAAATTACGTTTTCTTTACATGAACAAACATAGATTCACTTTTTCATTCAGAGAAGATACTTATTGTACATTGATTTTTTTATTGTCGTATGTACAGTGTTTGTCTCCCGAGGAGATTCAACCAGTAAACAGTCGTCTAGGATATACACTTGGGAAAAACACCTTTCGCCATAAACTGTTGAAATGTGATGTTTGCTTGTATAACGGCCAGTTGAGAGCTTTACCTTGCTAATGTCGTCTGGCATGTACATGTATATTCATTTGGTTCTTTGCAGTCCAAAAAGGCGTAATGAAAGTGAGTGTCCTTTTCTTCTTGGTTCACTCCAGCGCGAACTATTATACAAGATAAGCATAATATCAAACGAAGTCAAAATCCCCTATGTACGAGTTCTATCTCCTAATTGTTTCGTTGAAAACTGTAAAATAACATGAGAAAAGCAACCATCATGAAATTGTTTTCCATCTAAATGAAATTTTTAGAAAATTGAGTAGGTTCATTTCAAGTGCAATAAATTATTTATATTATCAATAAAAAAATAAGGAATACAATCCTTTTAGACATTATCCTTTTGCAATAGACAATTTGTTTTTCGATAAACCGCAAGATTATTTATTTCATAATACAAGTGTTGAATCAGTTTTTTTATGAACAATTTAATGATGTTTAAAAACATTAATTAGACGACCTGTTAATGAAACAGCTTATAAAGAATGGAAAACACAATTAGATGTGCGAAGATATACCGTGACGTCAATCGTTTTAAAGAATTGATACGACATTCAAGCTGTAAATCGCTAAACGCTGGACAGATTGTGAAGTCTCGAGTATAACGGGAATACTTACTATATCATGTGTATTTTAACAAAATTAAATTCATAACAATAAAGAGGGTGGTATAACATCCATCAGACAAACAGCGAAGAAGATTTTGTTTTGAAACAGGTATTTTTTTGAGTTCTTAACTATCTTTTCTATATTTGTGTACATGAGGACATTTTTGAAATGTACTATTTCACAGAATGCTTGCAGCCCTATATTTACTAAAACTAGGACTTAACCAGCCGCTGAACCCTTGACTAAAACAGAAAAATCCAACTTTCATTTTTAAACTTTTATGTACGAATTTAATTTCAAGGCCTCATCTTCATGTAACCTCTAAGAATATATAATTTCCAATTGACGTTCGCCCTATGCGTCTGATAATCTGAAGAAGGGTCACTTTCCTCTCTATACATTTCATGAACGGGAACATTTTGAGAGATAATTTGAATCTTCATAGAGCATCATAACTTCATATGTAATGTTAGGTTACAATAAGATTATGTCATATTCTAAACATAATCAAAATGTAAACGCTTAAGCGTATATTGCCAAAAGATGGTCCCAAACCGAAATTTACTTTTAAATTCCTAAAACTTGCATAGAAATAAACAGCGACATCGAAAATAAAACACAATTATATTGAGTGTTTATTTATGTATCGTATGTCTTCCAATAAAATTCTATTCATTTTGCTAAAAGATGAACAATTTAAAAAAAAAATTATCTCCGTCAGCAAATTTTACAAATAAAGGTTGATTATTTTAATGACAATATATTATCGCTGAAATTTTTAAATCTGTAAGTGTATTCCGAGCATATTTCCGAATTTAAAAAATGATATATTTTTTTTTATCTTACTGTCCGAATTCAATTATTTTAATGAACCAAATACAGATTGAGATCCCACATTGACTATATTATAAGATTTTCAGAACGGGATCCGTAAAAAATCTTTCCTATGCGATTTGTGACTAAATATGCTATACAAAAACGTAAGTTTTTCTTTCTAATATTATACAAGACTTTTAATTTACATTGCAGGGACAAACATCAACTCCGCAGTAACAGATGGAATAAAATTATTAACGAAACACTTGGATACTAACAAATCTTCTATAGTAATGTTTCTAACAGATGGACGTCCAACTTCAGGAGAGGTTCAACGGAGTAATATTTTGAAAAATGTAAAAACAGAAAATGAAGCCAGACTATCCATTTTTAGCTTAGGTTTCGGTAACAATGTGGATTTCAACTTTCTTAAACAGATGTCTGCACAAAATAATGGATTTTCACGGCGAATATATGAAGATTCGGATGCCTCATTGCAGATAAAGGGATTGTATTCCGAAATTTCATCCGCTCTTTTAAAAATTGTCACTTTTAACTATGTTGGTGACATTGACATGAACACACTTACACAAACCCTTTATCCATCGTACTTTAGGGGATCGGAGTTAATAGTTGCTGGACAAATAAAATCGAATGGTTCTAACGTCGTACCCCGGGTCAGAGGTTGGAACAATGGATACATAGATTTAATATGGAAACCGAGACCAGTTCCAGACCTGAAAGCAATTACCACTGATACTGATTTAGCAAAAATAACGGAAAAAATGTGGGCATATCTAACAATAAAACAGTTGCTAAGAGATATCGAGAGTGATATAACGACCACTAAGAAGGACGTAATTAAAGCTAAGATCATATCCTTGGCAACAAAGGTATGTTTTCTTTTATGTTTCGTTTAACGTTCTTAAAAGTTCAATGTATTGATATAAACAGGTACTGACTAAACTACCGAACTTCAAGGTAAATTGAAAAAAGGGGGAAAACCTGACAACATTAAACGCTCGACTATATCAACCAAATTAACGAATAGAAAACATCTGTCAAGTTCATGACTCGGTACAGGGCTTTCAAAAGAAAATTGTGGGTTAAACCTGGTTTTATAGCTAAAGCTCCAACGTGTATGACAGTTGTTCACAGTTCCGTAATATTGACAAAATTGGGTGACAACCCAGTCATAATTGGTGAACGGGACAATATTTGAGATACAGCCAAAACTGTGTAAACATACATTACATACATCCAACACAACTGACTTAAACATACATATATATCTAATAAAGAAGTCACTAATAAAACGTGTTTGTAGTTGATAGTATATACAGTAAAGTTAACGTAATGACATATACAGGGAAAACTGTAAAGTAAATAAGATAAATATTATTAAAGCGTACATCAAGTATGATTACAACACAATGACATCTAAAGGGTTCGTCCTTTTTAGTTTGAAACGCAAAAGTATTGATTCACAATTCATTTTTTGTTATATAATGTTTCGTTGTTTATGAATATCATTTTTAAAATAGCTACACTACGTCAAATGTAGCATCATAATCTTTAGCTTATATGTTTTAAAGATAAACAGGTATTTGGTTTAAAATACACATAAAATGACACACAAATTTGTCCTTTTAGTACCAGTTTGTCACACCCTTCACATCTATGGTAGTAACTGCGCCTCAGCTCCGTCAACCTAGACAGTCCAGCAGCCAAGGTGAGTAGATAATTAGAAAATATTACGGCAATTAACACTAGAAGAAATTAATTGAAGAATTGAAAAATGAATAACACATTGAACACTTTTCTGCTTATTGAATCAAATTTTAAATTTTATTCAAGTGTTTCGCTATTTTTTGTCATAGATCTTTCATTCATATGATTATTTATATATGTGCATATGAAGTATAGTTTTTGAGCTTTAGTTTTAAGAAGAATTGTAAAACTGTTGTTTTCAACAAAAGTGGTTGCTTATGGATACGCTTTAGCTTTCTTTAAAGAATGACATTGAAATTTAGCAACAGCTCAGTTTTACTTTCAAACAGCAAATTTTCGTAATATAAAATTGAAATAGAATAAATACCACATAAAAATCCTTACTGTTTATTAAATCTGATTTATAGAGGACTTTAGTTTCTAGTGTTTTGTATATTCCCGTCACCTGGCCAAATTGTTAACACGTGTTTCGAAGAGCAAACGTTAAAGGTGCTCACAATAAAGTAGAAGGTATGACAAGTGCTTTGAAAGGGTAAGCATTTTGCATGCCATACTTACACATCCTAATGTTAACAAATTCTACCAAATAGTATGAGGTATTTATGAAAATAAGTCATCTATAATTTTTCAGGAATGTATCTGCTTCATTCGGAGCTTTTATTCCGGGTCCGACATTGGTTATATTTTATGCCCCTTATCGCGATCGGCAATATCGGCTCTTTAAATTTTGTAGTAGGTTTTTATTTTCATATATTTTTCCCTCGAGCTTCATTGAACAATAATTATTTGATAAAATGCGTATCTGGTGAAGTAAAATTTGTATTGCTGATGTTGCATCTTTTTTTAAATGTAACACACTCACCTGATACCAACCTTTTCGTGATTGCAATTGTTAAACTAAAGTGATGATGCGAGTTAAGGCTTCATATAAAGTTTTGGTGATACAAAAACTTTCATTGAAAAATCGTGTTTCATTTCACTACATTTCAACAAGAAATGTTCAAAATAGGCGAACTACAATAAATGTATGTCTTAAAGAAACCCGATCAAAACGTTTACATTTCATGTGAGAATTGTCTATGGGTAATGATACAGATCAAAATTAACACAAATACACTGATTTTGATATTTATTTTTTCCACAGCCCATGACATTGGTTCTCATGGTTTCCGTAGTCGTTCTCATAGACCTCGTCTGGGAATGGGGTCTACACGGCAGTCTTTAAGTATAAAACCAGATCCTGTAAAAGGTATTTATTTGGTTAATTTTAAGTTGAAAACACATACATTGTGTATTATATTCCTAATTACTCTAAATATCAGAACAACAATGTTGAATCTATATATATCTTTTTATTACCTTACTGTTTATTAAATCTGATTCGTAGAGGACTTTAGTTTCTAGTGTTTTGTATATTCCCGTCACCTGGCCAAATTGTAAACACGTGTTTCGAAGAACAAAGTTAAAGGTGCTCACAATAAAGTAGAAGGTATGACAAGTGCGCTGAAAGGGTAAGCATTTTGCATGCCATACTTGCACTACCTTGTGTTAACAAATTATACCAAATAGCATGAGGTACTTATAAAAATAAGTCATCTATAATTTTTCAGGAATGTATCTGCTTCATTCGGAGCTTTTATTCCGGGTCCGACATTGGTTATACTTTATGCCCCTTATCGCGATCGGCAATATCGGCTCTTTAAATTTTGTAGTAGGTTTTTATTTTCATATATTTTTCCCTCGAGCTTCATTGAACAATACGCATTATTTGATAAAATGCGTATCTTGTGAAGTAAAATTTGTATTGCTGATGTTGTTTCTTTTTTAAATGTAACACACTCACCTGATACCAACCTTTTCGTGATTACAATTGTTAAACTAAAGTGATGATGCGAGTTTAGGCTTCATATAAAGTTTTGGTGATACAAAAACTTTCATTGAAAAATCGTGATTCATTTCACTACATTTTAACAAGAAATGTTCAAAATAGGCGAATTACAATAAATGTATGTCTTTAAGAAACCCGATCAAAACGTTTACATTTCATGTGAGAATTGTCTATAAGTAGTGATACAGATTAAAATTAACACTAATACGTTGATTTTGATATTTATTTTTTCCACAGCCCAAAGCATTGTTGTTACTCATGGTTTCCGTAGTCGTTCTCATAGACGTCTGGGGATGGGGTCTAGACGGCAGTTTTCTTTAAGTGGGGGATTTAGCGGAAGAAGTTTGAGAGCAGATCGTTTAGGTATTTATTTGGTTAATTTTTCTTTCTATTGTTATGTGTAAACGTGTTTAAAGGCCTAAAATATTCATTAAAAATTCTTTTTCGAAAACAGAAATTTTTTTTATCAATACTTTCGATATTCTCGGTTTAAATATATCAAGGGCGTTTGATAATTCAAGACAAACACGAAATTTCAGATACATATATATTTATATAGGGCGCTGGACATGAGGCTGTAGTGTATCAAAGGTGTGAGTTCAAATCCCGCTAAGGGACAAACATTTGTCAGCATAAAAATTTAATTCTAACACTGTTGGGTTTAATTTTCAGACTTATATGTATACCTCTACCAAGAAATTTCCTTTGCATGCACACGTATAAAAATTGCGGTTTTTATCCAACGCAATCATAGATTTGAACGTTGTTTTTAATTTAGACTTGTTTATATATATATGGTCTAGCGCGTCGGGCATAGTGCAAGACGATTTGGTGCCACGATATCTCAGTAGCATGAGTTCGAATCCCGGCCAGGGAAGAACAAAAAATTCACTTCCGCAAATTTACAGATCTAACCTTGTTGGGCTGTTGTTCAGACGAACTATATATACAGACTGTATTTTCAGACTTGTATCACCATCACTGCTGGTGATCCGATGGATAAAATCTGTTGTAGAGTCGTCACTGGTTCAGACGTATTTTTAATATAATTATTTCTATGACAGCATCTTACATTAATTTGTAAGATCCTTTACAACAGATAATTCAGCTGATCTGTAACAATTCCATCTTCATGCCTTATATATCATGTACTGTGTTACGACGCTAGATAAAAAATGACGAGGAAAGGTAACACCCGGTCACCGAAAGCTTTATTATTATAGAGCCTAGGTGGTCGACTGGTCTAACGCTACGGGCATAGTGCAAGGCGATTTGGTGCCACGGTATCTTAGTAGCATGAGTTCGAATCCCGGCCAGGGAAGAACAAAAAATTTGCTTCCGCAAATTTACAGATCTAACATTGTTGGGCTGTTGTTTAGACGAACTATATATAGAATGTATTTTCAGAATTGTATCACCATCACTGCTGGTGATCCGATGGATAAAATATGTTGTAGAGTCGTCACTGGTTCAGACGTACTTATAATATAATTTTTTCTGTGACTGCATCTTACATTAATTTGTAGGATCCTTTACAATAGATAATTCAGCTGATCTGTAACAATTTCATCTTCATGCCTTATATATCATGTACTGTGTTACGACACTAGATAAAAACTGAAAACTAAATTCAACATCAGACTTAACAATCACCGGTCTTTTCATACAAAAGGAAGAAACTGTCCAATTAAGAGACACCTCTTAAGAACAGGGCATACTTTTGAAAATATCACCTTTCAAATAATTGAGGTGAACCAAAATTGGGACTCCCAAAGGAGAAAACAGAGAGAAAGGTTCTGGATGCATCGACTACGTACTCTTGAACCTGATGGACTTAATGAGAGAGATGAAAAACAGTTCTACCCACAAAGGAATAAATCCTGAACTTCATTCTATTTAACTAAAACAACTATTTGTTTTGATTTAAGAATTGCTTTGTACAATAAGCGGCAAAAATATTTTTCTAGACATTTAACATTGAGCTGCAAAAATTTCTTTACAGCCTCTAATTTTTACCTGGTTGGCTGCACGCGCCTGATGAAGCTAATTTGTTTAGCGAAATATTGCGTGAATAATATAAAATATAACTACTAATTTTATAACACTCATTAGTGTGTTAAAGTTACATTCTTAGGCACTTATATAATTTAATGTAGTAACTGCATCAGTTTATTTACAAACTGATCCACGCCTAGATAGATTGAATGTTGATTGGTGCTATTTTTAGACACTATATATATATAAGTCTAAATTGAAAACAACGTTCAAACCTATGAATGCATTGGATAAAAACCACAATTATTATTGATTATTTGACAAGAACCTTTGTATGAAAGAAGCATGAATAGGGTTGCATTATACCAACTTTTTAAAAATTTGTATTTATTGATAATATTTTTGCCATCGCCCATCAAAACATAATAGTAACTTGAATTGCCAGTCGGAAATTATCAAGTAAGCACCAATACAATGTTTGGTTTTTTTTTAAGCTTCGAAATTATTACCACCAACAGATACCACCTTTGACATCTCCGCTGTCTCTAAAGGAACGGTCTTAATTCCAGGTACCTGTTTTATCATTGTCATGCAACATACAATTTTATTATTTCTTGGCTATGCAAAATTTTAGTGAAATCTATATATGAGGTAGCATTAAAAAGGTAATATTTACGTATAAACAGAAAAACTTTCAAATTGATTCCGCTGACTAGATCCGGGTTGCACAAATATCGCCCTCTGTATTTACAATCGACTGAATAAAATCACATGACAGGGTACGATTTTTAGTTATGTTTGGTTCAGTCGAAAAATTATATACATCCACAGTTACAGCACTTCGATTCAATCTACTCAAATTTTCGAAACAAAAATCATCTGATATGTCTGGAAAGTTACTCAAAAAAAATCAGCAAATGTTTGAACTGAACTGAATCTAGAACAAAAACATATCTTAAACAATTAACTCTAAACAAGACTTAACTTTTTTGGGTTCAGACTTTTTAGATGATTCTAAGATCAAAACAACCGGTCAGTACAAGAATCTGTGTATGAAAGAAGCATGAAAAGGGTTGCACTATACCATCTTTCTAAAATTTTATTTATTGATCATAAGTTTTGCCATTGCCCATCAAAACATAATAGTAACTTGAATTACCAGTCGGAAATTATCATGTAAGCACCAATACAGTGTTTGTTTTTTGCAGGTTCGAAATTAATACCAACATCAGATACCACCCTTGACGTCTCCACTATCTCTAAAGGAACGGTCTTAATTCCAGGTACCTGTTTTATCATTGTCATGCAACACTCAATTTGTTTAATTCTTGTCTATGAAAAATTTCAGTGAAATCTATATATGAGGTAGCATTAAAACGTTAATATCTACGTATAAACAGTAAAATTTTCAAATTGATTAAGCTGACTAGATCCGGGATGCACACATAATCGTCCTCTGTATTAACAATCGACTAAATTAAATCACATGACAGGTAACTTTCTAGTTATATTTGTTTCAGTCGAAATATTATATACATCCACAGTAACAGCACTTTGATTCAATCTACTCAAATTTGCGAACCAAAAATCATCAGAAATGTCTGGAAAGTTACTCAAAAGTACTGGATTGACTGTCAGCAAATGCTTGAACTGTACTGAATCTATAATAAGAAGATATCTTAAAAAAATAACTCTAAACAAGACTTAACGTTTTTAGGTTCAGACTTTGTAGATGATATCAAAATCAAAATAACCGTTTGAGTAAATATCGGTTTTAAGAAAGGATATTACAAGTAATAATTTAAGACCTAACAAGAATTTAAAGTCTTACGAAGGGTCATTATTTCTGCTACAATTTCAAAAATGAGGCTACATTTTTATAGTTTTTGCTTCAAACGCCATTGGATACATGCACAAAAATGAACCACCGTAAGTTTTTGTTACGAGGAATTTCTCATCCATTGTTTGATAACACGTTTATTCTAATCGAAACTCAAAAAGAAGCGAGTCCAGGTGTGTCGACATTGTAAGTGTTTCATGCTATGCATGCATCACAGGTCATGCGAATCCACACTCATTTAAAATGTAACAATCTTGAATAGGAAACAATCGGTTTAATTACAGAATAAATTACTACAATTATTCTATTCCAGCATATTAGCAAAGTTTCCTATACATTGGTCAAATATTTTTGATTATTTGACAAGAACCTGTGTAAAAAAGAAGCATGAAAGGGTTGCAATATACCAACTTTTTAAAAATTTATTTATTAATCATAAGTTTTGCCATGGCCCATCAAAACATTATAGTTACTAGAATTGCCAGTCGGTAATTATCATGTAAGCACCAATTAAATATTTTTGTTTTATTGCAGCTTCTACACTAAGACCAACAACAGATAGCACCCTTGATGTTTCCACTGTCTCTAAAGGAACGGTCTTAATTCCAGGTACCTGTTTTATTATTGTCATTCAAGATACAATTTGTTTAATTCTTGTCTAGTATGCAAAATGTCAGTGAAATCTATATATGAGGTAGCATTAAAAAAGGTAATATCTACGTATAAACAGTAAAATTTTCAAATTGATTCCGCTGACTAGACCCGGGATGCACAAATATCGTCCTCTGTATTTACAATCGACTGAATCAAATTACATGACAGGGTACGATTTCTCGTTACATTTGTTTCAGTCGAAATATTATATGCATCCACAGTAACAGCACCTCGATTGAATCTACTAAAATTTTCGAAACAAAAATCATCTGAAATGTCTGGAAAATTACTCAAAAGTACTGGATTGACTATCCGCAAATGTTTGAACTGAACTGAATCTAGAACAAGAACATATCTTAAAAAAAGAACTCTAAACATGACATAACGTTTTAAGGTTCAGACTTTTTAAATGATTTTAAGATCAAAATAACCGTTTAAGACTAAAATTCATTTGCTACAAACAAAACATGTACCTGTATGTAATTTTGATTTGTATATAGTTACATTAAAGTGTGTATCAAATTTCTCACTAATGTCACTTTTAAATAAGGACGGACGCTGGATACTGCCATTACTGTGGTATCATAAAAACCACACTTATATTTGCCTACACTAACAGAATATTCTTTATTTGCTCCAAGAAGTCAAATGCAAGCTATATAACAAGTTAATATGATCTTTGGGACTCTTTTTTGCTGCTCCAACTGGATACATTGGTAGACAAAGTACTTCCTTTAACATCGTCCATTGGTAGTTTTACTGTCGCAAATTGAGTTTACCTGGCGACACTTAACGTGCGGAAAGGTTCAAATACAATACTTATCTCTATTTTAATGAAGAAAAAAACAAATCATTTAATTTTAGTCATTATCTCGGTGTAAAATTTTCATTAAACAAAAATTCCCATAAGGATGTTATCTTCTTTGGCACCTAAATCAGGTGACGTCATAGGTATGTTTCCAGAGTCAATCGTAAACACCGGGCATTTTCCGCCTCTGAATGTTATAAAAAATTTGAATTCTAGGTGCAAAATATGAGTTTTTTGCTTATTATTGGAGACATTACATGGCAATACATTCTTGAATTTAAAATATCAGCTTCCTTAGTTACAGACAGGGAGATACAGCATTTTACGCTGATTGTCATCCAATGAAAACCATTGATACAAAATATTTGCATTAGAGTTATGAATATAGAAGTAGAGGGTGCATTGAAATAAAAACTATCCGTTACGTCAGTCAATGCTTTATTCACTGGAAATGAAGGCCTTGCGAATTAAATATTATGTATTTAGAGAATAGTAGTAATCAATGAACGACATCTTTGATTACAATGATTGATATCTTATGTGTAACAAGAGAAAAAAAGATAATTGCATCTTCAGTAGTATAAAGTATTATAAAAAAAATGTATATCGATTTCATTATACTCTATAAATATTGTCTAAGGTATTTCAATTGTTACTGAATTTTCAAGTGTAAATTAGTAAATATGTTCAACTTCATTGTGATCTTTTTGGATTGTATCACTTGATATCTGAGCACAAATATCGATATCAAAGGAGAATCATGATAAGGGTCAATCTAATATTGCCGACACGGTAGGCAAAATTGATTTTATAACCTACAGGACATGTGTATACCCTAAATACTGAAATATGCATTGTAGTCCTGTCATGTAATGTTGTCATTTTAATGTTATATTTAACATTGCCATAAAAGCGGGAGGTTTTGGCTAGCCACAAAACCAGGTTCAACCCACCATTTTTTTCGTAAACTGTCCTGTACCAAGTTAGGAACATGGCCATTGTTATATTATACAATGTAGTTCGTTTCTGTGTGTGTTACATTTTAATGTTGTGTTTCTGTTATGTCGTAGTTCTCCTCTTATATTTGATGTGTTTCCCTCAGTTTAAGTTTGTAACCCGGATTTGTTATTTTCTCAATCGATTATGAATTTCGAACAGCGGTATACTACTGTTTTATTTTGCATATTAGGAGAACAACATGTTTGAAATTGACTCAAAAGCCTTTTGTTATTACACCATAATTTGAATATGTTATGAGTTTGTTATCTGTGATTTTTTATCCTTTGTATTTAGATCAAAGAGCTCCTAATTTCTTCTTACATATGGAAGGATCAACAGCACCTCTCTGTATGAATTTAAATCCAAATGACACTGGCAGATATCAGTTCTTATACAGTCCAAGAAGTAAGATATTTTCAATATTTAAAAACAGTCAAATCTTATTTCACGTAAATTGGTATATGTGAAAAATCTACAGACCTAGCTATATTATCATACATTCGAGCGTAGTTAACGACGAAGAAAAAGAACATAATATTACTTAAAAATACAGATCGACAATTAAACAGATCTATATTTAAAATGTATCTTATTTGAATTTTTACATACGCTAGTGTCAATAATTGAATTTTCGGTAAATATAAGTTGAGCACAAAATCGATTAATTTTGACAGCTTGTTTGGTGTATGTGTGTAGTCAAATACAATATAGTTATGATCAATTCCTATGAAACTTCTAATTTTGATAGCTACATCAATTTTAAAAGACAAACACGTTATCTGCGGATGTGTATTTGTGAATGGTAAGTCAGGGTTTACATGTATGCTTTCAAAATTAAAGCTGTGGTCACACCTTAGCGGATAGCTCGAACGGACGCCGAACGGATGAAAAAAAGAGTTTTCCATTGACAAAATTTGTATCCGTTGGGTGTCCGTTGTTATACTGATCAAATAAAACGAACGGGTAACGAATGCCTAACGGACACTCACAGGATATGCAACGTACGAGAAACTGAAACGTACCGGACAGAACGGACGTTGAACGTACATCCAACGGACGAGTACCACATAAAACGGACACCTAACGGAAGCGTACCGGATAAAACGGATGAACAAGATAAGCGGAAAATTAAAAGTGATAATAATAATACATATCTTTCAGGACTAAGCACTGATCTTGCCCACCATCTCCTTTGTTTTCTCCTTCTTCTCCTTTCGACAACTAGAAGGTTTATATTTGCAACATTTAAGTTCAGTCGGACCTGAATAAGAGCTGCTTGATAGTGAAGACATGCTCTTACTCCAAGATGCATCATGAGTAATAGACGTTCATGACATTCAAGAAATCTGACATATCAATAATTGCAAATTCTGAGTGACGCGAAATTTTCAATTGGCATTAATCCATTTTACATTCGGTAGGTATCCGTTATCCTGCCGTTCATGTCCGTTTCCCATCCGTTCATCATCCGTTATACGTCCGGCAGAAGTCCGTTGGTGAATTTGTCTACCAGCGACTATTTTCACAAAAAAATCTTACGATTGAAATTGATCGTAAGTTATACTGAAATGTGTATGACTTACGAGTATTTTTACTCTTAAGATTTTTTGTGAAAAGAGCCGCAGACCTCTAACGGATGTATAACGGACAAGTAACGGATACAAAACGGAAACGAAACGGACGAGTACCGTACAAAACGGACGCCTACACTTCATCCGTTGGACGTCCGTTTAAAGTTTTGAACATGCTCAAAATTTTCCAACGGACAGAACGGACGTCGACGGATAAAACGGACGCTAAACGGATATGAAATGGATATGGACGGACGTCTAACGGTTAAGAACGGACGTCTAACGGACATGAACGGATTGAAAAAAAGTTATCCGTTCGGCATCCGTTCGAGCTATCCGTTAAGGTGTGAACGAGGCTTTACACACAGACACATGAAATGACGTCATTTTCACAAAGTGCTAAACAGTATTTCTTCTTAGCAGACAATATACAGAATGATCAATTTAAATGAGTTGGGAAATTGACCATGGTGAGATGGACAATATATGTATAAACTCCATAACTTAAACGTTTTTGAGAATAAAAATCTTTCAATAATCAAATGAAAATCAAGATATTTTAAAATATTGTGGTAATTTAAAGCTGAATACGTTTTTTTTTTTTTGGGGGGGGGGGGGGGGGGGGGATGGGAAGGGGGTTAATTTTTATTCAAATACATTTTATTTTCAATATCCTGTTAAAATTACCTTAGTAGCTCAGGAGAGCATACTTAAGGTACCTGTAATACATTCTCGCTCCTTTCCAGAGAAAACAAGCAAGATAAATGTCCAATTTACTTATAAAATTACATATTGTAGCTTTCTTATATCCAATTAACACGAAAGTCAAACACACTCACATAATACATTAATTCGATTACACCACATCTATATACAGTTATAAAATGTAATGCTCTAATTTTTATAAACGATGGAAATGTAGTTGGTAGACATCATCACCATATTTTTTAATCGAATGTATCGATACGTAAATAAAAAAATGTTAAAGTACACTTGACTTAGTTATTACATATCTGATCTAATAAGTGTACCACATCATTATTGATATATGGTTCTTTATTTTGTTAATGATTTAAAAACGATATTTTCTTTTAGTTCACAATAAAATTGTCTAATAACTGTATAAATATTACAAGTGATGTTTTCAAACTTTATTAGATTTCGAAATTTCGAAATTGCCCTTTTGGCTATGCATATTAGGATATTGCCAACTATAATTTCATTCAAAGGCCTGTCATAAAAACCGAGGATCATATTTCTCCCTTGTAGAATCAATTCATGGGTTAAGTGTACTTTTGTGAATATAGTTTTTAATTATATTATCAATTGGTAGATCTTTTACAGTTTTAAACAAGAGGCTCTCAAGAGCCTGAATCGTTCACCTGTATTTCAGAGGAGAAGATTTTTAAATGTTAGCAAAATTCATGAACAAATTGTGTAAAATTGTCTTTAAAGGGCAATAACTCCTTAAGGGGTCAATTGACAATTTTAGTCATATTAACTTTTTTGTAGATCTTACTTTGCTGAACATTATTGTTGCTTACAGTTTATATATATCTATAATAATATTCAAAATAATAACAAAAAACTTCAAAATTTTGTTAAAACAACCAATTCGGTGGCAGCAACCCAACAATGGGTTGTTCGATTCGTCTGAAAATTTCAGGGCCGATAGATCTTGACCATTTAAACAATTTTACTCCTGTCACATTTGCTCTAAAAGACTTAGTTTTTGAGATATAAGCCAAAAACTGCATTTGACCCTTATGTTCTATTTTTAGCCATGGCGGCCACGTTGTCGATGGATACAAAGTTCGGATACAATTTATAAACAAAATACCCTAAGGAACATTTAGTTAAAGTTTGAAGGTAATTGGCCCAGTAGTTTCAGAGGAGAAGATTTTTAAATGTTAGCAAACTTCATAAACAAATTGTGTAAAATTGTCTTTAAAGGGCAATAACTCCTTAAGGAGTCAATTGACAATTATGGTCATATAAAACTTTTTTGTAGATCTTACTTTGCTGAGCATTATTGCTGCTTACAGTTTATATATATCTATAATAATATTCAAAATAATAACAAAAAACTGCAAAATTTTGTTAAAACTACCAATTCGGTGGCAGCAACCCAACAATGGTTGTTCGATTCGTCTGAAAATTTCAGAGCTGATAGATCTTGACCAATTGAACATTTTTACCCCATGTCAGATTTGCTCTAAAAGCTTTAGTTTTTGAGATATAAGCCAAAAACTGCATTTGACCCCTATGTTCTATCTTTAGCCATGGCGGCCATGTTTGTCGATGGATCAAAACATCGGATACAATTTATAAACTAGATACCCTAAGGAACATTTATTTGAAGTTTGAAGGTATTTGGCCCAGTAGTTTCATAGGAGAAGATTTTTTAAATAGTTTACGACGACAGACGACAACAGACGACGACGACGACAGACGACGGACGACGACGGACGCCAAGTGATGGCATAAGCTCATATGGGGCCCTTCGGGCCCCGGTGAGCTAAAAAGGATGATTTGTGTTTCAAGGTGATTTTTGTAAAAATGGCAGTCACCTTGAACCAAAAAATGCTCAAATCGATGTAATCTAGATTCGGTGTAAATAATATTATGAATGGACTTCCAATCGAATTTACATATTAATGTAATTTTTAATTACCGATATTTCTTGGATTACCCCATACCGATTTCCAGTCAATACTTATATAGCAAACTCAGTTTCCCATTTTAATTGTGCCTTTGGTATGGTATTTTGATTAAGTACCATTTTTAAATATTTCATTTAGTAAATCAGTAAATTGGTCCTTAATAACATCCCAATATATCTTCACCAGGAGACTTGTGAATTTTAAGACTTGTTACAGCTTGCAAAATTTCATTGTATTATATATTTTGTTCTAAAGCTGATTTTTGTTTTCATCTAATGTGCTTTCAATAAGCTGTAGTAGCCAGTTAGCCTTTTCCTCGTCCCAACCTTCGCTTTTAAATAATTTTTCGTAAAATTTGAGATGTTCATCTAAAATAGAATCGATATCAGAATTAAAAGGTTCATCTTCACATTTTATCCTATTCCATAATATACTTTGCCCGTTGGATTTTTCTAATTGAAAAAAAATATCTCGAAGATTATCCCTTCTTTAAATCATTTACATTTAGATCTTATCTTAGCAGCTTCAGCTTTCTTTTCGTAAATTTATTTTATGTTTTATTCAAGTTCAATAGTCTTTGATAATTTGTTATTGACAGTGACAGATTTGAGACGCTCAAGTTCATTTTCCATTGTCATGTTTTTTATCATTTACATTGAATTTGGCGGATATTTTCATACATAATGCCTGTGTATAGTGCTTAGTAACGTCCCCATTTCTTAAATTTTTGTGAAGAACAATTTTTGATTTACGATCTTCCCTGTTCTTAGTGAGAAAAGCGTTTTTGAATTCTTCGCTCTTTATAGTATTTTCCTTCATAACCTGGTCCCCTGTGTATCTCATTCAAACTTATTTTAGCACTTACTAAATCATGGTAACTAAAAGGAACATGAGTAATTTTTACTATGGTAATTTTATTAAAGTCATATGAAACGAGTTGCAAAAAAATTTATTGTTTAGGAAATTATTGAACCAATGCATGAATATATATGCTAGTCAACAAAAGTAACGATACACAAGTTTGAACTCCAATTTGTCATAAAATTTAATAAATAGGAAAAACTATTAAATTATCAAATGAAAAAAAAAATCATTTGCAAAGCAAATGTATATGACTAAAAGAATCTGACCAAATTGGAAAGTGAGAAAATATCGTGTTATTGAACACAGGGGTCAAATTTATTTCGCGGAAAATGATGACAAAAGTCGACACTTAATTTCGAAGATGAGAATTACGTATTCAAATATCGGCAAAGGCATTCAAAATTTTAAGCAGACCATTCTTAAGTTTAAAGTTTTAAGTTCTAATATCGAGTTTTTAATTTTTGGGTTAAAATACGATTTTTGAAATAACAAAAAATTTCAACAACAAAAAATTCGCGTATTTGCTTTAAATCAATGGTTTTGATAAGAAAATAGCACTCTGTAAATATTAAACCAATTGAGCAATTATTTACCTTGGTACGGTGTATCTAATTTCAATTTATATGGAAAATACATTGACTTGTATCGTTTCTTTTGCTGACTAGTATACTAAAGTAAGTCCTGAGTCCTACATGTATATGCACATTTTTTTTACATTTATTACGAATCTATAACGTATAATCGACACATAATATTTTATTCGGTGATAGTTGATCGCAAGCTCATTAACATTCGAGTAGTTGCCGAATTTTACCGGATCTTGACATTCATAAACAATCAACACAGCAGCACGTGGAGCATGTGAAAAAATAAGTGAATCGAAAAAGCTATGTTAATTTATTTTTTCTATACGTTCCTATATGTTTAATAAACATTTCAATAGCTGTTGTTAAATGATTTTGTGTATTTAATTTGTTTTTTAAGAATCAAATATTACTATTTACCTTCCAGTGCACGTTTGTTTAAAATTGAGAATGGAAATGGGAAATATGTCATTATTCTCTCATCACGGGTTTTCCCTCACACTTCCGCTGTGCGGTGGCCGAAGTTCTAAAGAGAGGTCTCGTATTTAAGGTCACTGCATACGGAAAAATATCGACGAATTAGTCCACGGGAAGACAATAATTCAATAGCAATATATTTCTGAAGATTGATAAGATAATGGATTTTCTCTCACAAGAAAGTCCATGTACACTTGTTTTATTATACAACTTAACCATTCCAGTATATAAAACATATTCAACTGTTTTTGTTTAAATTTCAAGTTTCATATGACTTAAAGAAGATCTTTAATACGTTCTTATTCCAAGTGGGGAAATATCGTTCCATACTAAGATTCAATTATAGAATGTTTTAACCAATGTCTGATACCAGAAATACGCATCAGAACCGTTATGTATTTTTAAAACAGTAAATAGAATATTTATGCATTAACAAAATATTTCCTGGGGAAGATAAGGGCGAAAATACAAAATCGTCTAACAAGTGTTATTCATATTTAAGTAGAAGAAAACTAAAACAATAGATAGAAAAAATCACCAACAAGTAACAAGGAACGACATATTCATATCTCATTAACTTTCAATGCATATATTGAAATAGTTGAGACGGTGTATAATTCAATTCAATATTTAAAATGAAAACAGATTAAAGCCATTCGAGAATATCTATCTCATTTCAAATAATTATTTTGAAATAACTGTCAATTTCAGAGCCACAAAAAGCACTTCATATAAACTTTGAAAAGACAATAATTCAGGACGGAAAAAGAGATAAGATAATAGCTGTCGAGTTTCAGGAAGGATCAGAAAAACAATATATGGATTCTAAGATTTGGATGATATCGAATGTCACTTCGAATGTTACAAAACTATGGAAGGAGATCAACAACAGGAGAACAAAAGATTTTTCGCAATATAATCTTACAACTGTTATCTCCCCTTCTAAAGAAACGTTATTTGGTTTACAGCTGCATCTTTATATAAAACAAAGCAACAACGATTATGATATAGGACCATTACGTAAGCATTATTTATATAACAATTAGAACAAGAATTATTTAAACTCTAATCGCTTGGTTCCGGTATTAAAAATAAAGGATTCGACAAATAATTTATATTCAAATAACCGAAGATTTTCGTTAATAAGTAAAATATTTATATATTTTTTTTATTTTGTAAACATCGCTCCTCGATGTTTGATTTATACTAATTTTCAGTTTTTCAAATTAGTTTTAAGAAATACTGGTTGAAAATATTTGTTCAAAAATGCATATTGTTCAGAAAACTAGCTTTGGTATCCTTGAAATTCCGTGTAGCAACACAATATTTACCATACATAAAAAAACTGCATTGTTCTGCAGTCGCTGTCATGGGTCAGTTATTCAACAGTTAAAAATGTTTAAGTAACAGCATCATCTATAGTGATAGAGAATACAAATTTAGACCCAAAAAAAACAACAGTTGTAAGTTGTTAGAAAAATAAATCATTTTAAATCTGCCAAAAATTTTCAAATTCACATGCAACAAAGGGATTCATCTTCAATGGACAAACAAATATCAATGAGAGTTTGCTCTGGATTACAAACTATATGAATAGTCGGTTACACCATAAAGTGCCTTTTTCCCGGTCAACTATGGATCTGCTCAATTTTTTGTTACATGCCCTTCGCCCTTCTACTGCTACTAACCAGGAGTAATTGACCACTAATTAGATATAGGAAGATGTGGTATGAGTGCCAATGAGACAACTCTTCATCCAAGTAACAATTTATAAAAGTAAACCATTATAGGTCAAGGTACGGCCTTCAACACGGAGCATTGGCTCACACCGAACAGCAAGCTATAAAGGGCCCCAAAAAATTACTAGTGTAAAACCATTCAAACGGGAAAACCAACGGTCTAATCTATATAAAAACGAGAAACGAGAAATACGTATGAACTACATAAACAGACGACAGCTACTGTACATCAGATTCCTGACTTAGGACAGGTGCAAACATTTGCAGCGGGATTAAACGTATTAACGGTACCAAACCTTCTCCCTTTTCTGAAACAATAGTATAACATCACAACATAGAAAGACACACTATAAAATATCAATTGGAAGGCTTAACTCAATCAAAAAAGTTTGTTTTTTTATATAAAGAATTTCATGTTTTTAAGGGGTCCTTATTTTTAACCTTATCATTTGGTCTCCGTCTAATATATAACTTTCAAAAAGTATCTCCGTTTTTCTTTATGTATATCATATGTTGTGCAATGCAGTAGTTGTGTCATTGTTTATAGTTGCACTAATGTGTTCACTATTCCCCAAAATATTTGTCCAGTTTATTTTGTTTCTTTTTTTATATATATTTCTAGGTTGGTTTGTTGGAATGGAAATTAAAAGCATTGGGTTTGAATTGATTGTGCAACCTAATGTTGGGAAACAGTTTACTGTCAAAAAGTTTAATCTATTGAAGTCCACGTCTGTATCTTCATATCTAACAAACTCGTGTTGGTACATAATGAACCCCGAAAAGGAATTTCCACTTTTGGGACGCTTATTTCAGCAGAAAGATGTCGATACATGGTTATAATTATAACAAAATCAATATGATACTTTTTTAAAAAATCAATTATATCTGATAACTGAAGAAAAATAAATATTTGAACAATTTTAATTTCATTTTTTTTAATATACCGTTTGTTGAGTTATTTCACTTCAATTGTCTCTGCTTAGATTAAAAAACTATTGTTCGACATGATAAAGACTCGTACAAATTACCCAATTATTTTTCAAAGAAGACAAAAATGATATATGAATACAGCATATCAAAGTCCGACAGTAACGTTAATAAATATACGCAAACAGATTAACATTGGAGTCGAATAAATTGGCATCCCTTATACTCCAAACGAGGTGTATCAAAATAGTAAACTGATACAAGCATATATATTCAAATATATAGTTCCAAACTCCTGCAAGTGTCAATCGCTACTATCAAGATACACAATTCTAGAAAAATTGTATATGTGACAGACCAGCATTTTCCTAGCAAGTCAGGACAACAAAAAGATCAGTCATTTTGGAAAATTATAATGTCAGTAATACAAGAACATTGCCCAATCGAAGTGGAATTTGAGTAAATAATGCATTAACATTTGACCCAGTGATAAAATCGACCATTAGATGTTTGGTTTTCTCTCTCAAAAACATAGCAATTGTAAAGGAGACGCACTGTCATGATAGCTCTTAAAAATTGCTAAATGTTGTCTCAATGTAAGATATCTTTTCCTCAATGAAAGTTGTATCTAGAAAGACAAATGGTTCCTCTGCCTTATTACGAAATGTTCTTTATTGTTGTTCATTATGATACTTTAACAAATCTTCTAACTTATTATCAAGGCAATTTCAAATAAAATACTTAACAGTTCTATAAATATATTATAAGAATGACAGTCGGAACTTTTCAGAAGTTGAAGACAAATACGATTAGCCACATATGCCATACACAAAATAATATGACCAGATACTATCAATGAAAAGTAAATTGATTTACAAATAAGAAGTTAACTTGAAGTTTTGAGAGTTACTTTAGCACGGGTTCATGTTTTTTTTATTTTAATACCTAAGCTATAGATATAACCTAAAACACATATACTAGACCCATATATATTTCGCTCGCTTAATAAAGAAAATGTTTATTACCTTTTAGCCTAAAGATAACCAAGGTTCTTGAATCTGGAGCCATGATATACGTGTGCATGTACATATATACCAACCGGTATATTTTTCGCATATATATACAAAAGTCTAAATTGAAAACAACGTTCAAACCTATGATTGCGTTGGATAAAAACCACAATTTTTATACGTGTGCATGTAAAACAAATTTCTTGGTAGAGGGGTCTAAATACAGCACAAACAACAATTTCCAAAAGACCAAAACAAGTGAAAAAGTCTATTTTAACAAAACGCATTTGACTAACAGGTCGAACAACTGATGTTCTTAAGCCCTGCTGACTGCCATTGGCGATTGCCAAATAAATTGATCACCAGATCTAACAAAATGGATCTTAATATTAATTTAATGCCAAACAGAAAACAATAAACTTGTGGAAAAGATGGTATGCCACAAACATGAGGTGCAAACATTTGTACACCATATCCGGATTTCGACAATTAATGTCTCTTCAGTGATGTTAGGGATCGAAACGGTATTTGGAAGGCCATATAATTTACCTCAATTTGGGATAGACTCTTTAATTTTAAAGAGTCGAAATAGGATGAACGGATCATATAAACCCGAAGGAAAATATAATACAAGCCCAAACGATTAATATGTATATATGGCAGTAGACTCAAATGTAAAAGGTGTAACATAACACATTTTCTTGATTATTCTATAAATATAAAAAGGAAGATGTGGTATGATCGCCAAAGAGACAACTCTCCACAAGAGACCACACGACGCAGAATTTAACAGCTATAGGTCACCGTACGGCCTTCAAAAACACTGGTTAACATGTTTATTACAAGTATATTAAAACAATGATGTTATACGATTTCACATACAAAATTAAGATCCGTTTCGCAATTTCTATCGTTCCATAAGTATCCGTAATCGGTCTCCATAGCAGCGCAGTTTTCAATGCCAAACTTATTACTTGGTTCCCATCGCGCTGTATTCCAGAATGTTGTTGTAATGAGAGATCCATCCGAATATTTCCAGACACCTTCTTGTTCGAGATCATCCCCGTCAATCCAAAATCCGACGAACCCTGCAATAGAATTAACCAACCATTTTTTTCGGAAAATGCATGTACCAAGTCAGGAATATGCTAGTTTTCCATTTGTTCCGTTAGTTGATAAAGTCTAACGTTTGATTTTGTCAATTTTTATGGATTTCCCCCTTTTTGAATTGTCCTTGGAGGTCGGTATTTTTTTCATTACCTTTTTTTTATTAGTATTTGTTCATTGTCAACATGTGTTGAAGAGCGTTGTTATAGAATGACTTTATTGGCATGTCTGTTCATCTGTGTGTCCGACATTTTTTACTATTTTATTTTTAAATGATTACTGAAGACCTACTGGAAACTGTTTTAAATATATGTGTTCCTTATGAAGATAGATCTAGAAAAAGCGCTTAGGATTCACCATATATTAATTAAGAATTATCGTCATACCATGACCTTCGTAAACTTTTAGGAATCAGGAATTATATATTACCTTAGTTGTATTTGGCAAAACTTTTCGGATTTTTTGGTCCTCAAGGCTCTTCAACTTCGTACTTTATTTTGCCTTTTTATCTCCTTTGATTCGAGCGTCACCGATGAGTCTTTTGTAGACAAAACGCGTGTCTGGCGTACAAAATTTTAGTCCTGGTATCTATGATGAGTTTATTTATAACTTTCCTCTTAGAACGCACCACAGTAATAAAGCGTTTTCTTCATACCATGACCTCAGTACTTAATCTTTTTAAACCTTCAGCTTAGGACGCACTACATTAATAAAGAGTTATCTTCATACCATGAGTTAAGTTATCTTAAAAACTCCCCGCTTAGGACGCACCACATTGATTTAAAGTTATCTGCATACCATGACTTTAGTTATCTTTTAAAACTTTCCCTTGTAAGTACTGTCGAAACATATCATCGGTTCCGTTAAAAATGTTCACTCAGTTGATAAGAAATTAATTGAGCTTGACATTTGTTATCTTTAATGTCGATATTTTCACTTCTCAAGTACTTCTGTCCTAACCGAAAATACAGTACGAGTTTCTGAATTCTATAGTGAAATTTTTGTTTTGTTGAAGATACGTATTCAACATGTCTACTGAAAATACTACTGGATGAAAGTGGCGTTAAACACCAACAAACAAACTGTTTAATGGGCAATTGGTGATCCATTGGAAAACAAAACTTTGTATTTACCCACTATTGCCTTTTTGGAGTGGCAAATGCGCCCTTCTCCATTTCAATCGAGATTTTAGACTCGGTCATTTTATAAATAACTTATTCGCATACTAAAAATGCATGAAACATTTGGACAAGATTCCAATTAGGCGCATCTTTGACCAATTTGTCTGGCTTAATATTCTTTATTGTAGGGATACCTCTTCGTGTAAAAAATCTCTATTCTGGTGGAATAAGACTTAGAATACATCTCGTTATGATTTTTTTTTCTTTCATAGCAAATATTCGATTCATCAGTTTCAACGTCTTCCATTTTAAAATGCCAATAGTTAAACTTAAGTTACGCGCATCCGCCTGCCACTAGTGTAGACTAACGTGATACAAGGGTTTGAGCACCGGATTTCATTTACAGAAAAGTTCTTTTGCAGGAAATAACTGTACATAATGTTTTTTAGACTTGTCATTTTAGTATATATTGACCAGCCTTTACTTGCTAAAGTTAGGTGTTCTTTAACTATTGGAGGAGGATAAAGAGGAAAGATGAAGCATACATGTATAGCTTGATTCTTGTAGCGTTAAAGGCCTATGTTGACTTCTAGATTTCTTGACGTAAAAATTTGAATACATAAACTTTTGTCAAAGAGATATTAATTTTGAGGCTTGAAATATACTTACCGTCGTTCAATGATAAAATCGCAATTTTCAAATGATTCTGTTTGTCACCAGTATCAATTCGTGCTAGTCTACCTCCCTCTGTTTTACTGCACGTTTGTTTTGATTCACTGTGGTTTCTATTTGCATTTTCGTATATTTGAAAACAAAACTGCAGCTCATCGACCCAGATAAAGCCCGCCATTTCACATCTGTTCGCTAAGAAAGAAGGTTACTTTATTTGTTTTATTATTTTACCTAATTGATTATTTCAAATAAAAGTCATAAAGAGCATTTAAAGCATTTTTGAAGAAAGTTCCAGGCCGGACAATTTAGGTAAATATTCATAGCACCAATAGATATAAAAAAGAAGATGTGGTACATGTATGATTGCCAATGAGACAACTCTCCACAAGAGACCAAATGACACAGAAATTAACAACTATAGGTCACCGTACGGCCTACAACAATGAGCAAAGCCCATACCGCACAGTCAGCTATAAAAGGCCCCGAAATAACAATGTAAAACAATTCAAACGAGAAAACTAACGGCCTAATTTATGTACAAAAAATGAACGAAAAACAAATATGTAACACATAGACAAACGACAACCACTGAATTACAGGCTCCTGACTTGGGACAGCCCGATACATATAGAATGTGGCGGGGTTAAACATGTTAGCGGGATCCCAACCCTCCCCCTTACCTGGGACAGTGGTGTAACAGTACAACATAAGGACGAACTATAAAAATCAGTTGAAAGAGGCTTAACTCATCAGATGGATAAAAATACAAATACTACAAATACAAGTGGACGTGGTCGGGGACTTGTACATCCAAACAACAAAAAGACACTAAGTACAGATCTGAGAGTACTCGCAGTTACTGACGGCTAGTTCAAAGCCACTAGCAACTAATAAAAAAAATTATGCATCTAAGACTAAATTATCAATCCTTACACATCCAACATCCAATGGATTTAGTGTAAAGACGTCATGAACAGTCGGAGAAAAACATGACCTTGTGCAATGCCAAGATACAGGTATCGACTGATTGTTGATCCATGAATGTGTATAGGTATATAACAATACTATTTAGTTGAAATTGATTATATAATTTCTTCCCTCGCTAAAAGTAAGACGTTGACCTGAATTAACTTAGAAATCACAGTTATAAATGTACATAAAACGGACAACAAACAACAAGCAGTCAATATAGTCTGACTCGGTACAGGTATACGATGTTATGGTGATAAACCAGTTTTACGTTCGCACAAACCTCCCCCTTGCCTATCTAGACCCAATGTCTAAAATCTAAAACACAATAAAAAACCTGCAAAATGCACTAATAAGAATTAGTTACTATAATAAGAATTAGCTAGATTAAAATTATGTTATAGATACGTATAAATGATGATCACTAGCTTGAACAAAGACATGAAAACGTCACATATTTTGCATATCAGGGTCAAAATGTGCCCTTGAACTAGCTTTCAGTAACTGCGAGTACTCTTCCATCGGTACTTTGAGTTCTAAGTCTTGTTCAACTGATCAACTGTTTTTTTTTCTCATGTTGTGCTGTTACAACACTGGCCAAGGTGAGATGGAGGACAGAGCGCTCGCAAACATGTTTAACCCTGATACATTCTGTGTGTGTCTGTCTCAATTAAGAGCTTCAGTCACTGTAGTTGTCGCTGTATATCACTTTTGGTTTTTTTGTTTAATGAGTTGTTTGTAAATTTTTCGTTTATAGTGTTGTACATAAATCAGGGCATTGGTTTCCTCGTTTGAATTGATTAACATGTGTTCATTTCCTGTTACAGCTTACTAAACGGTATATGTTTTGTCCATTGTTGAAGGTCCTACGATGACTTGTTAATGCTAAAATCTACTGTATTTGGTCTCTTGTTGGATAGTTGTCCAATCGGCAATCATACCAGTGAGTATATTACGTTTATAGTCTAAGCTTTGGAAAGATGAAATACCTTTCTCGAGTATGAATATACCATTGTTCAGTTTTTTTAGTTCTACTAAAACGACATAACAATAAAAGGACCGCTGATAAATACCTCTTATATTTTTTACGAGAAAAAAATGATTGACAGGAAACATAATAAATGAAAATAACACTCACTATATAAATTTTTTGCATTCGAAGCGCTTTCCTGGATATCCATTCAACAGGACCACTCAAAGCCGAATATTGTGAAAGCCAATGGTGTATAAGAACCGAAACAGTTGAAAAGCTTTACGACTTAAAAAGGGCATAACATAAGATAATAACGCCTGTAAAATGGCCCTTAAGGTTTTCAAAAGCATGTGGTATATTCAATCGTGTCTGTAATAAGATGCAAGGTAAAAATTGTTCATTAAAGTCAGGCTCATCAGAACATATTTTACATGTAGCAAACTGTACACGTGTATACATATGTTGTGAACTTTACACGTAATATAATGCGACAAAAGGAACATAACCGTCTAGCTCTCTGGTGGATAGTTGTCTCATTGATAATCGTACCGCATCTCCGTATATCTATATGTCAAAATGGTCAAGGCAAAGTTGAAATCTTCTTATATTTTAGTTTTAATTTTCTATTTTGTACCAATACAGTTATGTCTAAAAATGGCCTTATCAGCCTTTTTTAGCTTAAGTTCTTTTGGAAAAATATACTTAGCATGTATTTGATTTTAAATGGAAATTAACAAACGTAAGCCAAATTCTTGCCATGCTGTTCAATTTTGCGGGAGAGAGTTTTTGTCTCTAAGTACTTTCACTATCTCTATAACAGTTTTAAGATATTAAACAATACTAACAATTTACTCCCATATTCCAATTTTAGCCACGGCGGCTATTATAGCTAGCTTGCGGGTTCAATGTTCATAGTTTTTAAACTAGATAAAAATGTACTTAAAGACTGATTTTGGCCGAATTTGGTTGCAATTGTTTCAGTAGTTTGATAGAATATATTTTTTTTATAAAGTGACTTTAATGTTGACGACGGGAAAACGACGGACACCAATAGCTGACATTGATCTTTAAGGCCAGGTCAGTTTGAAATAACCGGACTAATATAAAAGTGCATAATATTATCTTCATATCCTGCTTCTGTTTGTTAATCGTGCTTACGAGTCTTACCTTTTACGTAATATTGTATTCCGTATTTTTGTTCCAAAGACATCGTATGATTGTTGTCAAATCTTGTTGAATACATTCCACACGTAAAATCTTCAGTATTCCAAAAGTACGAATGGCAATTTTCGTCCTGTATGCAAGCCAAACAACATGACCAAATTCCATCGTATGGTGTGTAATGTGCTTCAACTATCGGATTTGGGTCTGTCGGTCTGTAACCATCAAAACTTGGTATTCTTATGTAATTTATTTGACTCGTTATTGTTTCTCCTATGAAAGTTAGCAAACCAAATGAACATCGAAAATAGTTTTTGAAAACTATGAGTAAATGATACATATAGATCAAAATCTCGACAGAAAGAACAATGATATTACTGAATTGAAAGGTAAAAAACCCTATTCGCGAATACTATTTTACTTTTTTTTAATGATCTTATTCTTTCAATATACATTTGTGTCGCTTGCTTTTGAGTTCAATGAAAATAAAAAAGATGGAACCATATCCTCCTTACGTTACACTGTGATGCATATCAATCTGACGACTTATAAATTCGTTCTTATAATTACCGGCTGATAAATGAAAAAGTATTTGATCCTTTTGAAGTCCTCTACCATGATATGATCTTGCCTTGACGGGGACTAGATAAGACAAGTCATAGAAAACTGCACATTTTTGTTCTCTAATCATATTGCAGCAACTAAACGAAAACAGTATTCGAGTCCGACCTTACGTCCTAATAACCTGAAATAGCCCGACCTCGAACCGGATTCAACCTTACTACATAATAATAAGATAACATGGCCGTACGACAAGATGAAATATTGTTATGTTTGCTTAACAACAAACACTTTTTATTGGTGCGGCGGACCTACAGTTTATATAATTTGAGAATCACGGGAGTTAGTGAAAACAAGGTAGAAAGTTGAAAATCGGCGATAAATAGATATAAGAAGATGAGGTATGAGTGCCAATGAGACAACTCTCCATCCAAGTCAAAATTTATAAAAGTAAACCATTATAGGTCAAAGTACGGTCTTCAACACGGAGCCTTGGCTCACAACGAACAGCAAGCTATTAAGGGCCCTAAAAATTACTGGTGTAAAACCATTCAAACGGGAAAACCAACAGTCTAATCTATATAAAAAACGAGAAACGAGAAACACTTATGAACCACATCAACAAACGACAACTACTGAACATCAGATTCCTGACTAGGACAGGTGCAAACAATTGCAGATAAATGCACATTATTGTATAAATTATCTAAAATTAAAGCGACAGAAGACACCGAAAGATTAAAATTCTAAGAGTTAAAAAAAAACATGTTTAATGTAGAACTTAATAAAAATACATTTAGCATTCATCTTAAATTATATTTGCGAATTAGTCAAACATTTGTCTATCAATATAAATTAATAACTTTTTAATGGTACTAATTACAAATGAGTGTACATGTAACCATTCATAATTACAAATGAGTGTACATGTAACCATTCAGATTTTTCTTTGTTTCTTGACAAATTAACTAATATTTTACAGTTAATTCCTGCATGAGTATTCCGACAATACATGCCCATATTTGTGAGACATTTAATCAAGTCGAGACCCGACCAATTTGCGATACAAATGCCACTTTTGCAAAATGGTAATTAGTAACAGGGTCATTTTGACGTTTGATGAATTCTGAAATTCACAATAATGACGTAATATCAAACCAACAGAGAAATTCACAGTGCATACCGGAACATCATTTGGTTATCGAGGAAAGGAAATGAATAAAAACGTCTATGATTTATTTATGTAGATATGGGAATCCTATTAAAGTAATGTTTAATGATCTCCATTCATATTATTTTTTTAGATGGTCCTGAATATGCTTTCGTAAAAGACTTTGCACTTTTGTATAAGCGCAAAAAATTGAGAACAAAAGTGATATTTAATGAAGTGAATTGAATGGAATTTATCTTAAGGATATCTGTAACTGTGCTGACTTTTCACAAATTAAATACCATACCAACAAAAGCAAAAGTTAAAAGATTGAACGGGCGACCAAGTAAACACATACATAAATTTAGAATCAAGTGACAATACAATGTCCAAATGCACATCTGCGTGGTGCAGTGAAATCGGTATCGTTTGATTCTTACATTATGTTCTTTTTCGTCTCTTAAGATTTAAAAGCTTACCAAAAATAATCGACGTTAGAAAAGTTCTCTGCAGGAAAGCTGCCGCAAAACCCATCACTGAAATATGCTTACATATGCACTGGTGTTCTCATTTTGTCTGAATTTGATTTAAAGGAATAAAGGAAATAATTTTACATTATGTATTATTATTGTCATGACAGCATAAAAATCGAAATGATTGATGGGAAACAATTAATTCTCTAAAATTTAATGACACTGATAGTTGTACAAATATTGACCTTTCTAATGTCAAGAGTACTTTCTTTCAATTAATCTAACTTTTAAATGATTTGAAATGCATTATTGATCATTTCAAGTTTATTCATTTTAATGTTTTCCGAAGAATACTGGATAATATGTGTTGTCTGTTAATAACATCTTTGCACATCGACCATTAAAATGGTTGTATTGATTGGTGGCATGGGTTCATTCTAGATTAGTTATATTGTTTAAAAGCTTTAGAATACAGGTAGTTGGTATGATAGTGATGCCAATTTTTATGTTTTAAGATAAAGAATAAGAAGATGATTGTATTTCCATTAAACACATTGAACTGAAATATTGCAAAAATCCCCCCTCCTTTTCAAAAAAAAAAAAACAATGAGCCTCATCTTCGACAGAACTGATTGTTACCCCAAGAAAACATTGTCAACTGAGGCGAAGCCAATGTTGATAATTTCTTTTCGAGGGGTAACAATCTGCTCTATCACCCTCTCAGCTATATGTTATTTAATTTATTATACTGAATGTTCTGTTATTACTGTCTTTAATTTCGAATTCAAAGTAATAAAACTGTCTTGTGCATAACAATAATCCGTATTTATTAAAGAGCACATTTGATCTGAAGCGTCTCCGTGAAGGGTAATATAGTATTTGCCATGGGATAGAGTAAATTGTCTCCCTCCTATCGACCAATCAAAGTCTGTCATTTTGACATGAAGTATAATAAATATTAATGTTATGCTTTAATAAATATAAAAATAAGGAGATGTGGTATCATGATTGTCATTGAGACAACTATCCACCAAAATTCAAATGAAATGGATGTAAATTCATCATTATTCTAAAATTTGTAAATTCAATCAATTCAAAGTGACTTAAATATTACAATATTTGAACCATACCCTAATGTGTTTGTTTTCTAATGTAATGTTTACTGTTGTATATATAAATCTTCTTTCTTACATTTGAAGTAAATATAATTAACATAAACGATCCCCTTGTCTCACTCCCATATCATAAGAAAAATTTCACAGTGTGATCAACACCCTGAAAATTGTTTTCTATCTTTGGACTTAGTGATGAAAATCTGTTCTTACTTTATAATTTAAGGATCTCTTATCAAATTACCTCGAGCATATTCCCCAAGACACATTATTTTGAATCAAGGCCGATCAGATTTTTTTCGCTCGCTTAATCATTATTGCCGCCGCGCGACTTAAAGAAGAAGCACCAAATACCAATTTAAAAACTTGTTTACGATAAAAAACCAAAAGTACGACTGTAAGAATATAACTATCTAGCAAAAACAAACAAATAAACAAAAAACACAAACAATATACTTAACTTCCTATTCAAAATTATCTGGTAGTTTTGTGGATGAGGTGTAACAATCTTATTGAAAATTAATATACAAATCGTAAAAAAGTAGGTTGGGAAGCAATTTTGGTGCAATGGGTATATTGCGCTTAACTATTTTTTATTTGATAGTATCACAACACTTTCTTTGCTACCTGCTATATCTCAGACTCAAAATTGCTTCAAAATCAATAAATGAGAAATGTTTTCTTTTTTCCAGGCTCAAAAGATGTGACTTGGTTAAATTAAGTTAGACAACAAATCAAAATGTATTTTAGAGAGGGAAAAAAACTCACAATCTACAATTGTCAGTTTTCGAAAATCCTCTTTTCTGATACTACAAGGCGCAATGTTTTGAAACTTCACAGTGTTGATGATTTGGACACGTATACTCTCTACAAACGATCTTCACTTGATTAAACAGATGGAAAACTAGTTGTCATTGGTGGTTCATTGTATCCACTAAACCAATATTTGAAATCTCATTTTCTACTTCTTCTCTGAAATTACTAGTTCATATTTAACCAGATTTATTAGAAATGATGTACACGACAGTACATCCGTGATAACGATTTATGAAATAAGCAACTACAAATTTTTAAATATTTGGGAGGTTCTTAACTTTTCTGAATGAAGTTTGTTTTGTATTTCAAAGGCCTGTTTAGCTACCAAAGCACAATGTTTTCTTTTTTAATCTGTCATGTAAAGATTCAAGAGAAACAATGCCGACTGTCAATTGACATAGATAACATTTACGGTACCAATCGTTTACACCAGATGCGCATTTTGACAAGAAATGTCTCTCTAGTAATGCTCGAAGCCTAAAAATTTGAAAATCCAAAGCTTATTTAAAATATTAAGAGCTTATAACCCAAAATTACAAAAAGGTATAGCCAAAGTCGGGCAAGAAATCAGAGCTTTGCGTGAGGGAGATATATTCCTTAACATAGAATAATTTCTAAAATTTTGTAACAGCAAATTTTAATAACATAAAATCCGTATTTTCATGCCAGTACCGAAGTACTGGCCAAAATTTCAATCCTGATACCGAAGTACTGGCTACTGGGCTGGTGATACCCTCGGGGACTAACAGTCCACCAGCAGAAGTATCGACCCAGTGGTAGTAATGATATATTAGATTTCGGTACATCGACGACTAACTTAATATACATGTTATATCTTGACATGTCTAAGTGGAAACGAAAAACTAAGCGAAAGCGAAGGTTTTCAATCCAGTTCGCCGTTTGAATCATTTGAATGATATCTGCCGTGAAAACCCTTATCATCTAATATATTCATCTTCATACCTGTAAAGCAATCTGCAGGTTATGTGAGGTTGAATTTTTTCAGGAAGACAGAAATTTCCAGATACAATTCAAAGTAACTGCATATCATTATAAGCCATCTTTAAGAAGTCTTGAAAGATAAAAACAAAATTACGCATGAGTACGAACATTGACAATTTAACAAACGACAAGAACTGTGAAGTGTTAAGGGTATACTAAACTTTAAGACAACGATACACAAGCACGATTTTGTATCTATATATACAAGTCATACCATGCATGTATGCAGTAAAATTGTTTGAAAAATTGTTTGTGCATTTTGAAATAAAATATCCTCTCCAAGAGAATTCTCGACTACATGTGGTGATTTTGTTACGATTAAAGAAAGACCATTTGAAAGGTTACCTCACAGACTATCTTTTTGCAGCAGTAGTTCAAGTATTACAGACATACTGTACAATTGAAACAATATTTACGGTACCGTACCAATTTTACTAATATTAAGTGTTCATTTGTTCAATTCATAAAATCCTTTCCACGCTTCATAAAAATGTGGTGTGTCACTTGCTATCAATTCGAATACATTTTCAAAAAACGCTATGCAATTCAAAAGTAAAGAGTCCTCCTATATGCATCACAATTGCATTATACATGTCTGTAGGATACATATACAACATACGTATGATATACTTATATAAAGTAATGTGGTGCGTCGCTTCCTAAAAATTCTCTAAACGCACTTGCTGTTGATAGGTGAACCCTTGCCAAAGAGTTGTTTACGTGAAATAAGATACGTACACTTTTCGCTTGTGTGAAAAGTTTTAAAAGCAGACTGACATTGAATCGCCTTTTGTAAATAAACATTAATTCCGTATCCTTATACAAACAATTTTATTTTTAATCCATTACGTCTCCCATAAATTTTATAAAGCAACACTGTAGAGTATTGTTATGAAGCATAATTAAAATCTGAACTGATGTCATTGATCGAAAGTAGTATTTTATAGGAGTTAACAACCTACACATTGGACAGTTAACAAAAATCAAGCCTCCCAGAGTGCAATTAAAATGGTTTTGTCTAAATCTATTGTTGAGTTGAGTGTGACGTCCATTTTCACTGACCTAGTACACAATTTTATTTAGGGGCCAGCTGAGGACCACCTCCGGGTGCGGGATTTTCTCGCTGCGTTGAAGACCCATTGGTGGCCTTCGGCTGTTGTCTGGTCTTTGGTCGGGTTGTTGTCTCTTTGACATATTCCCCATTTCCATTCTCAATTTTACTAATATCAGATGGATTAAATGAAAAGGAAAACAATCACCTTAAATTTGAATATCAAAAACGACCAAAGCAATGGATGACTGCTACGATATAGTCAAAACCGGATTCAATAAATTCACAGAAAAATGAGATTATCGAATGAGGAGAAAACACAATACACCTACGCTGAAATTGCAGTTCAATTGAAATATGTAAAAAAAAAAATGAAAAGGGCGACTTTATTACGCTTGGTTTTTTCCCCCCATCAGCTACACATGTACATCTAAAGTCCTTGTGACACAATAGTTTTTGCTCATTTTCATATTGTCTAATTTATATCCAAATTGATAATGAGGCATTAATAATTGTTTTTTAAACTAAATTTGTCATTGCATGACCGAACAATTTATCTAATTCAAATTTACACTTGAATTCTGCAAAGTGCCTTTGAAATGGTTTAAGTGGTTCTAGATGTTTCAAACTGCGAAATGGGTTAACTGGTATTTGTTTGACGAATTTATTTATTCATGCTTTTATTCAATAAAAACATAAATGCATTCTTGGTAAACAACGCGTGCATTGCGAGGGGGGAAATATGCGGTTTAAAGTATGGGAAAGATGGCATTGTAAGATGCGTGGTGGCTATGATTCTTAAATCTTATAATTTATGATGCGGAAGATTGTCAACTTGTCCTCCGTCACTGTCAATCATGCCTTGAAATATTTATTTCCTAAATCCTCTTTAGTGTTAAGGTTGAAGATTATATCGACGAAGATGCATTTTATAGGCCTAGAGTAAAGAAAAGACAAGTTGCTAAGATGAGTTATTACGTCAAAGTTAACATAGTCCGTAATCCTATTTATCCCAATGTTTCGCCGTGGTTGTCAGATATAAAAATTGTGGTCAAACTGGAAGTAGAAAGTCGAAATTAAAATGTTAAAATTAAATATAGGAGTAATAATTTCGACAACACTAGTGGCTTTGTGTCAGTGTTCTGGTAAGATAAAATATAGCATTTATAATTTTCATAAGACATTTGTCCGCTTGAAGTTTATAAAACTTTACGATGACAAAATTGTAATGTTTAAAGCAAAAATAATTAAGATTTATGATTTTTGTTTATTTTCTCACATTGCTATTCGCGATCTTTTAATCGCAACAAGACGACCGTAATTTGCTTTAAGCTTCTGTTTTCAATGAATGCGTTTCTTAAATTAAATTTCTTTCGTACGTGTTACACATGATTATTCTGAATATTTTGTAAAGTTTTTGGATTATTTCGAGAATATAATATTACATGTATGTCGCAATTTTTATGATTCAATACTTTATTTCATTTATGTTTCACTTCCAATTGCTTACATTTCGTAAGTTACATAATGTGAATCACTTCATTATATATTTCTTTTAATGAGATGACTTTTATATCAAGAACAATTCACAATTTTAATAATGTTATTGTCTAAAAGTATTTAAACATTGAATTTAACAAGCCATCTCATTCAAAACTTTAATCTTAAAAAAACCACTTTAACCATTTCAAAGCCAGTTTACAGAATTCAAGTGTAAATTTGAATTTGATAAATTGTTCGTTCATGCAATAACACATTTAGTTTACAAAAAAAAACTAATTAAGTTTTAATTATATGGTCACATGTTATGCAATTTGAAAGATTCACTGTTTTCTGACTTTTTACGAATTCTGTAACCCCCCTCCATTATCATGGGCGCATTACATTTGCGCGCATTTGGGGATTACTTTTTTTTACGTTTGCGCGCAGCTTTTGATTACATTTGCGCGCATTCATTTCACAGGTACCACAGGTAAATTAGAGATAATTCATAATAAATATGACTATAATAGTTAATATGAATTTTGAACATGTTCTATTTGTAAATTAAAATTATATATATTTTTATATTGAATTCTAAAAAAATATACAATGATCATGAGAAATCCCGTAATAGCTTAAGACATACATGTAAGTTAATTGCCACTATTTCAGAGTAAATAGCATTATGTGTCATAATTCTACCGAATAGCAATTTCAAAATAATTGAAATAAGTTTGTAAAGTTGCGTCAGGGTACACATATGGAGTTTCGTTTGTCAGAAACAAATCAGGGGGAAAATCATTTGTGTACGATGGATTTACTATTCGTATCGACAGAACACTGAAGTACGGGATATTTCCTGGCGATGCACTGTAAATAATTGCAAAATGTACCAGATTCCCTATTTCCTCAACGTCTTTGGGCATCACTATACCGTCAGAAGAATCCAGGCATACATGTACTACAAACGGTCCGGAATCATTCGATACTCACTACAATAAGCAATTTATTCAGGACACCCATGTATTTTTGTACTTTTAATCTTTAGATTTACTATCTTTTTTTTACATTTTTATGTGTTTATATTTCCAGGACTAAGTGCTTGTGCACAATAAAACGGACTTATCCTGCTCCAAAAATAATAGTTAAATAAATAAGTATAATCTACCTGTATTTACCTGAGTTTACCTGTAAACGAATGCGCGCAAATGAAATCAAAAGCTGCGCGCAAACGTAATGATTTTTGAGCGCAAATGTAATGGTAGAGTGCGCAAATGTAATGCAACGATCATGATTGTACTTGTGTATTCAATATGAATTTACAGTTGACAAGTACGTGCCTGCACCTATAAAAGTTGCATCGAACCCTTTCGTCAAAAAGTTTGTTGGTATCTTGAAGAAGGAAGACATACATAAGAACCAAATTTCGTCGAATTTAGGAGTTAAAATTGTTGGAAATGTTCCCAGTCATGGTATGTAAATTTCCATTCAATCTTACTTTCTTTCAAGACTATGTAAAATTATTTACACTCATGTAAAATGCTTTACACTGACAAACACATATAGACTGAAACTTTCAAACATGATATTGAATATAACCGAACATTTAATTATATTTGTTTTTTTTTTAATAAAGATCTAGAGTACACATTATCTTAGATCTTCGTAAAAAAAAAACCAGATTAGAGTTGGCAGAAATTGGCTGCAGTATTAATTAACAGATATGATATATGTACTATTATATGAAATGCAATTTGTGATATGAACTAAAATTCACTGAGAAAAATTAATATGTGTCTCTGAAAATGTTATATGATGATCGCCGAATATGTTCGAGGTGGCAGAACATATCTGAAAAGGGAAAGTTCAAGATAAGCTATAAACCCTGGAAATCAGAGGCTAATGCTATCATACGATTTAAATAAGTCTGTACACTGCTAATATGTTATCTAAGCGCAGCGAAATCTGCCAAATTGACGGTGCTGCGACAAGTTTAGCCTTCTGTTAAAACTGTTGCAAACCGTCAAACGCCAATAAGATTTGGGGGAGCTGCGCGTAGCTGTGCCATTTGAGGCAAAATTTGATTAAAAATTCGGATAAATGAACAAAGCGTAAATTGTTCAACAACAAACAATTATTTACATTATTCATAAAACAGCCTCAATAACGCTGACGTTTCATTAAAACGATTCACTAAGATCATAACATGACAGTTATTACTGACAACGGGTCAACTATAAAAATTCAAAGTGTAGAATATTCGTCTGGTAAAGTAATGCCACCCGTCTTACTAGAAATAATTGTTTCTAGGGCTCCCTGGATAATGTTCAGAAAAATTTCATTTCATATCTTTGTTAAATGCACCCCGTCTTCTGCTAGGAACTCGTGTGTAGCTTTTATGTCAGGATATCGAATGAAACAGCCTCCATGCTTTGTCATGTGGACACCAATGGAGCTGTTAAACAGACGCCTGCACTTTTCCATGCAATTCAATATTGTTTGAATACCGCCACTGTATTAAAATAGAGATAACTGTATTGTATTTTAAGCTTTGCTGTCGCAAATATCCGTTCACTTGTCTCCGCTACGCGTCGCCAGGTAAACTAAATTTGCGACAGTAAAACTAAAACCGATGGACGTCCGCAAAGCCTCCGCTACGCGTCGCTAGGTAAACTAAATTTTCGGCAGTAAAACTACCGATGGACGTCCGTAAAGCTTAAAATACAATACAGTTATCTCTAAATTTCACTATTTCAATTTCATTAATGATTGAACAAAAAAAATCATATTTTAATTTTTTGGTATATTTCGTAGCTTATGCCCCTTTAAACTTTTTATTGTTATTAATTGTATAATTCTAGTAAATTCAAACTTAACGCACAAGTTGTTTGTATATACTATTTTCAGACACGCCGGGTTTTGTCGATCCATTTTACGGTAAGTCAGGCCATAATGTGCCAGTAAAAGATGGTACCGGCAACAACTTACTCCCAGGGGTATCTTACGTAACAGCTGACGGATCTTCTGGTGACAGGAAGAAAATCAATGTGCACGGGTCAGCTGCCAAAACAGGTGAGACTTTATATTGTATTTATGTAGCACACTCAGTATTCTTTCGATACTAGTATATCTAAAAATTGTCGCAAAACAAAAAACAAAAAGTCACATGACAGAAAGTCACAAATTTGATAGGACAAAAAGTCACAGGACAAAAAGTCACAAATAATTTGTTGACAATTGTTCGAATATATAAGAGAAAGATCTTGAAATATTTATTTTTTATTACATATATTCATTTTACAGTTTAGGAAATTGTTCATTAGCCTTGGTAAATGAAGATTTATTAAATTTTAATCATGCAAATGATACATTTCTTGACACCATGAAGCCGTTTAAGTACCAAGCCACTTTGACATTTTGTTTTCTTAACAATTATTTGATCTTTATTGATATTTATTAAATAAATTTCAATTACAAAGTTGATCTATATGTAATAGTTCAAGAAAAATACAAAAATGTTTTTTTTTTTTTTAAATAAGTGTTCTCTTATTCATAGAAAAATAATCTCAAAACTGAATTGTGACTTTTTGTCCTGTGACTTTTTGTCTGTGACTTTTTGTCCTGTGACTTTCTGTCCTACATTCGTTTCGAATACCAGTTGCTTGAAAATCCAGTTTAAACCTTAATATGTTGTATTTTTCTGGAGATTTCTTCTTTTATCTGAACTACTTCATTTCGTTAAACAATTTGTCTTGTCATTTAAAACAAAAATATTATGTAATCATGTGATTTAATGTTTCTTGCCGATTTTTTAAAAATATTGCATTACATTTCTTCCTTCTTTTTACATTCCAGGCGGTCATGACTTCGTCGACCCATTTTACAGCAATTCTAATAATAAAGTACCCACACACGTGGATCCATATAAACCAATACATGCTGCCGCAACGCCAAGTAACAGCCAACATAAACTTCTTCCTGGTGTGTCATATGTAACCGACGACAGCTATAGCGATAACTGGAGCAATGATGTTCAAATGGGAAGCCCAAGCAACACATACATAGATAATGCAATAAATGATTTTGTTGATCCGTTTTATGGGAAAAAGGGAAACTCTCATATACCAACACCATATATGGGAAACGGCGGCTCACCACCATCTAGTAACCCGTACAGATCTGACTACGCTCAGTACATAAATCATAACTCTGATCAATTTGTTGACCCATTCTATGCAAAGAAGGGCAACCCAACAAACTACCATTACAACGCTGACAACTCTCATCCATCAATTGGATCTTCTTCGTGGTCTGACGTCTTTAATAAGAAAGGCTTAGTGTTTGTTGAGTGGCCATTGAAATCACAAAAGTCAACAGAACCTAATGTTGTTTGTATGGACAAAAGTAAGTTAGTTTTATTAATGTGCTCAACAGATGTAAGAAGATGTGGTATGAGTGCCAATGAGACAACTCTCCATCCAAATCACAATTTGTAAAAGTAAACCATTATAGGTAAAAGTACGGCCTTCAACACGGAGCCTTGGCTCACACCGAACAGCAATCTATAACTGGCCCCAAAAATGACTAGTGTAAAACCATTCAAACAGGAAAACCGAGAAACACTTATGAACCACATCAACATACGACAACCGCAGAACATCAGGTTCCTGACTTAGGACAGGTGCAAACAAATGCAGCGGGTTTAAACGTTTTAATAGGCGCCAACCTTAACCCTAGTACCTGAAACAATAGTGTAACATCACAACATAGAAATACACACTATAAAATATCAATTGAAATGGCTTAACTCAATCAAAAGACATATTAACAAAAAAAAAAGCACTACAAACCAGTAAAAGTCTGAAATGGCCTATATCTGTACTCGACTGTACTGATTTTTACTCGACCAGTCTGAATTGGTCTGAAATTTACTTGATATTACTCGACTGTAGTCTGAACCATACTTAACAGTCTGAACTTGTACTCGACCTTTACTCGACCAGTACTCAACCATTTTATACGAGTCTGAACCATACTCGACATAGTCTTAACTATTCTCGACCAAGTCAGAATCATGATCGACCTAGTCTAACCCATACTCGACCAAGTCTTAACCAACCTTGACCTATTTTTTTGTATCTATCTATTGTATTTCATCAATTTAGGAACTGTTATACATATATATATATATTTCGATTCCTAACATCACTGAAGAGACATTAATTGTCGAAATCCGGATATGGTGTACAAATTTTTGCACCTCATGTTTGCGGTATACCATCTTTTCCGCAAGTTTATTGTTTTCTGTTTGGTAATTAATTAAAAATAAGATCTATTTTGTTACATCTTGTGATCCGTTTATTTGGCAATCGCCAATGGCAGTCAGCAGGGTTTAAGAACATCAGTAAACTGTTGTTCGACCTGCTAGTCAAATGCGTTTTGTTAAAATATACTTTTTCACTCATTTGGTCTTTTGGAAAATGTTGTTTGTGCTGTATTTAGACCACTCTACCAAGAAATTTGTGTGTATATATATATATATATATATATATATATATACAATGTATATCACATTTAAAATTAAAATAAAACAAGGTAATCAAATTTCTGGTTGGATTAAAAAAATATCATGTAATAAATTAAGTTTTCGTTAAATGAATTTGTATATACATGATATCATGTTCACATTGCTTTATGTACATCAAAAATGCTAGAACTTTCAACCATTATTCAAATATCTTAAATGTTATTCTTATTTTTGTTTATCAAAATATATATAAAATAGTAATAAATGCTAAAATTGACACCTTTGTTTTGTAAAACCAAGAATTTAATATTAATAATAATAATAAAACTTTCATAGCAATCCTTGATAACCTTTTAAAAAAGGAAATGCATTCCAAAGTTGCAGTAGAAATTTATTTTAATTAAATTTAAATACGTTTTGTCAAAATTAAAGACATGGCATACAAGAAGCACTGTAATAAGGTTTAATTATCATAGTACAGGTGTGTTTTACAGGTAAAAAGAAAACCCTACTTTTCTTAAACTCGTGAATTAATTATCTAGTGAATTCAAAAGGCCTTGTTATTTAAGTTTTACAGGATATTGTAATTTTCAATGGATGTTATTTAAAATTTATTACTCTCTGACCAGGTGTGATCTTTTTAATCAGTCAGTGTGCCCCAAGCAGGATGTATTACTTTATAGTTTACCCCAAATCATTTCTTTAATTTTTTATTCCTTTTTAAAATATATATATATCCCAAATTATAAATAGGAATAGATATATTTCTGATATAAGGTTAAACAATGTCAGTGACTTTGTTGGTTGTTGTTACCTCATTATTGTATGTAATCATGAAACCTAAGTAGTTTTTATTTAGGAATTTAGGAAAATCAAGTTTTGTTTAAAAAAACCCAACACATGCCAAACAAAAAGAACCTTAATAAGGTTTTATTACCCTCAGTATAGGTGTGGTTTTCAGGTAAAAGAAAGTCTTTTTATTTAACAAGACTCGGATTTTAAAATTAGATAATTTAACTATCTCGATTTGATTGATTGATTGATTGTTGGTTGCTTTACGCCGCATTAGCACAACAAGGCTATATCGCGGCGATATCTCGATTTGATAAATCTGAGAGAATCATGCAAGGATGTAAAAATCTGTTTTTATATATATCTTTATTTTATTGTGGCCCTGTTGTCATGTCAGTTAAAAACGTTATTTTAACCATCAAAATTATAAAAAGTAGAGGTTATTTGGTCAATTATGGTTCAGACTGGTCGAGTATTGTTCAGACCTTTGGTCGAGTACGGTTCAGACTGAAAAAATAGGTCGAGAGTTGGTCAAGTATTGGTCGAGTACAGGTCGAGAATGGGTTAAGACTGTTTCAGACTGGTCGAGTAATAGTTGAGACTATTTTCAATAGCAAAGATAAGGGTCAAGTAAAAATCAGTACAGCCGAGTGTGGTTAAGACTGGGTCGAGTAATTTTAAGTAAAATTCAGAGCAATTCAGACTGGTCGAATAAATTTGATCTATGACACAATGTAAATACAAAATTAATAAAACAAGGGGGTTAGATGTAAAAAAAATATCAGAAAGACAACCATAACCTCTACAAAATGCCGCCAAATAATAAAATAACGTACACAGGTAAATGAAAATAATTTTCAAAACTATTTTTTTTACCTGTTATTAGCTATTAGCCTTTTCCAAACGACTTTATCTATTTTTCTTCTCGAACTGGGAACTTTTAGCTGTGATAATTGTGTGTGGTTATCAGGCTATTTATATATATATATATATATATATATATGATTGATCATCGAGTTGAAAAATTACCTGTTATTAATAAAAAAAAAAATTGATAACACCAAGTTAAAAAAAAATCATGTTCAAATCAGCAAAATTTGATATTGTCAAGGAATTGTTATTAATATGATTCTTTTATTTTTTGTAGGAAACTCTGTTCCTTCAGTTTACATCAAAATCGAGGGACTTGAAGACCCACTGTGTATGCATTTGAAAGTTCCAAAACACAAACAAAAGATTTTGATCAAACATGGCGGTAGGTACATGTATATTATCATCACAGGTATTTGTATTCTTTATATAAACGTGTACATATTAATATGATATTGCTCATGCATCCTTCATATTAGTGTTACAACTTTCAATGATTAAAACAAAATCTTTGGAAAGACGTAATGTTTGTTTATGAATGTCAAGATTTATCGAATGTAGGACAGAAAGTCACAGGACAAAAAGTCACAGACAAAAAGTCACAGGATAAAAAGTCACAATTCAGTTTAGAGATTATTTTTGATTGAACAAGAAAACTCTAATTTAAAATTTTTTGTTTTTGTTTTTTTCTTGAACAATATATATAAAGCAACTTTGTTATTAAAATTTATTCAATAAATATCAATAATGATCAAATAATTGTTATGAAAACAAAATGTCAAAGTGGCTTGGTACTAATATGAATTCATGGTGCCAAGAAATATATCCTTAGCATGATTAACATTTAATAAATTTTCATTTATCAAGGTTTATGAATAATTTCCTAAACTTAAAAATGGGTATATGTAATAAAATGAAATTTTTCAAGTTCTTTCTCTTATATATTCGAACAATTGTCAACACATTATTTGTGACTTTTTGTCCCATCAAATTTGTGACTTTATGTCCTGTGACTTTCTGTCCGTTTACCGATTTATCAACCTTCCAAATTGAAAAAAAATGCAATTAAATTAACCAGTGTCCATAAGTGCTGTTTGCTGCATAAGTCATTAACTGCTGGAATCAATTAATAATCTCGATGACCGTCACTTCCGGTTGCACGTCTCCTTCAAAGTTTGAATTTTGGTTAGAAGTAAGTTTTAAAAATAATATACATACAAATGCATATCTGACGGTAGTGATATTGTTTAACTGCACTATCAGAACATTATGCAGAGTAAATTAAATTCAAATTGAGCTAGCATGCAAATTCATTTGGCAATCTACGCGGGATGATACCAACCAAAATTTGACGAATAATTATTCTATCTTATCGTATATTTCTACAAAAGGGGCAGTGAAGATGCAAAAATTGTATGACTAATTACAATGAACAGAAATATAATACATTTTAACTTAAAAGTCATTTCAAAAAGAGCAGACATTATTATTTTGCGGTTTAGATTAGATTAAGACTAATTTTCACAAAATATCCTGCTACGTTGCAATAAATTCTCTTCTAATGTCATTTCATATCGTATTTGTCGTTAAATTTTCAAGTTTTCCATCATTACGATTTTTCCATTCAGTTTGTATTGATCATTTCGCTCCGTTTCAGTATTTCCAAACAAATCTTGAAGTTTGTTATAGAGTAGATTATAGAGTAGAATCAGTATTGATTTCTACCTTTTGTTTTTCGCAGATGAATCATTGGGAATAAAGACTAGCTTATGCGAAAGTACTGTCAAAAAAGAGGTGTATAGTGCTGACTATATCAATGCAGCCTATATTCCTGATCACCAAGTTACAATGTATCCAGACATGATTCTAGAGGATCTTACCTTTCGACAGTGGAACGACGGAGAAATTTGTGACTTACCTTTCCCCTCTAAGCAAATGAAGATTAAAGCATGCCGATCTGACGGGTCGCTGCGTGGACTACAATTCTATATTGATGCTTCAACTCCTAACACTGATTACAGCGGTATTCTAGGTAAGCGTATATCGTGCAAGTTCATAAGTTTATTTATTTGTATTGTGTATATCTATAAAGTAAATTTAAAAGCACACGTGCAAGACGATATCAAGCTCGTGTACCGGTCGCATTGTATATGCAAAATACAGTACTTCGTTTGTGTACAAAAAAATGAATACTGCTTTTGCGGCCGTTCTACATATATTAGTAGCATACATGTACATGTATAACCGCTGGTTTAAATATAATACGGAACTGGTATAATTAAGAAATACTCCTTTGGATAATTGAATTCATACCCATTTATCATGCAAAACTGAGAGTTACTATAGTGGTTACTTGTTTGAGGTGAAAAGATGGACATTATTCAAAAGGGAACAAAGACTTCTGAGCTGATGATACCTTCGGGAACTAGGAGTCCACTAGCAGCGGTATCTACCTAGTGAAATACGAACAAAACGGTGGATATACGTCAACACAAAATAACCAAATGACATTTGAGTGTCAACATACAGTCCTCATCAATAGAGAGTGCCCCTGTAGAATATGTCACAGAAAGCATATTAAATCTGTCTTCAGCACAAATGTACGTTTAAAAATCTGGTATTTCCCATAAGTTCAAATTAATCAATCAATCTTGTAACACAACACACATATGTAGATTTTCATAAAATAACAATACCCCTACATTCAGAATTTTAGGTCCTCAATGCGCTCCAACTTCGTACTATATTTTGCCTTTTTAACTTACTTGATTAGATCGTCACTGATGAGTCGTACACAATTTTAATCCTGGTATCTATGATGAGTTTCAGTTCTTTAGCCATATATGCAGTAAATACTGCAATAGTGAACACAGGATGAATATATTTTAACCTCATTTTTAAAAATACATTACAGGGCCGTTGGCAAACATGAAACTTCACAAATTCGACACTCACAGGGAAGGACAAGACAAAACAGTAGCTAATATAGTGGTAAAGAATGCCAACAAGAAATATGAATTCAAGTCAGTTTTAAGATATGGAGTAAGCAGATTGTCACAGCAGTGTTGGGAGACTACGGATACTGACTTTCTAAATCTTGACTAGCAAAAGAACAATATTCATTGAATATATAATTTAATCATCAAATCTTTAAAAACATTTTCTGAATTAAAACGTCAAGTATTTCATGAGATAGTAAATACTTAAGCTTGGGACTCGGTGACATAGACATGGATTTTGTAAATAGTTGTTTTGGACTTCATGTTTGTTTTTGATAAACAAAAAAGTATACTTCTTCTTTCTTACATGTGAAAAATACATAAATGAATACAGATATGAAAATAATTCTGAAGTCATATACAAACTAATATTATTTTATAAAGATTATAGACACCATGGAAAATATATTTTTGGAAAAAGGTATATATTTATATTGGCCATTGACGCTTATCTTATATGCTCATATCTATTACACCCAGTAAAAATAATTATCACATAAAAGCCTATGACTGATTGTTGCTTGTATAATGTCCAGTGGCAAATATTTCATGCAAATTAAGCATATGAGTAATGGCATATGAGTAAAGCATGGTCATGTCTGCAGTGAAGAGTATGGAACGCCAACACTATCTAAATGTCTTATTATGTCAATTTTGATAATATGATGTGCAGTTGTGAATCAGTTGATGAAGTAGCAAGATCACATTTACCATCAAACAACATGAAATGGAATTATGTGACCAGTACTAAAGTACGTGTAAAACCTAAAGTCTAGAAGAAGAAACAACTGCAAACTTAAAATAAAATACATTAAAAGATATGTACTCTGAAAAGGGAAGGTGAGCTTTTTATGTTCCTTATGCGACATTCGTCCGATAGTTAGATGTTAAGACCAGAAAGGATAATGGAATCACATCCCCGAAAGAAAAAAAAGTTGAATAAATCTTCCTACAGTATAGAGAACAAAAATCAGAAATCACTATTGTGTGTAAATACAATTTATATCTCGGTACAATTAACTGTAACCAAATTGTCTTCCTATTGTAACTGTTATATTTCTAATTTAGTGATTTAAAAACAAAAATATTTTTCCAATGGACATTTTTCATGCCGATGCTTTTTATAGCTTACTATACGGTTTTGAGTTTGCTCATTGTTGAGGTCGTAAGGTGACCTATTTAGTACATTTGCTTACATTCATGTAATTTGAACAGTTGTTTCATTGTCAATCATATCACATGTCTTTATTTTTTTTATATTTCTATGCAAGTGTGTCACTGATGAATTAGACCAATTTATTATGATTATTTTGCTTCATTCGCATCTTGTCATATTAAAATAATGACCTCCTTCGTATTATTTTTTTCATAAGGAAGCATTGCCTTGAATAAATTTTTGAATGGTTAAAAAACAGCATACCTTTTCATTCATTTCACTACTTCAGTATACGTTGACATGATTGAAGATATGAAACTTCACAAATTCGACACTTACAGAGAAGGAAAAGACCAAAGGGACAATAATAACACGTTAGTCGTAGAAAGACAGACAAAATCATGGACGAACAACGAGCCACAAAACACTACACACAACCTGTTCAAAATACATAACCAGTGTCCAATCTTCACTAATAAGGCAAAGCGTGGACACAGGTGCTATATTTCAATCAGATTGCGCTATACAATTATATGCTAACCAACACAAAGTTCAATTCAAAACGGGGAAGAACTCATGCAGTTGCTCTGTACTTCTCAACAGTTTGTGCTCCACTAGTGACATGTTTACTGTTTCTCCTGTTGAAATGCGCAAATTAGTAATACAGTAGGGTGTTGAGAAATGTCTCTTGTCTAATCAAAGACATTAAGTTTTGGACGACATGATTTCATATCATTATGTTACTTGTACAAATGTAAGTACTCTGAGCTTGCTTTCAGTTACTGCGACCATTCTTTATTGTGGTAAAATTTGTAGATCGTGTTTTGTTTTTATCATGTATTTTACCGTTATTTCAGAGTTACTGAAAAAGTTAAAATAACAAAAATACCGAACTCCAAGGGAAATTCAAAACGGAAAGTCCTTTATAAACTGGCAAAATCAAAAGCTCAAACACATCTAACGAATGGAAAACGACTGTCATATTCCTGACTTGGTACAGGCATTTCCTTATGTAGAAAATGGTGGATTAAACTGATTGTTTCTTTTCGGTTTAAAACTTGTTTATACATCTGTCTATATACCTTTTCTCTATTTGGAAATTCGACACTTGACCCGATAATTTGTGACACTTAAACTATTGACGTCATACAACAGTCAGTTTTCTTTTGTGGAGTCAGACATTTTCTCTTATGACGACACACTTTTACATGAATATCTGTAATGTCCTGTACAAAAGGACAAATAGAATAGAATGAATTGTTCAAGACTGTATCATGCCTTCTAGATGTTTTTTGGTTATTTTTTGTCGTTTGTCTATTGTCCCATTAAAGATATCCCACGTTTCCTTTTACTCATACTAGTATTGCACAAGTTTTAAAGCATAATGATAGATGTAATTTCTCTACATACTAGTAATCGAATGTGATGTTTGAAATGAAAATCTATTTTGAAGACAGACGATAGACAAGATCATTACATACAGAAATCTAGCACAGGCATCAAAACTGTACTAGAAATACAACACAGAACATGTGGGCAAAAGCAACATATACCTCTGTTAAACAATTTAGTGTGCTCAGGAAGGATACGAAGTTCCTACTTCACTAGACCCGATGTGATTGCATATCTTAAATGATTTTCACGAAGTAAATATCATGTTAAATCATGGGGTTCTTATAGTTGTGGAGCAATCTAGTATTGCGAAATTCGAGTAAGATAGCTACCAATTTCACTAACAAGTTGATTAATGTACTATAAAAAACAAGTTCTCATCATCTAAAAACATTTTGACAGCAGACAAACAATGAGAAGATAAATACTCTTTATAAATAAGAAGATGTGGTATGAGTGCCAATGAGACAACTCTCCATCCAAGTCACAATGTATTATAAAGTTAACAATTATAGTTCAAAGTACGGCCTTCAACATGGAGCCTTGGCTCACACCGAACAGCAAACTATAAAGGGCCCCAACATGACTAGTGTAAAACAATTCAAACAGGAAAACCGACGGTCTAATCTATATAAAAAACGAGAAACGAGAAACATTTATGAACCACACAAACAAACGACAGCAACTGAACACTGACAGGTTCCTGACTTAGGACAGGTGCATAAAAATGCAGCTCTATCTACATATACATTTTGGGTGACACTGAAGCAATATATTCCCAGCAAAACACACCTAATAGTGTTTACAACATTGATTTAACGTTAATCAACAGAAAAATTCATCCTTACATAAAATGTTCATGAACAATGTTGTTACATCATAATTGAAAATACAGGATGGAAACTACTTCATACTTAAAAAAAAACCAACATTTTCATCGTTTTCTTTTAACACTAAAATTATCATCATTATGGAAGAAAAAAAGAACCTTTTTATTTGTTGCAATCCTATTTGCCAAATGATTGCTTGTGTCATCCCACTTGAAAATCAAAAGCATGTAAAACAAACAAAAGCTTTATAATATTACAATAATAAAAATGTCATTCCAATCTCTATAGATGCAACACCATAAATAATTAAACCCCTTTTATTGCAAAATTATCACTTCAATATACCTTCACATCGTTGTAAGTAAAATATAATCTATCATCAATCTTATCATCATTTACAACGACACATTTGAGCTTCCAAAAAATATCAACTCCAGATAGAGATATTCAACTTTATATTTTTCTCAACGTTGTTTCGCACTTAAAAATGTTCATTATTTAACCATCAAATACATGTACTATATAATTAAACATGATAAATTAAAAAATATTGTTTATGTTTAAGGGGGAAAATAGTCAAATATAATATCAGTAATTTAAATATTCAATAACTGTTTATTTGTTTTATTTTGTTCGTTGTTTACATGTGATCTGAGTAGGCCCGGTAAGACCCCTTTTTGGCCTCAAAATATAGCATTTCAAAAATTTGTTAAAAATGTAAACGTTTAGCTATTTATTGGGAAGTAGTGTACTTTTGTTACATAACTATGAGCTGGTTTTGACAATGCAATGTACATACATCACGTAATAGCATCATTAATTCATGCAAAATTACGGAAATCTTCACGGTTTTTGTCTAAAATGGAGATGGCCGCACTTGTGTTCAGCCTTAATATTTAAACATATGCTGTATTTGATGATAATACATAACATTTATAAAGGTTAAGACTGAACACGAATGCGGCCACTTCCTTTTTAGACAAAAACCATCTGAAAAGTGACGTTTTGTAGCATATTTGATAGATTTTTCATATTTAAGCTTGAATTTAGGCGTCTTTCATGACCATATCAGTTCAAATCTTATACATAAACTAATTGAATCTACTGAAGAAGACACTTAAGTGTTTAAAAAATGTCAAAAATCTTTCATCAGATGTACTTCAAATTTTAGGGCAAAATAAGCCTTTACCGGACCTTGATGAAACAATTTTGCGGCAATCTCAAAACATGTCTACTAATTTTCCTTATACCAAAACTGTTTACTGGGGTGTAAAAATCACATGACCTTGTTCCATCCGACAGTTATAGCAATGCAAAATAGGAGCGGCCTTTTGATTGTGCAGCATGTATAAAACGTCAGTTCAGAATTGGAACGTTAAATCTGATGCCTCGTGTAGCGAATGTGCAGCACATTCTTCACGTTAAACTCTTGTGACAACTCTTGGAGAATCTGTAAGAGGCCTATTGCAAGGACAGTTTTTTTGCCCTATCCAACAGACCCTCATTTTACAATATCATCTTAAATTTTACATTATAATATATTCCTTATGGTAGAGCGACATTGCAAAATCAACATATTAGATTTTAATTTAACGTGTTTTCGTCCAAATGTATATGTAATACTTGCTGCTGGACGTTGCAAGAAGTAATCAATCAATCCTTCCCCTTGCCATTGCATTTAAATAGTTCATTGCGTAATTAATTGTCAAAGGCGAAATGTATACAATTGGAATATATAAATTCACTTTATTCTCTTAACTTCGCTCTGCATGATTTGGTAAGTGTTGTTTCGCGGCATTGGATTCAGTATGATTCGTGTATTTATTTAGCACATGGTCGATGCCTCTACTGGTGGAATTTCAGTCTGAGAGTGATACATTATAAGTGTAAATTCAGAGTTAAAAAAAAACCCATCAAAGATGGTTTATGATTTTTAAAATGCGCAAGACGCGTGTTTCGTCAACATCACATTAGACTTTAGACGATTTCCAAGTCCCCGTTTCATTTTTTTTTTATTAAATAATATATTATATTAAACTTATTTGGCCTGTTTTCAATGATTTGTTAAAGACTCAATGAAAAATGATAAGTAATTATTCCTTTTTGCAAATTTGAAATGTATGTGAATGTCCCCCTCAATTCTAATCATACTAAACTTATTTTTGTAAACAAGATAATAGGATTACTGAACAGATTTTATAATTAAGAATGACAATATTTATTGAAATAAGTAAGACAGTGTACGCCACAATACATACATTTTAAGAATTCTCTTTCATCATATAAACGTCTTCTTTTATTATTTGCTGATAAAAAAAAATATAAACAAACATAATGCGGCAAGAAACCAATATTATATCCAGCGATAAGAAGCATTAAACTGACTAATAGTGAAAGAAACGTTTTCGATAATAACAAACGAGAAAATCGTAAATCTAGAAGGTAGGCCGTCCCACTTCTTGTATTTGAACATTCTAAATTAAGATTTCACAAAAACATATGGAACTACTGTATTACATATTGTCTTACAAATCTACATTATGCGCATTTTCGATACTGAAATGGTGCAACCTGTTTTCCAGGACTCTGACATCACTGTTGCTAACTTCAATTAGCTTATCGTTGTTAAATGATAAATCTCGCTTTATTGTGCTGACAATTTATGATATATCATAATGTTTTCTCAAGTATAAAAAGCAGTTGAATAAGAGATACAAAATTGGGACGAGATGAAGTTAAATATAAATTATATTTTCATTTCTTTGCTTTGTACATGGACATTCATTTTCTATTGTGCAACTGAGGAAACTGACCAGGTAAATAATACTATTTATCTTCATGTTTGTGTCATTTTGTAGCTAAAGTCCTTCGTCATTTGCAAAAGATTTCCCTAGGGGTGTATGATCCTTAATGAGTGCAGTTTAAAAAAGAAAATTGTTAAAAGCGCAGGATGCTTTTCATTTTTATATTTTCCCAAGGGTGACTGGGGAATAGAAATATGCTACTTTGGTTTTCTTTCGACTATTAAAAAAACTCTTGACAAAGTTGAGCGTCCGTCCGACTGTGCGGGAATTATAAGAAACAGATACGTCCGGTCAGAATAGGGACGTTAAATCCTTTGTTTCGTGTAGAAAGAGTGCCAGGCTCTATGCACGTGTTTCTGTTGTTTCGTTGTCCAAATGTACTGTATTGTATTGTTAATTTGCGTAATTCTCTGTCCGTAATGTTGAACTGTATTCATGTCATGTAATGGTGTCATTTTACTGTTATATTTAACATTGCCATAAAAGTGCGAGGTTTGGCTAGCCACAAAACCAGGTTCAACCCACCATTTTTTTCTTAAAATGTCCTGTACCCAGTCAGGAAAATGGCCATTGTTATATTATAGTTCGTTTCTGTGTGTGTTACATTTTAATGTTGTGTTTCTGTTGTGTCGTAGTTCTCCTCTTATATTTGATAACTCCCTCAGTTTTAGTTTGTTTTCTGGATTTGTTTTTTTCTCAATCGATTAATGAATTTCGAACAGCGGTATACTACTGTTGTTTTTATTTAAGAACCCTTGCAACAACTCTTTTAGGGATCTGTAGTTGGCCTGTTGCAAAGTAAATCCCTATCAAAATATACCCTCATTTTCCAGTAGCAGTACAAATTTCCCCGAACTTCATCCCGGACAGCCTCTATTACAGAACATACCTATTGTATTACTTGTTAAATTGTTTTCTTCCTGAACATTTGTTTTAAAAGCAAACACCAATCAATTAATCAATCATGTTTATATTAAAGAAAAAAAGGGGGCAAATTCATAAATCTTAGATAGACCGACAACGGCATAGCCTGAAGAAACCACAAAAAGATAAACATCGGCCTATAAAACATTACACAGAAAAACTGAAGTTTGAGAAACACGAAGAAACACGAACCCCTTACGTAAGGCCAGATACATTGTACATATTTCATAAATTGCTAAAAAGAAAAATAGATGTAAGGACAAAATCAGAAAATAACCAATCATCATATTAACATTAATTAATTTCATTTCATCATCGAGAAACGTTATTGACAATGATTTTAAAACCATAACGGTTTTAAACTTTAAAGGTAACAAAAAGTGGCATGTATCAACCTAATTGGTATTTAATGGAATAAATGAAAATGGACGGATAAAGGATGCGTTTTGGTGCGTTTTGCATTTTCATCATTTTAAAAACAAATCGATTTTTCAATTGCATCCATAAAATTAGCATTTAATTAGAGCCAATTTTAAATGATCAAGTAAGATCATATTCATTTGAAATAATTTCAACCAAAATGTATCTGTTACAAAGTGTAATCCGAAATAAGCAGATAAATTGGGTTCAATGAGTTCATTTGATGGATACTATAAAGATATTCAACTAATTACTTCACATTAGATCTCTTTATATGTCTGCATTCGTTAGAAAAAAACCGAAGCAAAAGGAAAATGTTCTTTCTTCTTGATAAGTATCTGATGTATGGCAGATGTTATATTACACAGTCGCAAAACATTAGAAGTGTTGCTTACAGATACCCTGCTTGAATTGGTTTGTGATTATATTTATTGCATGATGAGTTTCTCTTTAATATGATGCAGGAGTTACCTGTGAAAGGGGACGAAGTCTGTATACATTATTTTTTTTTTAATTCAAGCATATTTTAACTTCAGAATCTGTTAAAAAAAAGAAACGGAAATACGGAAACGTTTCCGACGTTGGACCTGTTGTTAGTGATTTTAGTTGTGATGTCATTTTCAATATAAACAAATCATTAGGTAACGTTTTTATTTTCATGTCAAAGAATTATCAAAAACAACAAATTTACGGGAAACAATATGATGCTCCTTCCAACATTTTATAAGTATCGTGACAACCGAGACCGGAAGAAAGAAATAGATTTTTGCGCAAATGCGGGAAAATAAAAAAAGTCTGAAAAAAAAGTTAACGATTTTGAGTTCATTAGTAGATTGATTTTTTTTTAATTTTTTTTCATTGATTTTTCTATCGTAATTGGGGACTTCGTCCCCATAGTATTTTATCCTGTACTTGTGGTGTATGGCCTTGTATTGTGTTGGTTGTTTGTTTGTTAGCGAGCCGTCAACCTTTAGTCTGTAATTCAGTGGTTGTGGTTGGTTGTTTGTTTTTTGGAGAGCTGTCAACCTTTAGTCTGTACATCAGTGGTTGTTGTTGGTTGTTTGTTTGTTAGAGAGTTGTCAATCTTCAGTCTGCAATTCAGTGGTTGTTGTTGGTTCTTTGTTTTTTGGAGAGCTGTCAACCTTTAGTCTTTTATTCAGTGGTTGTCGTTGGTTGTTTGTTTTTGGAGAGCTGTCAACCTTTAGTCTGTACATCAGTGGTTGTTGTTGGTTGTTTGTTTGTTAGAGAGCTGTCAACCTTTTGTGTGTAATTCAGTGGTTGTTGTTGGTTGTTTGTTTTTTGGGGAGCTGTCAACCTTTAGTCTGTACATCAGTGGTTGTTGTTGGTTCTTTGTTTGTTAGAGAGCTGTCAATCTTTAGTCTGTAATTCAGTGGTTGTCGTTGGTTGTTTGTTTGTTAGAGAACTGTCAATCTTCAGTCTGTAATTCAGTGGTTGTTGTTGGTTTTTTGTTTTTTTGAGAGCTGTCAACCTTTAGTCTGTTATTCAGTGTTTGTTGTTGGTTGTTTGTTTTTTGGGGAGCTGTCAACCTTTAGTCTGTACATCAGTGGTTGTTGTTGGTTGTTTGTTTGTTAGAGAGCTGTCAATCTTTAGTATGTAATTCAGTGGTTGTCGTTGGTTGTTTGTTTGTTAGAGAACACTGTCAATCTTCAGTCTGTAATTCAGTGGTTGTTCTTGGTTGTTTGTTTTTTGGAGAGCTGTCAACCTTTAGTCTTTTATTCAGTGGTTGTCGTTGGTTGTTTGTTTTTGGAGAGCTGTCAACCTTTAGTCTGTTTTTCAGTGGTTGTCGTTGGTTGTTTGTTTTTGGAAAGCTGTCAACCATTAGTCTGTAATTCAATGTTTGTCGTTGGTTGTTTGTTTTTGGAGAGCTGTCAACCTTTAGTCTTTTATTCAGTGGTTGTTGTTGGTTGTTTGTTTGTTAGAGAACTGTCAATCTTCAGTCTGTAATTCAGTGGTTGTTCTTGGTTGTTTGTTTTTTGGAGAGCTGTCAACCTTTAGTCTTTTATTCAGTGGTTGTTGTTGGTTGTTTGTTTGTTAGAGAGCTGTCAACCTTTAGTCTTTAATTCAGTGGTTGTTGTTGGTTGTTTGTTTGTTAGAGAGCTGTTAACCTTTAGTATGTAATTCAGTGGTTGTTGTTGGTTGTTTGTTTTTTTGAGAGCTGTCAACCTTTAGTCTTTTATTCAGTGGTTGTTGTTGGTTGTTTGTTTCTTGGGGAGCTGTCAAACTTTAGTCTGTACATCAGCGGTTGTTGTTGGTTGTTTGTTTGTTAGAGAGCTGCCAATCTTTAGTATGTAATTCAGTGGTTGTCGTTGGTTGTTTGTTTGTTAGAGAACTGTCAATCTTCAGACTGTAATTCAGTGGTTGTTCTTGGTTTGATTGTTTTTTGGAGAGCTGTCAATCTTTAGTCTTTTATTCAGTGTTTGTTTGTTGATTGTTTGTTTTTGGAGAGCTGTCAACCTTTAGTCTGTTATTCAGTGGTTGTTGTTGATTGTTTGTTTTTGGAGAGCTGTCAACCATTAGTCTGTAATTCAATAATTGTCGTTGGTTGTTTGTTTTTGGAGAGCTGTCAACCTTTAGTCTGTAATTCAGTGGTTGTTGTTGGTTGTTTGTTTGTTAGAGAGCTGTCAGCCTTTAGTCTGTAATTCAGTGGTTGTTGTTGATTGTTTTGTTTTTTTGGAGAGCTGTCAACCTTTAGTCTGTAATTCAGTGGTTGTTGTTGGTTGTTTGTTTTTTGGATAGCTGTCAACCTTTAGTCTGTAATTCAGTGGTTGTTGTTGGTTATTTGTTTTTTGGAGAGCTGTCAATCTTTAGTCTGTAATTCAGTGGTTGTTGTTGGTTGTTTGTTTTTTGGAGAGCTGTCAACCTTTAGTCTGTAATTCAGTGGTTGTTGTTGGTTTTTTTTTTTTTTTTGAGAGATGTCAACCTTTTGTCTTGATTCAGTGGTTGTTATTGGTTGTGGTCTGCTATGTTTGTATTTGAAATTCGTTTATAGATAATAGCATAAATAAGACCATTGGTCTTTCACATTTTGTCATGCCAGGGCCTTTAACTTTACGGTAGGACAAAATTGAGAATGGAAATGGGGAATATGTCAAAGAGACAACAACCCGACCAAAGAGCAGAAAACAGCCGAAGTCCAACAATGGGTTTTCAACACAGCAAGAAAATCCCGCACTTGGAGGCGGGCTTCAGCTGGCCCTTAAACAAAAATGTGTACTAGTTCAATAGAAATGAACGTCACACTAAACTCCAGAACATATAAATGAACTAAAATTTAAAAACTTACAAACAAGACTAACAAAGGCCAGAGTCTCCTGACTGGGACAAGCGCAAAAATGCGGCGGGGTTAAACATGTTTTGTGAGATCTAAACCCTTCCCCTATACATCTAGCCAATGTAGAATAAACAACCACAGAGCAATACGCACAGTAAAACTCATTTGCGATGTGTACATCGTCAACGGCCGTACAGTGACGTTTATAGTTGTTTCCATCATCGTCCTTTGTTCTCTGGGTGATAGTTGTATCCATCATCGTCATTTGTTCTCTGGGTGATAGTTGTCTCCATCATCGTCTTTTGTTCTCTGGGTGATAGTTGTATCCATCATCGTCCTTTGTTCTCTGGGTGATAGTTGTCTCCATCTTTGTCCTTTGTTCTCTGGGTGATAGTTGTATCCATCATCGTCCTTTGATCTCTGGGTGATAGTTGTATCCATCATCGTCCTTTGTTCTCTGGGTGATAGCTGTGTCCATCATCGTCCTTTGTTCTCTGTGTGATAGTTGTACCCATCATCGTCCTTTGTTCTCTGGGTGATAGTTGTCTCCATCTTCGTCCTTTGTTCTCTGGGTGATAGTTGTATCCATCATCGTCTTTTGTTCTCTGGGTGATAGTTGTATCCATCATCGTCCTTTGTTCTCTTGGTGATAGTTTTCTCCATCTTCGTCCTTTGTTCTCTGGGTGATAGTTGTCTCCATCTTCGTCCTTTGTTCTCTGGGTGATAGTTGTATCCATCATCGTCTTTTGTTCTCTGGGTGATAGTTGTATCCATCATCGTCCTTTGTTCTCTTGGTGATAGTTGTCTCCATCTTCGTCCTTTGTTCTCTGGGTGATAGTTGTTTCCATCCTCGTCCTTTGTTCTCTGGTAATAATTGTCTTATTGGCAATCTTTCCAAACCTAATTATTTTATATTGTAAAAATTTCGATGAATATTAAAGGTCAATGTGTTTTGTGGTGATAAAAAAAAAGTGGTTCTTCACTTGTTAATGTAAATAATTTTAGAAACTTGTAGACTAAATTTATCCAGCTCGAAATTCGATAGAAGGAAAAGGGTATATTACCCGTAATCATATCAATACATTGGATAAAAATAATGTTCCGCATTTGTAATTTGTAAAATAGACCAAATGGAATACTTTATTAAGTGCGCAAATGAAATACTGAACGGTGCAAATGCAAAAAACCGATGAAATTTATCCAACGAAATTAAACATAAATTGGAACATACAATTTATTTACTTCATAAAAATATGAAATTGTTCAAAGTGTTTTTTTTTTTTTTGTTATTCGTTAGACAAAGAATATTTGATTGTCAAAATCTATAGTGTTCTCTAAAAATAACAATAAACAACACTTATACTAAAAAAAAAACTATTTAAAAAAAAAACACACACACAAACAGCTTCGCCTCAGTTGACTATGTTTTCTCGGGGTAACAATCTACTCTATCAACCTCTCAGCTATGTGTTATTTATATAATATTCACCAATTGTCTTAAACTTGCCTCATGATTGAAACTGTACGCTGACGAATACAATATTTTCCTAAAATTGCACTATTCACATCAAAATGCGATGTTTTTAATTTATATTATTTTATTAAATTTTTTAAATATATTTTATTTCGATACCTGTTTGATATATGCTTTTTTATTATCATTCATGAATGAAGGTTTTATGCCTAACATAAAACTGATGAAGTTAAAGATATCATCATGTTCAAGGATAAGTTCAGATAAAATGTACTTATTTTTAAATGTTTGACTTTAATGTTATAACGCGTTATTATCAGAAACTATCATATCTTTACGATCTTTAAAGATTCCACGGATTTCAAATTATTTCTAATAAGAATTATCAAAAGCTAATTATTGCGCTGATTATGTTATATCCCAGTTATCTAGAAACCTAATTCGAGACCGTTTACACACCTACATCTGCATTTGAAAAAAGATGTTCGGTTAAATAGATATTTTTTTAATATTATCAATTTTGCGATATACTTACAGGTTGACTGAACTTGATGGATTATTATATTTAATTAACTTCGCTTATCTAACCTTGTTTATATAAAAAGAATAATGGATGTTCATGTTGTCATAAATGCAACCGTGTTTCGTTGTAAATGTAACTCACATACCATTGGTGCAATGTAAGATACCGGCAAATATGACAAAATAAAGTCAACAAATACAGATTATCTAGGTTTCTACACATTGATAAATAAAACGAGATACAATGTGAAACATTTTGGTAAGTGAGCGTATCGAACGAACTAAAAAGCTTCACATTTTGTAGAGCGTCCGATCTTTCACGCTAACTATACGCAGAAAAACACGATTATCTGTTTATCGCTCTATTACTGGTCTTTCCCCCTCCCTTAGACGGTTGACGAAAGCAAGCTTGATGACGTCTCCTCACATATTGTGACGACGCGGATAACTTCTCCTCAAACATTGTGATATCGTTGATAATGTCTGTTCGCATCTCAAAGACGTGCTACGAGAATTATGGAAAGGGTGAGCAGGGTGAAATAGCAAACTTGATAACGTCTCCTCACACACTGTGCCGGCGATGATAACTTCTCAAACATTGTGATATCGCTGATAATGCTTGCCCGCGTCTCAAAGCCGTGATACGAGAATTACGGAGCGACTAAGTAAGGTTTTTAATTTTTCAAATATAAATGCATACCGAAGTGATTTCAGATGTCAAGAGTCTAGGTTGAAGCAGAAAAACGTGTCGTGAAAACAGTCACAATCGCATAAATTAAAAATAAAGTGAGATTAGGTTGCTTGAAAAAGGTTACTTTATCATTATCTTCTATGCATCCAACCGCAGTCTGGTCCGAACGTAGTATCAATTATCATGTGGTTACGACCAGTAACACGATCAAAACCGTAACCTATGCTAGGTACGTCAGAGCTAACATGTCAGATCCATTGCAGATAGAAATACCCAAATCAGTATCTACACTATGAGTGCATCAATTGTCAACCGATCCGAAAGTAGTATCAAGAATTAAGAGTTTGAAATTTTGGAAGGACAAAGGAAGTTAATGTTACATTAAATGATTGGTTTCATTAGAATTTGTCGCATTTCACGAAAAGAACATTGATAAATGAAATGATATTATAAAAAGTAAAATAACAAAATATGCCAATCCGAAAAATTAAAACGGAAAGTCCTTTATCAAATGACAAAATCCAAAGCCCAAACACATCAAACAAATGGAACTTGTTTCTCTTTTGACTTTTTATATTTTATCTTATATATGTCTACTGTTTCCCTTTAACTATTATAGTGTGTCTTTCTTTTTGCCAAAATCATTAATGTTTCAATTTACCAAGACGTTTGATATTACATTAAAGTTGATTTAATCAAACTTTTATTGTTCTCAATAGACCTGTGTATCTGACATATCTCTTAACCCGTACTTACTATATCTAAATTAGATTTTAAACATAAAAAATGCAACTTAAATTAATATTCACAGGCATTCAAGTTTCACAGAATGCTGATCACATTACTTTGCTTAAATTCAAAATTTTTAATTTTTGGCTATGATATTTGTAAAGTATTGCTGTCTGATAGCATTTTTTAGGCTTTGCAATGACAGATTACTTAGAAGTGCACAGAGATTGTCTGAACTTAACTCTTGCTTAAAGATACTTCGAATTTAATGTATCCCTCATGAGCAATATAAAATACCTTATATATATTGACTTTAGAATGATGGCATGCAATAGATGTTTTGGTATAACTTTATTACCTATCTAGTATGTACCTTTGATGATAACCCCGTAGATTTTCAACATTGTTATAACCCTCACAACGTTCTAGTTTTTTATTTTTGTTATTTAGGAATTGAATGCTTCTTTTTGTAAATTCATTGGGGTGTAAAAGCGTTGACCAAAGTACATTTTTTCCGCGCTTCATTCTAAAAATGTACGCACGGTCAACGCTTTTACAACCCTATGAAATGACTAAAAGAAGCATTCAATACTTATAATTACATTTTTTTGCTATGATCATGAAAACACGATTACTATCATTTTTTCTTTTATTAACCTGTTCACTTTATTGTGGAAACGTGTGTCATCATGTACAAAATGTATGTTACAATTCATGAAATTCATTTTGAAATGAAGAATGACGCGAGATTGCTGTTAGCCAATCAAACTAACGTATAATTATGAAACATATACATCTAATGTAATTATTTAATTTTAAAGGAGACATTCTGAAAATCTAACGACAACCAATTATTATTTAGCCAAAACACATAAACTCATGCAAACAATGTACACTGTAAACCGTTACGAGCTTTGATTAAAACGAATTTCAAAAATTAGAAATGATACATGTATCAGAAACTCGGAAGGTAAAGCTTTTCAGTCCCTGTTTTTGAAATACAAACACAATGTGACAATCTATTCGAACTCCTTGTTAAGTCTGTAATTTTTCTTCGGGTTCCAGTTACTTCCAGTGATCGTATTCAATAACATTGAGAATGGAAATTGGGAATATATGGTTTGATGTTGAGCAGTCATTATCGACTTTATTTTTTAGAAATAATTCAATATATACAATTCATTACATTATAAGTTATAACACATATAAATAACAAAATAAAGGTCTATTTTTAATTTTCCAAGATAATGGAAATTAATTGTATTTTTTACATTAAATTATGAAGAAAATGTGTTTGATGTATACTTTCCTTTCTATAAGAAAGAAGCTTGAATTTGAATGATTTGAGAGTTAATATAAACTTGAAGGGAAATAAGAATAAAGGAACCTCTTGACAAAATATTCATACATAGATATTTCTCTTCTGTATTGTTAAAAATTCCATGAATAGAATGAGATCACCATTCATATAAATTTTTTTATAATTTTTTCTTCAGAACTTTGTCATCACAAGATTGGATATTGATACAGATGTACGGTATAGATTTTCGGAAACAATATATATTCTGACAGTGTTTAATCCTAGTCATGACAACGAGACCTATGTTGTTGATATACCGTTTCCAAAAGAGGCTTTTATTTCAAACTTTACACTGTAAGTACGTATACATATTACGTACTATATTATAGGTATAAATATAGTTTTAAAACTACAAAAACAAATAACGCAATTTACATTTTATGGCTCCCTTTCGATTCTACGAAATGAAAAATTATGCAATTCGTTCGCTACAAGATAATATATTATTAATAAGAAAGCAAACTTTTGTTTATTTTCCATTTAAAACACATGGGATGGCACACAAACCTAGTTATACTTCATTACGTAAATTATCAGGATAATTCTCAATCTTCACAAAACTTTGATTGTAAAGTTGAAACAATCATGTAAGGCATTTACATTACGTCGTTTTTACAAAATAAAACTATTATGCGTTGATAGAAATGGTAAACAACAAAATACTTATATACTAAATATCAAGATTCCGTACAAACAGTACCATGAAAAGGGTAGAATATGTTTATATTTGAGTTATGGATGTTCGCTTGTCATGTTTTGGAATTTTTGTCATATTTTCGATATCCTCTGGTTTTATCCATTTGAATGCATCTGTAAAAGTCTTTTTTTAAATATTTTTTGAGAACTTAAACTTGTCAATGATAAAGCTATGAAAAATCAAGAGAGAACATTTTCCCGCTAAAATTTCAATGGCTAATATCTCAAAAACAAGCACACGGACCTATATCTTTTTTCCGCTCTTTTGGTTCCTTTATTAGACCCCTGTCAATATATTCTAGTGTTATGAAAAGCTTGTTATTTTGAAACTGAGTAGCGAACTTCCTTAAAATCAATCAGATTATTGTTGTTTTTAACGATCTTGGCCATAAGGTGTTGGCCAGCTTTTATTGGTGGAGAAAGCCGGAGTACCCGGAAAGAACTTAAGACCAAACGTAACATAAAGTAATTGTGAAATTAACGCAATGTTCACAAAATGCAATCCCTACTGAAGGTTATGCGATCAACTCTAATTCTTTGCCCTACTCATACATTATTTCCCGCCAAGTAATCTAACATATATCTTGATGTGCCCCGTAGGTGTCTAAATAATTGTGAAAGTTTCTTTATATTGCGGTGAAAATGTCAGGTTATTTATGACAATATTTGTTAGATTTCCTTGTCTGATATAGTTTATAAATTGTTGGTACACTTATTACCCAGCAATTTTGTTTTCGTCAGTAAACAGATATAGATCTAGTAAATATCTAACAAAGCAACCCAATGCTAGCAGGCGTTTTAAACATTTACACCTAATTAAAGACCTCTCTGAGAAATGAAGGATAGCAGCACAGGCGTTGATTCTTTGCTTTTGGGTTCGTCAAGCGCGTGTTGTGATTTTGTTTCATGAATTAACGAGACATATTCTTCCTGTTCTATAACGTTAATTCAATTTTGTCATTGATTAAAAAAAAAAAAAAAAGAATCGCAAGCTTTTTTTTCATTGCTCCTTTATCAGTTGTTTTAAAACACAATGAAATATCTTCCTCTAAGAAAAACAACATCTAATACGTTTTGCAAACACAGCTTAATTTGTAACTGCCTTATAAAGTATATCATTGGTCAAATCTTTTATTTAATTACTTCAACTAGAGATCAGTAGGGTATTAACTTAACCCGAAATCATAATTTAGAAAGGGTATTTCGAACTTTTATTCTTTAAATACTGAAACGCGCGAATTTTGAATTTCAGATATCAAAATGACTATTTAAGGTTATCGTATGTGTTAACAAGTCTGCTATACAAACAACAGTCGTAATCTTGAATTTACATTTGTAAAGTAAAGTACATGTATAAAAGAACAACAAATATTGCGGTTTACTCTTGTTTAAGCCCATGTATATATAAACGTTATGTGAAACTGTGACCAATATGAATGTACGAGTCCCGAAATCAATTAGCTGCGATACACACTTTAACATGAGATGAGTTCTTTTGCGCCTTTTCGCGAAGTTTGAATCATTCTGTATCATTGCAATTGTCTTTAAATATCATATTTAAGAGCAATCTGGGTTCTGCTATCATGGTTGCATCAACCATACGAACAAGAATATTTCATAGGTATGCTGAGTATTGATGACGAATATGAATCGTATGAACTGAAAAGGAGTGAAACATTAAGATTCAACAGGTCATGCATGTATCCCTTTTTATATTCAAATATTGTTTTAATTTATAAAGTTACATTGATTCAAAATTGAGACAATAACAGTCAATTATCTTTGTTACTTGTAGAGAAGTTGGTGGTGAGATATTACTAAGTAGTATTGTAGGGAAAGACAGTAAGGATACTGGTACAATTAACGGGAAAACTTCAGAATCAGAGAATTTCACTGACAGCATTTCAGAGTAAGTGATTGTAGACATCAACAACATGTTTATAATGTCGAACTATTTGCGACAGTTTAAGACACAAAATAAAATTGTATACACATTAGTCCTATAAATGTCTTACGAACTCTTCAGACCAATACTTGTTTGAATTATGAATACATTGAACTATCTTCTGGCAAATAAAGTGAGTAAGAAAACCCCGATATGGAACTAAATAACCGGTAACTTAAAATTGTGGATCTTGTTGGCTCTTTTGATGTACAAGCTTTCTCTTTCTAAACATTGCTGAAGGAAATAAACCGATGAGATACTTCTTTCGCCACAAAATCGAAATGATTCAATTAAACAGCTAATTGTAAATGACAAATCTGACCAATAACGAGTAATATTTCTCTCATGATTAAACAAACCAGTGAAAACTTGTTTTTTCAGCTTTATTTGGATAATCAACCTGTTTGATTATGTATATTTCGAATAAAGAAATATTTGAATTTCCGTTATTTAAACACAAAAGTAGAAATAGCTTTAAGGTACACAAAAAAAAATGCTTTTACTTTACAAAAAAACAGTAAAATATCGTTTCATCTCGGCCTCTAGTAAATGTTCTACAACTAATCTTTCAGTGCTTTTAACTAGTTCTTTAATTACTATAAAAGAACTTATCATTAACTTTTGTAATAAAACATACGAAAATAGTGGAATTAATTATACTTGGAGTGTAAAATATTCTTTGGATGTTTTAGATAAATTACATGCTTTTGATGGTCCCTTTGATTCTTTTGACAGTTTTGACTTTTCAACTCTTTACATTACACTTCCACACAATCTTATCAAACAGAAGTTTTCCTATTTGATTAACTGGTGTTTTGGTAAATCTGATTGCAAATATGTTTGCTGCAACTCGTTTAAAGTATTCTTCTCTAATAAGAAAGGTAAAAATATGCTAGATGTACTTACTAGGGGTGTGATGAGATGATTGAAGCTGTTAATTTTCTCCTTAATAATATTAATGTACGTTTCGGCAATAAAGTTTATCGACAGGTTGTTGGTATTCCCATGGGCACCAATTGTGTCCCTTTAATAGCAGCCTTGTTCTTGTACTGTTATGAATCACAGTTTATGACCAAACTCAGTAAAGACCCGTCTAAATTGCATTTAATTGGATGTTGGATGTGTACTGATTAATAATTTAATAGTCTTAGATACATGCTTTTTTATTAGTTTTTTAGTTTTAGGCTTTGTACTAGCTATTTGTAACTGCAAGTACTCGCAGATCTGCACTTGGTGTCTTTTTTGTTGTGGGGATGTATAAAAACACTGCCACGTCCGGTCTGTGTTTTTGTGAGATGTCTTTCTGTTTTGTAATGATCTGATGAGTTAAGCCCTTTTCAACTGATTTATAGTTTGATCTTATGTTGTACTGTTACACCGCTGTCCCAGGTTAGGGGAAGGATTGGCGCATTTAAACAAGTTAAACCCTCCACGTTCTGTATGTGCCTGTGCCAAGTCAGGAGCCTGTAATTCAGTGGTTGTCGTTTGTTGCTGTATATCATATTTGTTGTTCGTTCATTATTTTGTACATAAATCAGGCCGTTAGTTTTTCTCGTTTGAATTGTTTTACATTTGTCATTTCGGAGCCTTCTATAGCTGACTATGCGGTATGGGTTTCGCTGATTGTTGAAGGCCGTACATTGACCTATAGTTGTTAACTTCTATGTCATTTGATCTCATTGGCAATCATACCACATCTTCTTATTTTTATATTAAGGTGTATGTTTGGAAGTTTTATAAACACCGCAATGATCTGGTTGACCGTTCTGAATTATCTGTGTCGCAGATGACCACAGAAATATGTTCCACTTGTCATAACCCCATTCCAGATATGTTTAACTTGATTATGACATTACCAAATACGAATTACCGGTATAATTTGTCTGTGTCTCAACTCACAATCTCAGATCTTTTAGGTCCCAGAATAATGGTTCTTAATTTTCCCCAATGTGTCGTATTCCTGATTGTGACATTTTGACTGAGTGTGGATTCGCAATGCGGGTGATGTATGTATAGCAGTAGCTGCTTACTCTATCAAGACACCAGAATTGCTGCTTTTGGAGTTCATGCGATTCTGACAGCTTTGTGTGTTGCCTTGATTTGTCTTCTTAATCAATTTATGAGGTTTGAACATCGGTAAACTACTGTTGTCTTAATTTATCAATGGATTTATACTTTGATAAACAAGACTCAGATGCAACGTGTGGAGCAGGAACTGCGTACCTTTCCAGAACACCGGATTTTTCAATTATCCCCTTGGTATTTTCTCTTTCTTTTCTATTTTGTAAGTACATGTATACTATGTACTATCCGTTGTATATGCAACGGATTGTGAAATTGTCAACGTTTTAACGTTTTCAAACAAGCGAACCCGTTTGAATGGTTTTACACTAGTATTTTTTGGGGCCCTTTATAGCTTACTGTTCGGTGTGAGCCAAGGCTCCGTGTTGAAGACCGTACTGTGACCTATAATGGTTTACTTTTATAAATTTTGACTTGGATGGAGAGTTGTCTCATTGGCACTCATACCACATCTTCTTATATCAATATATTATTTCAGATTTTTGGGCACAAATTCATTTGTTTTGCCCGTTGAAATTCCTCCTGAAGAAGACGTCACTATAACATTAACATACCAAGAAGTACTCAAACGACTTAAAGGGGTTTATGATATCAACATATTTGTCGGCCATTGTGAAAACGGATACAATACAAATATCGAAATGTCGATTAAAGAAACGAAACCTTTGACAAAACTGGAGTTGTCTCCAATGTGGAAAAATGCACATCGAGGTACGTAAGTGTTTGAAGGGTGTATTCAGTAACTGTTAATATTAGAACGTCGTATGAACTGTATAGCCAACTGATTCTTACATGTACATATTCCCCGAATATATAGGCCTTAATATACGGCACAGACCTGGTTTAGACGACTGATTTTAAAACAAGAAAACGTGTTTATTTTGTATTCCTAAATTATTCATTCTAAAATACCAAGGCAAGGATTAATCATGTTTTTAACCAAAAGTCTTGCTATCTATTTTCAATAAAAAGATGGCAAGAAAATGCAGCCTTACATTGCAATAAAAAAAAAAATGGGTATATATAATAATGACTTAACTGCAGAAATCCCTATTCTCGCAATTTACAGTACCAAAAAACCCTGGAAAAACGCCTTCTTAGGCATTGAACGAAGAACAAAAGCTCTCACCTTACTGTCTTTTCTTGACAATCACTAGCACTGGGGTTTGATATCAACAAATTACAACCCTCCCTTCCCAACAAAAAATCTACGGTGAAATCAGATAATTGGATACAGAAATTTTAAGGTTTTATTTGATCGGATTAACTTCCGATTCTGACCAAACTTTAATTGTGACGACTTGTGCTACATGTTTACACATATATGACAAAACAAGGAGCCTGTTTTCAGTGGTTGTCGTTTGTTGGTGTTGTTCATAAGTGTTTCTCGTTTCTCGTTTTTCATATAGATTAGACCGTTGGTTTTCCTGTTTTTTATTGTTTTACACTAGTCATTTTGGGGCCATTTATAGCTTGCTGTTCGGTGTGAGCCAAGGCTCCGTGTTGAAGGCCTTACTTTGACCTATAATTGTTTACTTTTTACACATTGTGACTTGGATGGATAGTTGTCTCATTGGCACTCATACCACATCTTCTTATTCATATGGAAGATTTTCTCAAATAATCATGATTCCTTGCAATTTGGTAAATTGATCTTCAAATTGTGTACATATACTATTCGATTCTACCACTGCATTGAGTGTGATACGATATTTCTAAACTCGAGATAGTACCATTATCAAATTTAAGACGCCAGGCTTTACGAGTGTTTTAAATATCTAACATTTAAGTGTCGAGTGTAGAAATATCGTATTGGACGATATTCGGTGCTGAAATCTGTTTCTCTAATTATTTCACTATTTTCACATTTATTAACTGATTGTGAAAAAATTGTTCTCCTCACTCGTGAAATATCTGTTCTCGGCAAATGATTGGTCGAAATTTAATTATGGCGTCAAATGTTCTTGGTTTCTTCTGAGTTTCCTATTGTGACGTCATGAAAAAGGCGACCATGCCTAATGACGTGACATATAAAGAACACAACTTTCTGCAAATCGTTGAAATGGAAGGATAAAAATCATTAGAAACAGATTCCACCACTATAACTCGTGAATTACGATATTTCTCCACTCTCAACAGTTAAATTCTAATTATTTAAAAAGCTCGACAAGCCTCGCGCTTTAAATATTAAAATTTAACTGTCTCGAGTGGAGAAATATCGTAACACACCTGTTGCAGTGGTGGAATCTATATTTCTATAAAGATTTTTAGACAAATTTTATCTTTCTTTTCAAATCAATGGTCTACAAAAAGTGTGTTCGTTTTATGTGATGTTTTGAGACCTGGTAGCTTTTCTTGTGACTACAAAATAACAAATTATGAGGGAGACAAGAAAAGTTGACGTAAAAATTGAATTATGACCAATACAGAACTGAGATGGAACAAACAGAAAGTTGATAAAAATTTAAAAAAAATGATCAATCGGTCGGGAATAGTAAAAATCGGCAACGAATAAGAAACTTAATTCAAACGATCGATTATATACGCAATGAGATTATTCTTGATTCGCCACCTATTTTAAATGCAATAGTTTACTTTAATTTTTATTTACACACGTACTGGTTTGTTCTAGATTTATTTCTTTCAGACGATCTTCTTTGAAAATATTTCTTTACGTAATTTTTAATGTAATAGTAACTTTATTAACAGGTCATTTAGTATACTTTTATTTATTCAATATCAATTTGCCTAATATCATACTTTCAAATCTAGTCAATTTATACGATTGAAATCAGATATGCCAAAATAGACATATCGTGATGTAAACGTTTATAAATAATGAAGATACTGAAATGATAAATGGTACATGTAGACGGGGTATACATTATATATGACGTGTTCACCAACTCAGGTGATTTAGTCTCAAACATCTTTCTAAGTACTTCGGTACTGGCATGAAAATACGGATATTGTGTTATTAAAATTTGCTGCAAGAAAATTTGGGAAATTATTTTGAAATAAGGAATATATCTCCCTCATATAATGCTCTGATTCATAGCCGGCTTTGGCTATACTTTTTGTCCTTTTTTGGTTTATAAGTTCTTTGTTTTTCAAAATAGGTTTTGGATTTTTAAATGTTTTAGCCTCCAGCATCACTGAAGCGACCTTTATTGTCGAAATGCGCATCTGATACGGAAACGTTGGTACCGTTAATAGTATTACTACCACTAGGCAGATACCTCTTCATGTGGACTATTAGTCCCCGAGGGTATCATAAACTCAGAAGCCGGTACTCACATGAAAATACATATATTGTGATATTAAAATTTGTGGTTACAAAATTATGGAAATGAGTTTTAATTAAGGAATATATCTCGCTTTGGCTAAACTTTTTGTTCTTTTTATATTAATAAGCTCTTCATTTTTTAAATAAGATTTGGATTTTTGAATCTTTTGGTCGTGAGCATCACATAAGAGACATTTATTGTCGAAATGCGCATCAGGTGCAGAAAAATTTGAATCGTTAATGGTATTACTATCACTGGGTCAATACCTGTTCTGGTAGACTGTTAGTACCAGAGGGTATCATCAGCCCAAAAGCCAGTTATTCGATACTGATATGAAAATACGGCTATTGTGTTATCAAAATTTGCTTCCGAGTGTTCCGGATCACCTGCCTTATTCCCCGATTAGTGTGCTTAATTTGTAGTTCTCTGTATAGTTAACATATATGTCATCGACGACAGTAAAACGTTCACAGCATCTCAATCTCTTACACTGACCTTTGTTACTAACTGAATTTGTTACGTTGCCAGGATTGCCTACTGGGCAATACGACGGGTGTTGCATGCTAATCAAAATATTCCTCAAGTTTTCCATAGCAACTGATTGTTTCCCCGTTTCGTGTTGCCCTAATATTATAGTTCTCTATTTTACTTTATTTTGTTTTTGGCAGAGTGCTAACGTTGTCTGGCTTTCTTCGACGTATGGCTTTTCATGGTTCTATTGGTATATTTAGCAAGAAAAATGTATACAGCTTTTCATATTGAAATATATACATCTGAATCGTTTCAGTCGGTTTGACTTGTGTGTATTTTGTCCAATTTTCACATGAACGCGCATATCTATGATGAAATACGTATATATCAACCACGAATCTGTTGTGCTGGAAATGTCCTCACGCAGCATCAGTTTTGAAAATGTTTTATTTTGCATTTTTTTAACCAACATACTTCTGACTTCTGTATAAATTTTGTAGTTAAAAACTAAATAGAGAACGTCCTTGATTCAGTTATTACCGCTTTGATTTGTAAACTTCGTATACAATATTAATTTTGGTTTGTTTTTATCTGTTCATTAGATTGACATTTATAAGTAAAATATAATCAATATTTGATACTGTAATTTATGACGCACGTGTGTTAAGAATATAACTTCTACAATAAAAAACCATGAAAAAGGTGAAAAAATGGATACTTTTCGTTTTTTATTTCGTTTACAAAATGCATATTCTTCAAGGTTTCTTTTTTTTTGTGTGTGGTTAAGACAGGAAAGGAATGTTCAATATTGTTGGTTTGGTCTGTAAAGGATCAAGAACCTACAAAAGCGAATAAATGTACATACATTTAATTCTATTAAACTAAAAGCTTTATTGTGTTTTTATCGGATCACTAAGCAATTCTATAGTTTTGTTTTGTCCTTTTTAAACATTTGGTTCAGATGTTATTTCTTTGTTAGGTTCTGGCAAATTATGTACTTTGTCACAACTAGATGCGAACGATTTACAGCTTGACAAAATATTTCCACTTCGTCTGTTGTTGAAGACCATATGTTGTCTTCTAGTCTTCTTATCTCTGTTTATTGTGTTATGGATACTTTCTCATTTACACATTACCTATATTCTTATCCGCCTCGGTGGTCTCGTGGTAGCTTGTTCGCCTCGAGTGCGGGAGATTGTGGGTTCGAACCCCGGCCGGGCCAAAGAATGGTCGGCTCGGAGTCAGAATAATGTGTCCGAGTAAGGTGACATGTCTTCCTTCGGGCTGTTACCTTGTGAACTAGCACGTAAAAAAATCCGGCTCAGCGTGTCGGTCTAGTACAAAGCAGGGTTAATCTTCATATTACATTAACATGTTCTCGTCCTGAATATGCATATTAATTTGCCGCTGGACGTTAAGCAGCCATCCATCATCATATCACCTATATTCCTTGTTATCAATTTAAATAGTAAAGACATACTGTTGTTTTTGTTTATATTTGTCATGATATAATCAAAAATACTGAATACATCTGAAGTATCAACTAGTGTTATTTAGATCATAAACAGCAGTGATAAGTATGTTTAAATTAAAGATGCAATAAAAATAAGGAGAGGTTCTATTTATTTCAATAAAATGAAAGGCGGTATCTAATAAGACGATAACCTTGTGCAATATTGATGTTATCAATGATATTCATTTTGAAGAGTCTTTTAATGTTTGAAACTCCTATGCTACATATAAAAAACATAACGAATGTAAACGTTTATCAAATACTGAATTACTTGTTTTAATGGTACGCTTTACTTCGAATACAGACAACAGTATCTCTCTTTGTTTTGAGATGCATTATTATGAACTTTTATAAATTTCCCAAGCCTTTTTTTGCAATTTTTCATCTGATGATGAATCAAGTACATTTAATATAAAACTGAGTTCTACAATTTGTTACATAATTGTAAAGTGGTCCAAAAACTCATTATATAGTAAAAAAAACCAGCAGGGTACACATGTACCGATTTCAGATTTTTGTAATAAAGTGCATCATTGGAAATCGAGGTCAACAGTGAGTTTAGAAATATACAATTTAATTTTCTAAATAATGATTTCATTGTTAGAAAATAAATATACAAAGTATGTATTTTACGACAATTAGAAAGAAATACTCTATATCGTATAATTCGTTGCTGAAACTATCAAGCAAGTTTGAGAATGAAGAACAGCCATGAAAGAAATGTATTCTACATCATTCAATCATGTGTATTATTTATGAGTATACAAATAAAAGTATTAAAAACCATTAATGAGACGTCTCAATATCACATGTTGACAAAATGTCCAGCTCGCTTCTCCAACGCTTTAGAATGGTCTATATAAGGTTATTGTAAAGCAGAACTTCTAATTTATCAACTTTATCCTTGTTTTTTTAGTGACAATGTACCTTTCTCCAGGTCAATAGAGATTTCATGCTCGAACATTTCATATACTGTTTAACTTATTCTCATTCTGAATATGCATTAAACATTTGGCGCTTAATAAAGTTATGCGTATTTCAACAAAGAAACAAGCATAAAATATTCAAATACAATTACCATTATCACAAGATTTCAGTTACGCGCATCCTTTCCTGGTTTTCGGGCCTGCATCTTGGTTATAGGGATACACCTTCTTCTTATTTATAGTCTTTTAAATGGAATTATTAAGACCTTATAAACACCACTTGTTACATGTTTTTTTTCTTCTCTGAATAGAACAATTTAATGGAGCCAAAAATTTGATTCATAAGTTTCAGCGTATTCCTTCTTGTTTTGCTGGTAACTTTAGGTACGCGCATCTGCTTTTCCCCAGTGAATCATCATGTAGTCGATAAGAAGGAAATTCATGAGTTAATAAAGTCTTTAAAATGATGAAAACTACACTTTATAAATTTCATGCATTCGAAACGCTTTTCTGGATTTACCTTTAACAAGAACGTTACATTTGAAATCAAAGGATTTAGAAGAACTGAAACAGTTGAAGAGCTATATGACCAAAAGAACCTATAATAGCCATATCTATTTAAGACCAGCTTCACCTGAGGGAGTTAAAACATTAGTTTTTGAAAGTGTTCGTACAAAAATCGCAATATGAATAATTGTCAACCATCGATAAAAGTCCTATATTCACATGTAGATCAGTTACTGATTTGCTAATATTTTTTCTACTGTAGACAAAAGCAAAGAACTACATCTCACAAGACCAAGTAACGAATCAGCAGTCATAACATACAATGTAGTTTCTAACCAGATGGAATGTCTACAAAAGTTGGAAGTGCAATATGACGTAGAAAGAAGTCAGAATGCAGGAGAGATTCTTGTAAACTTACACTTTTGTGTTTTTTTTTAAACTGTTTCTCTGTACCTATACATTACATATGTAACAATGAGTATCAATCTTGAATGAATTAAAATAATAATTTCTTGTTACATTCAAATCTGCTTAGCAAATACAGATATTGTGGAACACTTGATTTCAAACAATAAAAATAATATTTCTTTTTGACATTACAATACAGAATTATCAAAAGAATTCCGCTGCTGCAGTATTGTCAATGATTGCGAGAAAAATAAGTAATGTATAGTATTATCGTAGCCAAGCAGAACAAATTACTAAAAAATGTTATAAAGATGGTAATTTCACAAGATTACTGAAGATTTGTTTTCCACTAGGATAATCTATAAATTATATTTGCTATTTGTATTGCAAAGGTATATGTACTTGTAACAATGTCTCTTTATTACAATGTAACAAAAAAAATAAGAATAGTGATAAATTAGCGTTATTCCTATGTTTACAAAATAATTTTTGAAAAAATATGAAAACAACACATTATAAATTTCATGCGTCCAAAGTGATTTTCTTTATTTACCTTCATCAGGACTGCTCAAAGTCGAATATTTGATAGCCAAGAACGTATTATAATTTACAAACTACATAGTTTTCTTTTCTTTCTGAAAGAGATGCATACATGTCAGACAAAGACTCATTTACTTTTTAACTACTTTGATTCGAGCGACTCTAATGAGTCTTATGAAGACGAAACGCACGTCCAAATTATCAGCCTAGCATCTTCGGTGAGTTTTTACATCACTAATATAATATTTAAATATGTTTTAGATTGAAGATGGCTTCTTTGTACATTTTCTAGCACCAACTGGTCTTCAAGTTATTCCAAAGGATATCGTATTCGTTTTAGATACGAGCAGATCAATGACAGGTGAACCCATTGCGGAACTCCAGAACGCAATGGTTACTATATTGGGCAAACTTGCTTTAAAGGATATGTTTAACATTGTTGTCTTCGAATCGTCGTTTGGTATGTTTGAGAGCGAACTGCAAAAAGTTACCAATCGAAGTATTACTGATGCCAAAAATATGATTTACTTCATGACACCTGATGGAGGTACGTAAACACTTGAAAGGAATTTCATGTGCAAAGGGATTGTTCGCATGAGAATATTATTTTCGTGTGTCCAAATTTAATGTATAAAAGTATATAAAAAAATACAGAAAAAATTCAATAAACGGGAAGTCCATAAAAACTGACAAAATCAAACGCTATCGATCAACGGAACAAGTGAAAAACATCTACCATATTCTTTACTCGGTACAGGAATTTTCCGAAGAAAATGGTGGGTTAAACCTGGTTTGATAGCCAGCTAAACCTCCCACTTGTATGACGGTTCTTTATAGTTCCGCTATATTAACAAAATTGGGTGAACATCCAAAACAAACATAAAAGATTAATATGACAATAATTGGGATCCAGCAGCCAAAACTGTGTAAACATACATCATTGACGTACAACACAATTTACTAAAAAATTCAAACAAACATACAAATTAATCTAACAAAGACACTTACAATAAAGGTGTTGTAGATAGTAAATAAACTCATCATAGACACTATGACCAAAAATGTGCACGACATACGCGCGCTTCGTCTCCAAAAGACTCATCAGTGACGCTCGAATAAATTTGACAATGACACTGAGTCATTTAATCATTTACAATTTGGACATTATATAACATTATTTTAAAGATATCTAAACTCGACAATGTACATCTCCTCTTATATGGCGTTTGAATGTTGATCATACCTGGTTAAATTTATGTGTAAGAGAGTACATATCTGTTCATAGATGGTGTATATTTACTGGTACTTTATTTCGTCTCACAATATTTTAAAATTGGTGTTTTACAGATACTGCTTTTATTGATTGCAACAAATTATTCCGTCATATGTTTCCAATCTATTAAGATAAAATTGAGAATGGAAATGGGGAATGTGCCAAAGAGACAACAACCCGACCAAAGAGCAGAAAAACAGCAAAAGGCCACCAATGGGTCTTCAACACAGCGAGAAAATCCCACACCCGGAGGCGGGCTTCAGCTGACCCCTAGACATATGGCAAAATTTCTTGTACTTTTTTAATTTGAAAGGCGTTCATTCTTAAGGATCAAACATACTTCTAAAATAAATATTTAAATATGCCACTTCAAAGTAGCATCAACAATTTGCCTGCATATAGGTGAATTGTACGAACTTTTTGCATTCTGTTTAAGTACAAATAAGCGCTGTCAACTTTGAAAACGTTCGGCCTTCATAGTTTGAAAATCGGAAGCATAACCGTAGTATAATTGCTACACAAACTAACCAAAATTCTTGAAAAAGCCAGATAAAAAATATCAATACAGAAACAGAACGAGATTTTTCATGATTTTTGTTCGCATACAGGGAAATACCTTGATGATTGACTTTTTAGGTTAACCCCTTTTATCTCACTTGTATTTTTTTTTAATTTTCGGTCAAAATTTTTAAAAACATGGAGATGTTATCCTTCCCATTTCCTAAATTTTCAAAATTTTAATTTCCTTTTTCTTTTTTTCTTTTTTTTTTTTTTTTTAACAGGTAAAGTTTTGATGCAGGATCCAAGACGGAAAACACTTGAATATCCGCAAATTAGATATAATTTATATTTATCAATCAACAACTGAGGGAGATACTTTTGCAAAAAGGGCTGAAATCACGTGATTCAAATCCAATGAATAAAGTACCTAGAATTTTGACATATGGACAAGCGAGGAATAGAATTATTAGCTCCGCGAACCTAATTAATTAACACAATGTTTACACTTCGTTCGTGTAGTTTGTTAACTTGCGGCAAATGTTTGAAGTTAAAAACTGTTGATATAGACTCGAAAAATGAAATAAACAAAACTCCAAATGGTAAATCATCGATTGTATGTTAATAATTCCATTTAGTTTGCTTTTGTAATTAAAGCCCAAAATACTCAAATGTGCATCGATATACATTTACATTTGAATTTATTATTTTTATAATTTAGGTACAAATATTCATGATGGTTTACTAGCAGGCATAAAGATTTTGCATTCTGTCAAAGTAGACGAAATCCGTTCACCAATTATTATATTTCTAACCGACGGAAAGGCATCGAGTGGTATAACAAACAGAAATCTAATAACGAAAAGAGTTAAATCAAGGAATATTTTAGGAATTCCCATCTTTACCATTAGTTTAGGTAAAGAATCAGATCAAAATCTAACGTCTAAGATTGCGTCTCAAAATTTTGGCTTTTCGCGACATATTTATAATGCCGGTACATCAAGTTCAATCATAGATAGTGTGTATGACGATGTTGCTACTACATTAATGAAGCATATCAATATTGTATACATGGATAACGTTGTCAACGATCAAACAGTTACACAAACGAATTTCAAAACTTTATTCCAAAATACCGAAATTGTGACGTCAGGAAAATTTCAAAACGAGTCAACAAAATTTCTCAATTCTACGGTTGTTGGACTTGGAGCATCGGGACTGACCATGTTATCGAACGCAAGCGTCTCTGTAATCGATGACGATGGGCGTAAAAATACGATTGAGGCAATATGGAAACATAGAAGATTGAAAGAAGTGATGTCGATTCAAAAAGCTATCGATGACTCTACAATGGTTAAAGCTTTACAAGAAACACTGTTAACAATGTCTGTTCAGGTACGTTTCGTGTTGGTTTCAAAATGATCTGTCAATAGTCGCAAAATTAAAATAAAAACATTCTAATTTAACGTTTTCAGCTATACTATTCATTAAGATTAGGAATGTTTTTAAAAAATACTAGTAAAGCCAAACAGCTCATTAATGTGAGTTCAAAGAAATAATTTAATAGTAATGGTAATAATAATAAATGATGATGATGTTGTTTCCTAATAAGCACAAATCACACCTAAGCATCTTCTATAAAAAAAGGGGGAGAGGTTAACACCTACGACTTAGACAAACCTATGCAGATAATTTCTTTTATTATTCGAGGTACTTTAAACTGTTTAACTCCTTTATTATTGATTTTCCTTGTCTCTCAAATATTATCACAATCTAAAACGCTGAAGACCAACACTACCGATTCTATATACAATATGCTCATTGATAATTAAGCAAACATGTCGTTAAAGTGTTTGTTGTATCAAACTGAATAAAATCGACACATTTTATTCTGATTTGTCCTTAGATTTAAAGTTGATGAAAGTTATAGTGTCACAATTGATATAAATGTATTTAATAAAAGATATGTAATTAGTTCTAAGTAAATTATCTGGACGAATAGTCATATAGTGAAGGAGGAACAGCTGTTTAATTTGTTTATGGATGTAGAAGAAGTTTGTTTGTCACATTCATGAAGATCGTTCAAACATTTTAAGGGATAATTGTTTGAACTTAAAGTATAGAAAAATGTAATGAAAGAAGTGAAGAAATTCTCACATCCCATTTTTCATCAGATTAAATTTTAATCCAAAAAAAATTAAGACTGAGAATGGAAACGGGAAATTTACTTCTTATATTACATTAGCTATTTCCCAGTTCCTCGGTCAAACTTTTAAAGTAATATTATGAATAAGCGTTATATCTATATAATATATTCTAACAGGAAGTGCATGCGCTCGACCATTAGATATTGACGGCATTGTACAATGTACTTGCAAATATTAACTATAAAACGATGTATACTCTTTTTGAAGGGATTTGGCTATTTTGATGTCCCTTTTGGACCTACACTTTTGGATTCAAAATACTTTGAATGTTTTTGAAATACATAGGAATGTTTACCCAAGGAAAAGATTACCTTATCTGTATTTGGCAAAACCTTTTGGATTTGTTGGTCTTCGTTGCTCTTTAAACTTAGTTGTACTTTTATCTTTTATATTCGAGCGTCACTGACGAGTCCTTTGTAGAGTAAGGCTTACACAATTATAAACCTGGACACATAGCTCTTCACGTGTTTTGACCTGATATACCCTTGGCTTTTAAAGATTTAAATTTGAGTGTTCCTGATGAAAGTAAATCAAGACAAGCGATTCGGATGCACGAAATGCTTCGAAATTGATAAGTGTTATTTTCTATTTGCAGTATAAGTATGTTACACCGCTTACTGCAGTCTTGATTGAAAGACATGGTAAACCAGAAAGTAATGTTGTCCTAGACAATGAAGAAAGAGGTACTATGCAAATTAAATAGAAAACATATGCAAAAGTTCTTATTTTGTTTATCTGTAATAAAAAAAAAGTGTCCTTGAAAAATGTGATAAGGGAATAACATGATTTGATATTAAGGCAAAGGGAATTCAAATCCCGTAATTACTCAATTTTTTAAGAAGCCTAATAGGACACATCAAATAAATTTGCAATATTCAAATTAAGTAGCAGCGTAAATCTTCTTTATATTTTCTGTGGTTTTCTTTAGCTTATCTGTGTTGGTTTCTTGATCAAGGATTTGTAGATTTAACACAATCAGTAGCATGTGAAAACCAACAGAAAACGTGATAAGCCGTCAAAACCTTTAATCACGGTAAATTGCTGTTACGTTTTAAGGTACCAATGGCTACGTATACCTCACAGCTGATACAATTTCATGACTTTTGCTGAAAATTCAAATTTCTTATGTTTCTTTGGCTTTAGTTCGACGATATGAATATTAAATTTCTGTGCCCAGAATCTATATGACTTGAAAGACGTTTGGTTTTAACATAGAAGATAACGTTAAAAGCCTTCTATCTAGCTATCATTAGAAAGTAGCTTTATCGCCTTTTCTTTAACTTTTATTAATTTCAATCAAAATAATTGCATAAACACTTTTATATGTTCGTCGTGTGGATTGATTTACTCGATTTTCCTTTGTTTTATCCGATGAAAAATTAGCTTACAAGTAATTTGAGACACGACCTAAACTGCCTTAAAATGGAGATAACACAAATTTGTTTTTCTTAGTAAATATTATGCACTGAACAATCCGTGGTATACGGGCGGCAACTCCTGGTATTCATATTATATGAAAAACATAATATGATAGGCATTCCAACTTAAATTATAAAGTTAAAACAAAATTAGCATTTTGCATGAACAATTTTGTTCCAGTTAAACAAATACGGCTGTTACCAAGATATATCTAAAGTATGCCGCTTTTTCAAACAAATATCATTTTAAACAAAACTCATAGGAATGTTAGAACATGATCACGAACGATGCTTCTCTGATAGGAAAATTTTCAAAATTTCAAACCACACATATGCTCATTTGAAATCAGATGAATACAATTTTCTGTTTGAATGCCTACATAAGATTGTAGAAATAACAATCGCACGGGCACGAACGAAAGAAAAAAAAACAATGCTTTTCAAATTTATCCTGAAATTAACACTTTGTTCAAGCAATTGACTGTGTATGTTTGAAATCGAAGATTTGTCTTTATGTGGTTTTTTTTATAAGTCTTGTTTTCTCTTTTTAATCGACCATTAGCAAACTACTGTCACAACTCTTGTCCATAGTGAAAGATAGTGATTAACCAACTAGCGATGATAAAGCAAGAAAGTTCGGTATTTTCCCGTCAACGGTAACAAATAAACTCATAAATATAAATATTTCCCCTTTGCCACTAAGCGATAACTATACAGGCTATATAACATGTATAAGGGGTTCTGAAATTGACGAAATTACATGTTTTAAAATAGCAAGCGACATTATTCAAAACATTTATTCCGATAAAGATGCAGTTAAGCAATAGAAAATTTGCATTTAAATATTTGCAATTAAATAATTATATATAATTTTTGGCACTTGGCGATTTAATTGATTTAAAAGTCATTTTATTTTTATAACGCTGCAAAGAAGAAGTATTCAAACTGATACGAATTTAAAAAAAATCGTTTTCATCCATTAGTTCATAAAATTTATAAGTTGACACACTTTACAATTACATTTTGATAATAATTGATGAAAGGGTTTCAAACGAAATATTACAAGATGTACTTATTCATTTATATGTTTCCACGTATGCCTTTTACTGCTACATGTATAAACGTCAACAGTCTTTTATCTCACTAAAAAATAGGGAAACAGATACAATGCTTATAATTTTGTATGTCAGATGCGTTCTAATTTTGCTAAGATAGCTGATTCAGGATATTGATTGTTAGGAGATATAATTTTTTGATATTTGATATAAAAGAAACGTGAAATTAGATATAAAAAATTAGAAATTGACATGAAATGTTTTACATTTCACAAACTTAAACTTAATGTGAAATATTTTATTCTGCTTTAATTGGTACATACTTTTCAATAGTAGAAATAATGCTTATTGGAAATGAAACTAAAGAATAAAAAGATTGAAAGATCTCCATAAAACGAAAATACCACTGTATTTTCTTATAAATATACGTTGCTTGTATCAATTTGCACAAGAAAAAGATCGCCTCAATTGAATGAGTAAAATACATTTAAACGTAAAATTAACGTTCCTGTCAGTTTTGTAGATGAAATGTTCAACTTTGTCAACAATTATATTTAATGTTTTTAAGTTGTATATGCAGTAGCCCATAATCAAAGGGACCAGTTAAAGGAAAATAAGCCAAAACGAAGAGATTCAGAATTTTCAGGTATTTCTATTCGCTTTACTTTTGTATTTATATATAGCAACATATGTTTACAAATATACTCTATGGAATATAGTTTTTTTGGTCCTATGAAGTGGAGTAACACGAAAGATATAATAGCCCTAACAAAGGACGATAGAAAATGGAAGAGGAAAACATGACTCTTTAACAGTACCAAAAAAGTATAACAAATAACTCCAAGGTAAATTAAAAACAGGGTAAGTCCATAACAATTGACAAAATCAATTGTTATCAACCAACGGAACGAGTGAACAATAACTGTCATATTCCTGACTTGGGACAGGCATTTTCCGAAGAAAATGGTGGGTTAAATCTGCTTTGATGACTAGCTGAACCTCTCACTTGTATGACAGTTATTTATAGTTTCGTTACAAAATTGGTTGAGCAACCCAAACTGACATAATAGATTATTGTGACAATAATTGGGAAACATACATCACAGACATACAAAACAACTGACTAAAATAATTCAAACAAACATACTAATAAATCTAACACAAAAGTTGCTGTAGTTCATAGTAAGCTTGACAAATATGACCCAAAAAAAGTGCTTGTAGTTGATAGGAAATTGACAAAGAAGCCAAAAAATGTTTTTGTAGTTGATATTATATACCGTATATTGTATACACTTTCTCGATAAGATACACTTTAAGTTAAATATAAATACAAGGACAAACACAAAGGAAACAACACTGTAAAAACCTCTTGCGTCCGAATCGCACCTGCACCAAGAACTCCTAATGAGTTCCCGATGGCTGAATTTTCCTCATTAAATATCACATTGAAAAACTAATAATGACTAAACAAAACTATTTACAAATTTCCTATTTTTCTTCATGTTTTCAGCAAAAGGAGATCCACATTTCGAGATTAGAATAGAGGGTATTGAGAATCCTATTTGCTTTGATATAAAGACTGATCCTGGTTCGATCGTAAGAATACTTCAAATTCCAAGAGGTAAAATTCAGAGAAAAGATTTGATATTTGATGCATGTTTTTGTTGATGTCTCAAAACATCTTAAAAGGAAAAAGTTGAAAATGTTTTATCTTGACTATTCAAGTGCACATGATTGTTTTGTCAATATCTTATTGCCAGGAATTGAGATACCTAGGCTGATAACAATAATAGTTTGAGCGTTTTTAAGTTGATGCGCACAAATCTTTAAAGCCTACTCTTACACGCACATTCATATTGCTGTTGTCAGCTTCAGTCTTCGTAAAAAAGATGGTCCATTTTCTCTAAATTGGAAAACATTCTTGGGTTTCGTTTCATTTTTTATTTGTTTCCTTGTTGTTTTCGTATTCGTTCTCGTAATCTTCTCTTTCTTGTCGCTTTCTCGTTTAAACCTTTGCGTATTCGGTTAACCGAAATTATGAAAAATAGAAGAAAATATGTATATTTTAAGTTATATTGAATAATTATTTGATTAATGATGACATTGGATTGTACGAGTAAAGATTATAAAATTATAAGGGATTAAAACTTTTTTTTTAAATTTGTATTTAGTATATAAACATGAATAAATAAAACTTGCTCTGATCGTGACTAAAGTAAACAATATGTTAAAATATCGGGGTTTTTTTCAAACAGTAATGGTAGTGAACATAGGAATTATACCGGAAACGGAAGATTTCAAAGAGGATAAGATGTATATTTCTGATATTTTTGTGTCAATACATGCCCATACCCTTCTGATGAATATCGATGGTGGAATATTATACAACGGACAAAAGTTTGATTGGCCACTGCAAAATTGCACAGAAACTACCACAGAGAAACTTATAATGTGCAGTAACAATAAAAGAAGAATGACTGTATTTCACCTTAACCATGAAGTTACATTACGAGTGAAAAGAGTAATACACGTTGGAAAGAAATACTTTAATTTTTATATTGATAATTTTACAAAACTATCGAAGAGAAGTACAGGACTATTAGGTAATTAATCAATCTCACTACGATGCTCGTTCTTTTTGTGTTCTCTTTTCAATTAAATATGTTTTGTTATAAATTAGGCCGTACGTTTTCTCAATTGAATTGTTTCATATTTTCATGTAGGGGCCTTGTATGGGTTTTTCTCATTGTTGAAGGCCGTACGGTTGCCTATAATTGCTTACCTCCACTTTATTTTTAACTTTGGTGGATATTTGTTTCATTGGCAATCATACCTCATCTCATTTTTTTTTATATAAAACTTTTAATATTGTTGGGGCAAGAAGCTAGGGTCGCCCATACAATGCTAGAGTATTTGTATACATTATATACTTTAGTCAAGAAATTAGCATGCTCATATCAAATAATCTACATAAGTTATTCAACCCGATGTTACGATTGTTTTGGTGATATTAAAATTAAGAAGTTTGCATAGAAATTTTCATCGGAATAGGATACAAACATAAAAAAAACTTAAACTAAGTCAAAGCAAAGTGCTTGTACTAATTGACTAATTTGGAATAAATTTGAAGATTTAACCTATACCTTATAAAGCTCGAACTCTAAAAAAAGAAAACCCAGCTTTTTTTGTTATTTTTTAATTAAGATTTAAATTATCATATATTTGTGAATTTGTGTTAGTCGTAACTCCATCTTTGATCCTTGTAAACTATTTTTTACAATTCAATTGCTCTTATTTGCAGGGGAAATTCTCCAAGAAACAGTTTCAGTTCGAAAAGTAATAAGAAGAAAAGGTAGATTAGTTGGCAGCTTTACCAGCAGGTCTAATAGAACTGGACCAAACAAATATTTTTCGGCTAAACTCAAGTTAATGGAGAATTCGGAAACAAGACATCTATGTTGGCATCTACACAAAAAGATTTCTGGGTTAATTGACTCGTCAAACAAGTTTCAACTGCCAAGTTTGTTTCATTCGGATGTTTTACCAACTTAGCAGAGTGTAAGCTGTTGAAATTAAAGAACTTACGCTAAAGACATAACTAAATGTTTATTTAGCAGATTTTGTTAATAAGATTTGTTGCAATGTTTAATAAAAATAAATCATAAATATTGCTTCAATATAAACAAAAAATTAAAAGCTTGTTCCAGATAGAATCTAAATGGCTTGTCAAATGAAATTTCTTTAAATCACTTGTAAATAGGAAAACAAACCAAATTTCCCTACATTCGTCACATTTATGTCATATCTAATAACATAAACGGTACACATTTTACTGCACTAGAAACGCATTCTGTTAATTAATGTCTCTTCAGTGAAACTCGGAGCCGAAACAATTGTTAATCTAAACCCAATGCAAACGTTGAAGAGCTGATCAAACCAAAAAGACCTAAAGTAAAGCCAAATCCGGACAAGAAATCAGAGCTTTTTATGAGGGATATATATTCCTTAATTTAAAATGATTTCCAATATTTCATTACAGCCATGTTTCAATCAAACAATATCAGTATTTTGTACTGGCTACTGAGCTAGTGAAAAGTACAAAATAAGAAACATTATTAAGGTACTGTACAAATGTAACTGAACACATGATTTACCTATAAAAAGAGACCTGACTGGCAATTACCTTGACAAACTTTGGAAAGCTGTGGAACTAATATGCAACTGATTTCTTTGGGCGTTTTAAAAAGGTTTTTACGCTTTGTCTTACTAAGAAACATTACATTTGTTCAAGAAAAAGTTGTATAACTTTTTGTTTTCAAATTAAAAGTATTCAGATGCCAATATGGTCCCTATACTGTTAATGCTTAAGAATGAAAGACAATAAACCATTGTGAAACTTTACATTCCGTTAATCAATACATAACAACAGGTTTAGGGAGCCATTATCGCTATTATTACATACTGGTTTTTATTCTTTTCTGTACACCAGTTTTATTGGATAAATGTGCTTTCATCCTTGTCATCAATAAATCGAGCCAGGCCTTTCGTCTCTGAAAAGACTTTTACAATTCTAAATGGAAATCTATGCATTTTCACAGCCTTTAAAATGAACCAGCACCATATTTTTTTATAATATAGAAAAACAAACGAAATGCTTCATCTAACTTTTACTTCATGATTCATCATTTTAGACTTAAATGTGATTATTGGAATTTAATGCTTCTTTTATAATTTTATAGAGTTGTAAATGCCATTAGTTCAATTATCTCCCTTAAAATATTTCCAACAAGAATTATTTTCCTTCATGCATATTCCAAGGTTATGTTCTGCAACCGTTAAAAGTTTCATCAATATTGATTAAGCCATTAAGGAGAGGTGAGCTTACGAGACCTGTTGCAACATATTGCAATGTTAAATTAAGTAAGTTCAATTTTCTCCCTGAAAATATTTCTGACCAGGATTATTTTCCTTAATGCACAATCTCGGGTTGTGTACTGCAACTGTGTAAAATTTCATCAATATCTATCAAGCAGTTAGGGAGGAGTTATGCTTAGATGGGCAGGGTCATCAGATACATATTTTGAACTAAATAACCTAAGGATGATTTAGACCAAGTTTGGTTTAACTTGACCCAGTAGTTTCAGAGGAAAAGATGTTTGTAAAAGATTACAAAAATTTACGAAATATTGTGAAAATTTGACTTTAAAGAGCAATAACTCCTTAAAGGGTCAATTGACAATTTTGATAATTTAACTTATTTGTAGAGCTTACTTTGCTGAACATTTTTGCTCTTTACAGTTTATCTCTATCTACTATAATATTCAAGATAATAACTAAAAACTGCAAAATTTCCTTAAAATTACCAATTCAGAGGCAGCAACCCAACAACAGGTTGTCTGATGCGTCTGAAAATACCACGGCAGATATATCTTAATCTGATGAACATTTTTACCTCAGTCAGATTTGCTCTAAATGCTTTAGTTTCAGAGATATAAGCCAAAAACTGCATTTTACCCCCCTGTTCTATTTTAAGCCATGGCGGCCATCTTGGTTGATGGGCGGGGTCATCGGATATACTTTTCAAACAAGATACCTAAGAATGATTTAGGTAAAGTTTGGTTTTATTTGGCTCAGTATTTTCAGAGGAGAAGATTTTTGTAAAAGTTAACGGACGACGACGGACGACGACGACAACGAAGGACGACGGACGACAGACGCCAAGTGATAAGGAAAGCTCATTTGACCCAGCAGTCAGGTGAGCTAAAATACGTGTAAATATACCAATGAAATATATGCCATGAACTAAAGATCATTCCTGACCAGATTTCAACAAATTACTTTAGTTGGACAATGAATTTGACATAGTGACATGCGAAGTTCGATTACAATCAAACAATTAGTAGGTTGACGTTGGCTTGGTTTAGTATCTCGTCTTGGGTTGTGTTCGGTGGTGTGTATAGTTTTTTTTATATGCTACGCCGCGGCGGAGGGAGCATTAAGTGTTGCCGTTGTCCGTCCGTTCTCTAACTTTAGTTTGCCTCAAACAAATATCATTACCACAAAACACAGATCAAGTTCGAATTTGGGTGGCGTCACTTTTATCGTTCGAGTTATGTCCCTTTATATCAGGAAAAATTGCTGAATTTTTCGTTTCCGTTATCTAACTTTAGTTTGGTGCAACCAAGCGTTATGAAACTTATACACAATGCTTATGACCAAAACTCTCAGATCAAGTTCGAATTAGGGTGGCGTCACTTTCACCGTTCTCGGGTTATGCCCCTATATAAATGAAAAAAATGCAAACGGGGGCATCATCTGTGTCCCATAGGCACATCCTCTATTTATTCTATATTACAAAACATTATCAAAGATATTAGCGTAGGTGATTTATGGTTGATTACTACTCTACATGAACAAATATGGCATACAAGAGTGGTTATGAATGAACACATATTGTCATCTATATACACTTCGTTCAGCAAGAAAGTATCAATTCGTAAATGAACATAGAAGTTTTCAATACAAATTATTGATGATTTCAAAAAATATAGAAAACTAACATCAAACCAAAAACTAAAATTGAGCAGGACAAACCGCTCCACCACCTTACATTTTATGGTCAGAAAAAAAGAAACTTAGTAAAGAAATGGAAGGAATTGTTATCTTCACTAATGAAAAATGGCCTGCTAAAGGTATGGATGAAACCCATGTACATTAGTGTAAAACGAATTCACATGTTTATACAGAAGTTATATCAGGAACAAAATACTCTTGTAAATCGTCGTTAAGAAGTCCTTTGGTTTTCTTATGTACATTCCAACAAAACACCTTTTCTCCACTAATAATGTCAGGCTTCTGATGCAAAATTGCTTTAAAATGAGATCTGTGGTTATTACTAAACTCCCTAAAATGTCCGTGTTTTCGTCCATGCTTGTCAAGACTAACCTTTAACAGGGATGTCTTTTTATGTACAAACTGACCTGCAAATAAAGGAGGCATATATGTTAGAGATAAAACTTAAAACTTCATCCTGCTTAAAACATATGGCTCCGGCCCTGCATGTACGTAAAATATTAAATACTGCACAGAAATAACATACAGTGATAAAAAATTAAAATAAGGAGATTCAAATCTTTGATGTAAATTCAGTTTGGTACAATGAAGCTTGTTAAGATATGTTAAATTGATCATACAGACTAAACATACTAGCATTCTTATCATCATTTATTCCGTTGTAATTATCTGTTTAGTAACTGGTCTGAAATCATTGTGGCAAAAAAACTCTATGCATGGACATCCAGTGTTGAACGACTATTTGTATGCCATAATCAGAATTAAAATAGCCTTTGACTTAACCTTTTAAATGGTAACCAAAGCATCCAGTATCTATTTTTTTCGATATGTGGTGTTTTAGGCATAAACTGTATACCATCTGGCTCTTCATATAAAACAAAATAATCCTAAGTCTTTGTATCGGTAAACGAATTTTAATATGTTAAACATGTTAATTCTGTTATCATTTTTATTTAAAGAATGACTGTAATATTTTTTCTGTCTATGAAGAAATAATATCAAAAATGTGGTGCACACTGAATAACCCGCGTAGCGGTTTATTTAAAAGTGTGCACCGCAAGTTTTATGTAATTTCGAATAGACAAAAAAATATTACAGTCATTCTTTAAATAAAAATGATAACAGAATTAACATGTTAATTCTAAATTCCATATTTAAGGAGTAAATCATGAAAAAAAAGTTGATGACGTCACGGTCACATGACAAAATTATGTCTATGAGCTGATAGACAAAACATTTCAGCCAATCAGAAGACGTGTTACATCCAAAATTTATTATAAGGGTTTATATATCAAAATTCTAATTTAAACCGCCACGTATGCATGTGCCTTTCCCGGGCCACCGACCGCTCTAATAGTTGTCCTATGTCATAATGTTTTGCTATTTCAAAAATTTGGTGTCGATTGCAGCTCTTTGAGTCTCTGCATATTTTATCCTAACTTTAAGACTCGAGGTGATAATAGAGCTTGACATAATTTATGGACACATGGGGACGTTTACTGCAATACAGGTATCTGATTGCAAGCTTTATGCAGATGAAAGAAAATTTATCATAACTTTTGTTGAGTGTGTTTGTGTGAGGGTACTTAAGATGAGAATGTGGTGTGTGAATACAGTTAAATATGTTATGAGTAAGGCTGGACTTTGTTGATTTTACGGACATTAATGAATCTTGATATACATTGAATTTTAGTGCATTAGTCATTATATAATACCAGCATATTAACTTCCGGGATGCAGCCTAAAACTTCGTATTGCAAATTAGGGAAATGAAACAAAAATAAGCTGAATAATACGCACCTAAAATGCCATTGGCAATGTTTGATATCCCTGTTTCTTTGTCAATGTTAAAATTAAGATAGTCAACACCCTGACTATAAGTGTCATTCATTAATCTACGAATTATGACACTAATATCATTTCCAAAGTGTATAAACATTGTCTCATCATGGTGTACAGTTTTGTTAACATGTATTCTAACAAGTTCGGATGCATAAGCAATGTTATTCCAAGATACCGGGGAGCCATTAACTATAACTTGGTTTGGTTTTATATGGATTTGAACAGAAGGTGTCATTACAAAAATGTTTCCAATAAAAGTTTTATATTTTCCAAATCTATTTCTCCTCCTAGAACCAATAATACCAGCATTGATCGTCATACCTGAAATAACATTTACGTATAAATACAAGATTTAAGGAAATTGGGAGTGTACATATAGATTAGTCAGCTACAACTCCAATCGAAACAGTTCAATATCAAAATTTAAATAATTCAAATTATGAAATGATGAAATATGTTTTTCTTATGAGGTTTAGCACTTTATATTTCTTTTAACCAAATGATTTGCAAAAATTATTTGTTCTTTCTATGTGACGAAACCAGGCACAGTAGCCTCTTTCGTGATATCTCATGTACAATGCTAAATCAGAGGACATCTAGAAATTGTGACTTTATAATTTCATTTTGACCAATAAAGATCTAAGATCAAACGAACAGCATGTAAATCAATTTTTTCGGAGAAGAATAAATGGATAGGTAAAGTTATTATCAAAATGAACACACCTAACAACATTAGTTAACAAACAAAAAACATTGAGTATCGTCAAGGTATTAGTTTCAAGATGAATATGAATATGTAAGCTATAATAAATTGTAGTTTCCTATTTCTATTTTTGGTTTTATTTTTCCTATTCTCACTTTTTGTTAAACTTATATGTATCCATTATACTTCAAGATTGATTGAATGATTAAAAGTATGAAATGTCAGATAAAGCCAAAATTAAACTTTTCTTTGTTTAATAAGTTTACTGTCTAGTCCTTATATTCCGACACCTGCATGCCGGTCTATTGTAATTGTTAAAGGCACCGAAGTGACTGGCCAAAACCGAAAGCAATCGATGGTAGACTATAAATCTTTCAACCAATTAACCTAATAAAGGATCTTTCAGAATCTGAATCACATCTCCGTCGCCAGCATCCACGTCAAAGCATATTGGATACTCGATGCCTTCAATTTTAACCATGAAATGGGGGTCACCTCCTCCTGTAATATATGTATTTAAATGTTTATTAAAAAACATCAAATTGCAATTATATGTTTGGAAATCAATAAAACACTAGCTTCATACATATTTTCTCATGATAATAGTTAGTATTTAATTTCATCTTGTCGACCATGTGTTGACTACTCAGAAAATCTTCCTACTCACGTGTGGCGAATATCTAATAATATCAAATACTAAACACTGGACACTTTTAATTTGCAAAACACTCATTTGCAAATCCGCCGCCGCCTCTCCTTAGACCTACAGTGTCATGTATATAACCAAAATGTGCGGAATTACATGGGATTCAATAAATTCATTGCTTTTCTGCTGTTATTATTATATATATTTTGTAATTTGATTTAGAAAAACATGGGATTTTCAATATCCCATGGGATAAGGCAAATCCCATGGGATTGACCATTATCCCATGGGATTTTGGTTAAATCCCATAGGATTTTTTTGGGTCCCATGGGATAATTATAGTCCCATGGGATATTTGTTGTCCCATGGGACAAAAAAAATCCCATGGGACTATAACTATCCCATGGGATTTTTAATATCCCATGGGACAAAATAAAATCATATGGGATTCAAATTATAAATATACAGTAAATAAATGTGTATGTTACAATGAATTCTGTTTGGTAGTAAATTGTTTTAAGATGAATCTTTTTAGTTGAATATCTTTTTTTCCTTGGAAATGTTAATGCAATTATATTGTTCTATAACTGTTCAAAACTAAACTTTTAAACAACAAAGCAGATAATGTAAGTATCAATATATGTTTATTTATGAATTCTCTAGAATACTTTTTTGAAACAAACACAACACAATTTTTTCCCATTTGAAATCAATGAAAACGCTATCAATAGGCTTAACATACTAGTAGCTTTTTACATAAATCTATTTTTTTTTTTCAGGATATCCCTCCACCCAAAACATTAATAGTTTCTTATCATCCAGCATTGTGTGATCATAATGTATAGTCCACTTTTTGGCCATCAGCACAGAACATTGTCATTATTGTGGTTTTAATATCTTTAGATATCTAATAGAACTTCAATTCATTGACTGAGTGATGAAAATAATAACTGATCTGACTTTTGTCTTTGAATTTATTTTGGTCTTGTTTCTGTGTTTTCTCCTTTTATTCTAAGTGATGAATTTCAATCCTTCTGAAAAAGAACCAATAAAATCCGAAGTTATGGATAATAAAAATTGTTTGCATACATGTAGCAATAACATATGATTTTCAATAAAAATAGCTATGCGGTATGGATTTTTCTGATTGTTGAAGGTTGTCCAGTGTCATCAGTTGCTAACCTCCTACATCCTTTGGTCTCTGATGGAGAGTTGTCAAATTAGCAACATACCACATCTTCCTATTCTAATATTATATAACAATCAATTTATGTATTCTTCTTTATAACATTTAGGTATTTTCCCCAGTTATATATATATATAGATCAATGTTAAAACTTTAGGCAAATACAATAAAATTCCATTTTTCACAAGAATTTGCAATATATTATACAGAAAGCCAACAATAGAAACAGCACTTCTTTAAGCTTCTGAAGTTCTGAAAGAGTTCCACTTGTGTTTTATTTCAATCAGAAAATACATTGAACTCTTTGGACATGTTGGAAATTATAACATTGATACAAAAAATTATATAGTTTTTTTTTCTTATTTTTGTGTTGTACGGTTGCTGTCTCATTTTTATATATGGTTATACATATATCCTAAATCTTCTTTTTTTTAATACTTAATCATTAATAGTAAAAATGGGATGTTTTTTATTTTGATAATCTCAAAACATTATTATTCTATCAAATAACTTATTTCCAAGTTCACAAAACACCAATGTGTCAGATATTAAATTTAAGACATGTATAAACATGATCAACAAGCAGTTGACAGGATGTCATGCAAAAATCTAACTAATATTAAACTTTCACAAAAACTCCATACTCAGCGAGTACTATTAAAGTTCTTTATAGTACAGGACAAGTTCCTAGTATAGGACGACATGCCTGGCAAACACTAGCATGTGTCAATGTCTAGTCAATCATGTAATCAGGCTCAAAATCTTAGTTTGGCACTGAATTTAAAAATTCAACACATAATGAACATGTGTATGAAATTCAACTTCATGGTAAGCTATGTACCTAAACCTTAAACTTTAACCTAAGAATGTACTATAATTTCACATTATGACATTTCTATGTTCAGTAATCCATAAAATCAGGGTAAAAACAGTAAATGTGGTGTATAATGTCAGTGATATTGTTTGCCTCAAATAACATCCGAAATTCGGCTTTTTCCCCCTAGAGAAAATTCCCAATTACTAAAAAAAATGGCTTTAAATTCCTCCCAATAAGTTTTACATTTTTCCCAAAAGTGATGGCATTTGTATTAATGAACGTAAATTTCGTATTCATGTTATTATTTTGGTATTATGAAAGCGCTTTTGAGATCCAGGTTTCTGATCAGAATCATCACGGTGTTTGTAACACATGTGGTTTTCAATGCATTAAATTTAAGTACCATCATTGTTTCCTTCTCTTTCCTCTCCTCAAAAAGTATCTTTCAGGTTTAAAATGTCTGACAATCAAAATAAACGTGATAAAACTGTGCAAAAAAGACAGTAAAGTTTAGCAAAAAATAGGAGATGTGTTTAAAAAAAATAAACCAACTTCCCAATTTCAATAAAAATTATGCATTTTCCCCCCAAAAAAACGGTAGAGGTAGTTTTGAAAAAAGACAACAATATCACTGAATGTATAAACAAGAGTGCACACGCTGAAATGTTGCGCCTTCTTTACTAATCATTGATATCATGTTGATAGTCCTAAATATAAAGCTTTACTACAACTATCACATAAACTCAACATGATCCAAGAAAATGAATTCAAGGTCATATAAACCTGACAAGAAATATATGTACACCTTACAATCATTCAATATACTAAATACAGTTAGACCTATTGCTTATAGTTTCTAACATAGTCTAAGAAGCAGACTTAACCAAGAAAACTACACATTGACCAATGAACCATGGAAATGAGGTGAAGGTCAGATGAACCATGCCAGGCAGACATGTACAGCTTACAATCCTTCCATACAACACATATAGTTGACCTATTGCTTATAGATTAAGAAAAACAGACCAAAACACAAAAACTTAACACTGAGCAATGAACCGTGAAAATGAGGTCAAGGTCAAATAAAACCTGTGAGGCTGACATGTACATCATAAAATGTTTCCATACACCAAATATAGTTGACCTATTGCATTTAGTATTAGAAAAAAAGACCAAAACTAAAAAATTTAACTTTGACTACTGAACCATGAAAATGAGGTCAAGGTCAGATGACACCTGCCCGCTAGACATGTACACCTTACAATCATTCCATACACCAAATATAGTAGACCTATTGCATACAGTATAAGAAAAACAGACCAAAACATAAAAACTTAACTATAACCACTGAACCATGAAAATGAGGTCAAGGTCAGATGACACCTGCCAGTTGGTCATGTACACCTTACAGTCCTTCCATACACCGAATATACTAGACCTATTGCTTATAGTATCTGAGATATGGACTTGACCACCAAAACTTAACCTTAAATATAAATAAAATGCTCCGCTGGGGAGCAGCTTGATACGACCGCAGAGGTCGAACCCTGAACAGTTGGGGCAAGTATGGACACAACATTCAAGCTTGATACAGCACTGAATTTGGATTGTAATTAAATATTTGACACAGCATAGGTTTCTGACACATAATGAAAGTGGTCTAAGAACTTAAAAAAATTTTAATTTACCTATTCAAACCATATCATTAATATTTGCTTTTATATATAAATCAGAAATAACCAATTTAAAATGGAAAATTTTAAAGAAAAAAAAAGGAAAAAAAAAATCCCCCCCCCCCCCAAATGTTTTGAACCCCCTTATGATTCATCATCCCCAAAATCAATCCCAGCCTTCCCTTTGTGGTATGGTACCTTGCAGTACAATTTCAGAGAGATTCATACACTTGAACACAAGTTATTGTCTGGAAACTAGAAAAATGCTTGTTTTTTGGCCCCTGTTTGGCCCCAAATTCCTAAACGTTTAGGGCAATTACCCCCAAACTCAAACCCAGCTTTCCCTTTGTGATATGGAACCTTGCAGTACAATTTCATAAAGATCCATACACTTACACACAAGTTATTGTCCTGAAACTAGAAAAATGCTTGTTTTTTGCCCTTTTATGGCCCCTAATTACTAAAAATTGAGGGAATTACCTCCAAAATCAATCCCAGCCTTCCCTTTGTGGTATGGTACCTTGCAGTACAATTTCAGAGAGATCCATATTCTTGAACACAAGTTATTGTCTGGAAACTAGAAAAATGCTTATTTTTGGCCCATTTTTGGCCCCTTTTTCCTATAATTTTTGGGTAATTACCCCCAAACTCAATTCCAGCTTTCCCTTTGTAATATGGAACCTTGTAGTACAATTTCATAAAGATCCATACACTTACACACAAGTTATTGTCATGAAACTAGAAAAATGCTTGTTTTTTGCCCCTTTTTGGCCCCTAATTCCTAAAATTTGGAAGCAATTACCCCCAAAATGAATCCCAGCATTCCCTTTGTGATATGGAACCTTGTGATACAATGTCAGATAGATCCATAGACTTACACACAAGTTATTGTCATGAAACTAGAAAAATGCTTGTTTTTTGCCCCTTTTTGGCCCCTAATTCCTAAAATTTGGAGGCATTACCCCCAAAATCAATCCCAGCATTCCCTTTGTGATATGGAACCTTGTGGTACAATGTCAAAGAGATCCATACACTTACACACAAGTTATGTCTGGAAGTTACAAAAATGCTTATTTTTTGCCCCTTTTTGGCCCCTAATTCCTTAACCCCCAAAATCAATCCCCACCTTCCTATTGTAGTATTGAACCTTATGGTAAAATTTCATAGAGATCCATTCACTTAAACTAAAGTTAGAGTGCGAAAACTAATGTGTCTTCAGACGACGACGACGCCTGAACGTCATACCAATATACAACCACAAAAATTTGTTTGCGGTCGTATAAAAAGAAGATGTGGTATGATTGCCAATGAGACAACAACTCTCCACAAGAGACCAAATGACATAGAAATTAACAACTATAGGTCACCGTACGGCCTTCAACAATAAGCAAAGCCCATACCGCACAGTCAGCTATAAAAGGCCCCGAAATGACAATGTAAAACAATTCAAACGAAAAACTAACGGCCTAATTTATGTACAAAAAATGAACGAAAAACAAATATGTAACACATAAACAAACGACAACCACTGAATTACAGGCTCCTGACTTGGGACAGGCACATACATACAGAATGTGGCGGGGTTAAACATGTTAGCAGGATCCCAACCCTCCCCCTAACCTGGGACAGTGGTGTAACAGTACAACATAAGAACGAACTATAAAAATCAGTTGAAAGAGGCTTAACTCATCAGATGGATAAAAATACAAATACTACAAATACAAGTGGACCTGGCCGGGTACTCGTACATCCAAACAACAAAAAAAGACCCTAAGTACAGATCTGAGAGTACTCGCAGTTACTGACAGCTAGTACAAAGCCACTAACAACTAATAAAAAAAATCATGCATCTAAGACTAAGTTCTTGTTCACTGATCCATGAAATGAGGTCTAGGTCAAGTGAAAACTCTCTGACGAGCATGAGGACCTTGCAAAGTATGCACATACCAAATATAGTTATCATATTACTCATAATATGAGAGAAATTAACATTACAAAAAATCTGAACTTTTTTTTCAAGTAGTCACTGAACCATGAAAATGAGGTCAAGGACAATGGACATGTTTCAGACAGAATTTGTATCATGATCGAGGCATCTATATACAAAGTATGAAGCATCCAGGTCTTCCAACCTTCTAAAATATAAAGCTTTTAGGAAGTTAGCTAACGCCACCGCCGTAGCCACCACCGGATCACTATCCCTATGTCGAGCTTTCTGCGACAAAAGTTGCAGGCTCGACAAAAATACATGAACATTTTAAAGTACTAAATTTTGAGTATATACATGTAAAACCACAAGTTACTAACTGAAGTTCATGGTGAACTGTAACCAAAAACTTTAAGTGAATACAATTTAGAGAAAGACAGATGGATGCACAAACACTATCAAAACAGAGCATAAAACTTACCGAACAAGATGTTTTACATTTATCCTTCAGAAGCAGGAAAATTCTCTGCCCTCCACGATATAAACTTCAAATTCATTCATGCAAAATATGAAAATCTGCAAAAGTAGGACCTTGTACCGCAGCTTATCCACATTTTGACTTTTGAACTGCATTGATCTTTTCATCTGGCTGACAACCTAAACATAAAAAAAAATTATAAACACATATAAATTCTGGATTAACTTCGTGTATTTATTTTTGTTGGTACAAACAATTTTTTCCAACTTTAAACTAAATCTGCCTCTGCTTTAAAAAACAACTGAAAACCATTATTAACTGCATGTATTTATCTTAATTGAAAACAATTTCTTGAGTTTTTCTCATTTGTATCACCCTGTTATTATATATAAATTTTATTTTTGTCCCTTTTTAAAAATAGGAATGGTTTAAATTCCTCAATATCATGATAATTCTAGGTCAGTCAATTAAAAATGTATGAATAAATTATTTAACCTATATACTATCATTTTCGATAAAAACTAGGCTCTGTGTTGAAAACCGTACCTTGACCTATAATGGTTTACTTTTATAAATTGTGACTTAGATGGAGAGTTGTCTCATTGGCACTCATACCACATCTTCCTATATCTACAAACAGATTTTATGGGCCAGCAGACATTATACCCTGGAGGTGGTTTTAAAAAAAGCATACGACTTAGATGTACCATAAGCATGGAAAAACAATTCAGCAGTCAGTTTCACAAAAAAACTTACAAATAATATTGATAGTAATTAAGTCATGTACAATACAGTATACTTACGATTACTAAGTTTTTTTTTTTTCTCAAACCGACTAAAGTATACTTATAATCAATCTTAGTCGTAAGTATTAAGTATTATTCATCTTTTGGATAATTTGTTGGTTTATTTTATGAATATACAGTGGCGGATCTAGAACTTTTCATAAGGGAGGGCCGGCTCCAGTCATGCTTCAGTGATCCCTATATAATCAACCAAATTTTTCCCAAGAAAGGGGGGCCCAGGCACTAGAAAAGTAATGAATAGTTACTCATTTGGGAAACTTTCAAATTCACAGCATGCCGGTTCCTGTGATTGTGTTCAAAGTGGTGGGTTTTCACCCTCGTTGTATTGCGGAATAACGATTTAGGCAAATTGAGAAAAACATCATGTCTTTGGTTGATAATAGTCATTAGTGTGTGTGCATTAATTTTCTATACCTTCTTATTTAATATCTTTCCAATTTTGAGTACTGACGGCAAGTGTTGTAACGTATAGTGTACCAATGTCTTGAGACCCATGTGCTATTTTACAAGTGCGATCGAGGAATGCAGGGGAAAGAAACTTATCAATTATGTTTATTCTTAAGACAAAACTGAGCCGCCGTAAAAATGAACCGTGTCGAGAAGGTTACTGACACGTAATAGGGCAGAGACATATATACACATATGTGTATATATGTCTCTGTTATAGGGTCATCCCTCGAGAACATTAACTAGTACATTGATAATTTACTATGCAGTCAGTATCCCGAAAAAGTAAGGGATGAATAACCTCGATAGCTAATCAAGAAAAGTAATAGGAAAACTTATTTCAGATCAAATAAATTCTTTTTCTAAAAAACTACTTGAAAATAGTTGTATTTTTTTTAATGTATTTGATTGAGAAAATGTTTTTTTTTTCTTTTTTTCGGCATTTCTTTTAATTTAAAAAATAAAATCTGGTAATGATCATGATATTACAAGAAACATTTCTTTGCTAAAGTTTGCTTCTAAATTACACAGTGAAATTATGTGTGTCCGATTTTCCGGTCATTATTTCCTTAGAGTTGTGACTGTGGATTCACAGGTGTGCGATTACGCAATTTATTGCCCTCCGATCACCTGAATTTTGCCGGAGGTGAAGTTCTAAATGGATTATTACTTGGTAATTGTTTTTACAACTAAACAAATTCTGACATATTATTTTAACCATGACCAGAACTTTATTTTAACAGAAACACTGGGCTATACTATGAATAGGGTAAACGGACAGAAAGTCACAGGACAAAAAGTCGCAGGACATAAAGTCACAAATTGGATAGGACAAAAAGTCACAAAAAATTTATTGCCAATTGTTTGAATATATAAGAAAAAGATCTTCAAATAATTTCTTTTTTTACATTTATTCATTTTTAAGTTCAGGAAATTGTTCATAAGCCTTGATAAATGAAAAATTATTAAATTTTAATCATGTAAATAATATATTTCTTGGCAAACCACTTTGACATTTTGTTATCATAACAATTATTTGATCATCATTAATATTTATTGAATACATTTTAATTACAAAGTTGCTTCATATATTATAGTTCAATAAAAAATCAAAAATTTATTTTTAAAATTAGTGTTTTCTTGTTCAGAGAAAAATTAAACTCAAAACTGAATTGTGACTTTTTGTCCTGTGACTTTTCGTCCGTGACTTTTTGTCCTGTGACTTACTGTCCTACATTCTACTATAGTATATATATGTCTCTGGTTAAAGTTGAAATCAGGATCTTGGGTTTTTTTTTTTTTTTTTGGGGGGGGGGGGTGTCTTCTTTTTCTGTGTTCTTTATTTTTTTTAGCTATATTTCTAAAAACTTACACTTTTTGCTCATAACTCTCTTTCCTCATATTTTAGCATTTCATTATTCTTTAATATTTATTGTTTGCCCGTTATTCTCTATTCTGTTAACCCCCATCCATACCCTCTTATGTGGACTTAAGCTTTCGGTAGTTTATTTTATCCTATTTCTGTCTATGTGAATGTAAATACATTATTTATCACAAAACAAAAACTTACTAAATATTTTTTTATGAAGTCCTCACCAGTTGCGGATCAAAAATGTCATAAGGAGGCACTAACTGTCATGCATAAAGAGGGGGCCCGCTTCAGTGATTCTCTAAATAATCAACCAATATTTTTCCAAAAAAGGGGCGGGCCCCCATGCTCCCACCTCAAAACCCTTACCACTTCGTATCCTTGAATTCAGATTCAAGATCTCTCTGACTAAAGTAAGTAAGTAAGTCACATTTGCTTATATCAGGTTTTTGAATTGAACTGGCGGATAGTTGTTTCATTACCAATCGTACCACATCTCCATATTTTTATATATACGAAAGCTTTATTCATATTTTTTGGTGTATTGATGAATGTGTAAAGATGCAGCAATTGTAATACATTTCAAAATACAGCACAAGAGATGCAGATTATATAAAACTTATAAGTCGAAGACATACTGACAACGCCATGGCAAAAACTTAAAAACGACCAAATGACGTACAACAGTCTATAAAATTAACTATAGCATACAAAACGCAAACATTTAAAACACTTAAGAAGCACCCAGACAGTCAAATAGAAATTAAAAGAATAAATAATTTGTAAAGATTTTCAACTAGGCCTACAGCTATATTTTCTTATCGTCTAACAGTAAACATAGGTTCTGGTATTATGTGATAAGTCATTTTTTCATGCAGACCCAGTTTCATTGATACCTTGAACTTAAAGTGGTTTTATGCATATCAGCCCAGCTTATGTGTGTAATTTTATTAAACAATTCAACAATACACGTTCTAAACAGGTTAAATCAATTAAAAAATTTACAAATTCAGATCTACTGGCATTCAACACCCAATTACTTACTTGCTGATATTGCTAACTTTGATTGTATATTGTCAATCCCTCCACATCGTGAATACGCCATGCGAGGTGTTGGCTAAGTTTGATTCAGGCGGCTTCGAAGCGTAGAAAAAAATCCAGGTAAATGAAAGTGTAAAATTTTGTTGTTGAAAATTTAAAGTACTTAATTCCTAAATTTGTACTTAACTCCGTTCTACGGGTAACATGGTTGTTTGATAAGAAAATAGGATAAAAAGCATCCGGAAAAATTAATTATCACATTATAAGTATTCGTAAATGGATATGAAAAAACTTAACAAGGAATAAGTATTGGTAAAAGGACAGAAAGTCGCAGTACAAAAGTTTAAATTAATTATTTTACAATTGTTTAAATATATGAGAGAAAGTTCTTGACGAATTGACTTTATTTATAGATAAATGTATTTAGTTGAGGAAATGATTAATTCGCCTTCAAATAGTTTTTTTTTATCAATAACTTATAAAAAGGAGACATTTTTGACAGCATGAAGCCAGTTAATTACCAAACCACTTTGGCAGATTGTTTTCTTAAAAATCATTATTCGATATTATTATTCAAAAATAAATTTTGTTAACAAGTCCGTTTCCTTTTAAAAATGTTTCAGAAAAATACTGAAACGTTTTTAAAATTAAGTTTATTCAAAGAAAAAAATATCCTAAAACTGAATCGTGACTTTTTACTTGTTACTTTTTGCTGTACGTTCTAAGTGTCAATCCTAGCAAACACAAATTTGGAAATAAAATCGATTACAATGTAATTTGTTAGAAGGAAAAAGGGAGGTTAATGAACAAATTATTACTATACACTCACATACTTCTAAAAAGATTTGCATATGTAAGTTGTCTATAGATAATGTTAAATTAGTTCAGGAGTTTCAATTAATTTAGGAGAAAAAAAAGATTATAAACAGTTTAGTTTTCGACGCCTACTACTACAAAAAATTCTGATTCTTTTTGTAGATTTGGTACTTCAGTTTCGACTCAAAATTTCCTATTGAAATTGTTAGATACCAAATATTTTGGAGAAGATTGTATTTGTACTTTATGTAATTGTGGTGATATTGGCGACGCGATTCATTATATTATAGCAAGGATTTGTAAAAATCCTTGATTATAGAATGTTCGGCAATAGACGAAAGTAGACAAACCCTATTTAAACGGGATTTTGATCTCCAAGGACGCCACATTTTACATCGAATAAGATCTATATTTGTTAACGTATTCAAATGAAATAACTTGAATTGAAAATTTCCCGACTATGTGAAGATTTCTTATATTTCTAAATGGCTTCAATTATTACATACAAAACGAAAAATTTATTTAACTTTTTTTGTAAAAACAATATTCATGTATTTTTATAATTTTTCTAAGGAAACGTTGGTTTTTTTTGTTTGTTTGCAAAGTTTACTTGTATGTGTTTATAACCATCACCAATCAGTCCTAATTATTAATGATCAAACGTCCTAATCAAAATGATGATTGGTATTGAATATGATCATCGGTCATGCATGACGTATCCCAAATAACTTCTTTAATGTTGGTTTTATTTTATCAAAACCAAAATTATAAGATCAAATATTAAATTATCTATCGAATGTATACCCTCAACGCTCACTAAAACATATATACATGTCCTGAGTGACTTTTTATGTCCTGTCTGCACTTAGGAGGTCCTGAGCGGTTTTTAGACGTACCGTTAATTTATAGGCATATATTTGAAGCTGTTCTTAATTATGTACATTATCTATAGGTATACATGTATCAGACAAAAAGACTTTCCAATGAACTTAGTTCTAGTTATCTTAGTTCCTAGTCACAGGCACTTGTCTCAGAAAAAAATTTCCTATATACTTTTAATATTATATTAAGCAGGGACTTTCTATACTAAGTTAGTATAGAAAGTCCCTGCATTAAGGTATATAGGAAACAAAATTCTGAGACAAGTGCCTGTGGTCCTAGTGTGAAATAAATCCACTGGGAATTGGCCTTTTTAAAAACATCTATATATACGTTTTCTCAAGGGTTTGTACATATAAAGTGAAATTATGTTTACTCAATGCGTAGTTACATAAGTTTATTTGCTACTTTTTTCTTCTTTATTTTATATAAATGATTTTTTTTTTTAATTTTAACATTTTTTTCTTCGAAAAAATTGTAGTGTTGCAATAGGGAATGGAAATAGATACTTAACTACATTTAACGAAAGAAATTTTGTGTAATGTCATCAATCTGTATTACACATAGACAGGATGTTCTCTAGAAAACTATGGTATTTCTAATACGTTATACACACCCCAGGGTATGTACGCACTGGCGTAATGGAAAATTACTGCATGCTTTAATTACCTGTAATCAGCCATGCAACAAATCAGTTGACTGACCATGTCATTACAGTTTAAAAAGTTTTTCCTCAGATCAAAACGGAATATTCATTTTAACTTTAAAATTTAAAACTTTAAAAAGTATACTTTGACATAATTATGAAGTAAAAGAATTGAACAATTTAATAATCGGATTTTTCCAAAGATTAAGATACAATTATATTTATAATTCTGGGACTGACAGATAAATCAAAGGCACTTGTCTAAGAATTTTTTTCTAGATACTTTTATTACTTAATTGATAGGGGGTGTCGCTGGGGTTGTGTTACTCCACCCTATTCATATAATTTAGATCTTAAAAATGTAACCTTTTCCCATATTGGTTGGTTTTCGTGGGGTTTGTTGGAAAAGTGGAATATTTAAGGCTAAGATTCTGTATGTAATGTTTACTTACGGCGAGACTTTCGGCTGTGAAAAAATGACAGGGCTTTTCATATACAAGTAATTGGAACTTAATCGACCTTAATTTCTGAAAGTTTTCCCCACCTATTCCCATATTTTCAAGCTGGAAAAAGTGACCTATTCCAGCGGCACGTCCTATCACCTTGTATATAGGAAGTGTCCCCCCCCCCCCCCCCCGAGTAAAATACACAAATGTATAATACCTTAATTCAGGAGCACAGTCTATCTTTACCGTAAATAACTTTATGATTAATATGTAAGTTTACTTTGCTAATCGATGTTCCTGTAATTCAGATCTAAATTTATTTGTGTGACCCCCGTCACTATTTATATTCACTCAAAGAAAGGGGTTCTCCGTTACTGGGAAAATCTTATCTGATTCAGGATCAATTTATCGGTTACACTCCCCTATCACCAGTGACTCTTTGTTGTAAGCTGACATTCTGAAAAAAGGTATACTGTTGACTATCAATTTGCATGCTTAGTTACAGATGTCGACTCGGACTTCTGCAAAAGACAACAATTCAGTTCACTGATTTAGATTGAATAGTGGTTCGGTTAATCCCCTCTTCCCCAAACAAGTAAGAATTAGGTTACATCTTTTGGTAGTCCAAATAATTAGGGGACGACCATTTGATATTCTGGGGTGGGCCAGGAGGATTTTGAAAATAAATAACTCAGCCTTGATAATCACAAAAATAAACGGTTTGCTCTGTGGTAGTTTGAAAATAAATAACCTGACTTGCAATGTATTAAAAATAAATAACTCGGCAGGTCTATTTGAGAGCATGAGATTGCACCAGATTCTTCATAAAATTCAACTTTTTTTTCAAAAAAAATCGGGAATCACTTCCTAAATCTTTAAATAATAATAGTATAAATATTATTTAAAATACTTGAAATGTCTGAAAAATGGGTTTCATTTAACTTGAGGTATATTGTCTCAGGAACACTTAACTTACTTTTATTACATATGGCAGTAACTACATTCAGGCAAATGCCTCATGTAGGAAATTTCAAAACCTGTTAGTGTTGCATTCCTTTTGTAATTTAGTAATTTTGTTATTAACTTGATCAAGAGTTTAAAAAAAACAGCAGCCACATACTTAACTATGTGAAATAAATTTTTGCTTTATCTTTGTCTTTTGATGTTGTTCCTAAAAACTTAAGTCTTACACTGAATCTATACATGTTGCTTTGAGACCAAAATATTGTCAAAAAATGATTAAAACAGAACTTTCATTTTCAGATTAAGAAAGGGTATGGGAAACACATTTTGCATCATTAGTTCTATAGCAACTTGGGGCCTTCAGCGGCTCCAAAACCCTTCAAATTTTTTTTAGCCTCGCTCCGCTCGGCATAAATGATTTGCAATACTTTTAAAAGACACTAATTACAGCCAAACTTTAATATCTTGTATGGATGCAATACATGTATATGCAGTTGGGAATTCAGAAGATTCATTTCTACAGATGATGATGATTAATTCTGATTAAATGGTACATAATGATTGGACTATTCATGTATTATTTATAATAAAAAATGAATTTAAAAATTGAATGTTTTCCAATATTATAAATAAAGTTGTGAAAATAAATAATCAGTCCCTTGCTTTAATGAAAATGAAAAATCTTGCTTCAACAGTGCAGAAAATAGATAATCTGTCCTCTTAGTTTACAAAAATAAATAACCGATCAAAAACAAATCCTCCTGCCCCCCCCCCCCCCCCCCCCAGAATATCAAATGGTCGTCCCCTTATGACGTCTAGCAAGGGCGGCTTGGCAAGGCTATTTTATTTTTTTATGCCCCCGCCGTAGCGGTGGGGGCATTAAGTTTACCCTTGTCCGTCTGTACGTACGTACGTCCCAAAATTGGTTTCCGTTCTCTGACTTGAGTTTGCCTCAACCAAATGTTATGAAACTTATACACAATGCTTATTACCACATAACACAGATCAAGTTTGAATTTTGGTGGCGTCACTTTTACCGTTCTAGAGTTATGCCCCTTTATAAATGGAAAAATTGCAAAATGTTTAGTTTCCGTTCCGTTCTCTAACTTAAGTTTGCCTCAACCAAATATTATGAAACTTATACACAATGCTCATTACCACAAAACACAGATCAAGTTTGAATTTTGGTGGCGTCACTTTAACCGTTCTAGAGTTATGCCTCTTTATAAATGGAAAAATTGCAAAATTTTTAGTTTCCATTCTCTAACTTAAGTTTGCCTCAACCAAATGTTATGAAACTTATACACAATACATGTTACCACAAAACACAGATCAAGTTTGAATTTTGGTGGCGTCACTTTAACCGTTCAGTGACTACTTGAAAACAAATTCAACATTTTTTGTAATGTTAATTTCTTTCTTATTATGAGTAATAGGATAACTATATTTAGTATGTGCGTACCTTGCAAGGTCTTCATGCCCATCAGACAATTTTCATTTGACCTCGACCTCATTTCATGGATCAGTGAACAAGGTTAAGTTTTGGTGGTCAAGTCCATATATCAGATACTATAAGCAGTAGGTCTACTATATTTGGTATATGGAATGATTGTAAGGTGTACATGTCCAGCTGGTAGGTGTCATCTGACCTTGACCTCATTTTCATGGTTCAGTGGTCAAAGTTAAGTTTTTGAGTTTTGGTCTTTTTTTCTAATACTATATGCAATAGGTCAACTTTAAATGGTGTATGGAAATATTTTATGATGTACATGTCAGTTTCACAGGTTTTATTTGACCTTGACCTCATTTTTACGGTTCTTTTCTCAGTGTTAAGTTTTTGTGCTTTGGTCTGTTTTTCTTCAACTATAAGCAATAGATCAACTATATTTGATGTATGGAAGGATTGTAAGACGTATATGTCTGTCTGGCAGGTATCATCTGACCTTGACCTCATTTTCATTGTTCATTGGTCAATGTAAAGTTTTCATGGTTAAGTTTGTTTCTTAGATACTATAAGCAATAGGTCAACTATATTTAATGCCTAAATTGATTGTAAGGTGTACATGTCTGTCTGGCATGGTTCGTCTGACCTTGACCTCATTTTCATGGTTCATTGGTCAATGTTAAGTTTTCTTGTTTAAGACTGTTTCTTAGAAACAATAAGCAATAGGTCAACTATGTTTGGTTTATTGAATGATTGTAAGGTGTACATGTATTTCTCGTTTGGTTTATCTGACCTTGACCTCATTTTCTTGGATCATGTTAAGTTTATGTGTTACTTGTAGTAAAGCTTTGTATTTAGGACTATCAACATAAAATCAATGGTTAGTAAAGAAGGCGAGACATTTCAGCGTGTGCACTCTTGTATTATACTGCCTGGTCTTGTGGTAGTGTGTTCACCTCAAGTGCAGAAGGTTGTTTATTTTGAACCCAACAGGGTAAAACCAAAGACTTTAAAGTTGGTATTTGTTGCTTCTCCCCTAAGCACACAGTATTATTAAGGAGTAAGAGCAAATACTGGTTTGTTCAGAGTCAGAATAATGTGTCAAGGTAAGGTGACATGTCTCTCTGAGAACTAGTGTAAGAGATAAATAAGTCCTGGTAAAAATTGTCTGGTCAGACAAATATAACTAGTATAAAAAGTCCATGGATACAGAATTTACTAGTATATTTAGTCCGATGACAGTAAAATATTATTTATGTCCCCAGACTAATTTTCTTAGTCCATGACATCACTATTCCTAGGTAAAAATGTCCAGTTTTTCTAATACTGTATGCAACATGTCAAGTATATTTGGTGTATGAAATTTTTTAAGGATGTACATGTTAGTCTGGCATGTTTTATTCGACCTTGACCTCATTTTTATGGTTCATTGCTCAATGTTATTTTTTTGTTTTTTGGTCTGTTTTTCTATTTTCTTATTTTCAAATTAGCAATAGGTCAACTATAATTGGTGTATGGAATGATTGTAAGTTGCATATGTCTGACTGAGAAGTTTCATCTTACCTTGACTTTATTTTCATAGTACATTGGACAATGTTTAGTTTTTGTGTTTTTTTCGTATACTGTAAGCAATAACATGAATGAGGCCCCTATATTTGGTGAATGGAATGATTGTGAGATGCACATGTCTGTCTGGCATGTTTTATATGACCTTGACCTCATTTTCATGGTTCATTGGTCGATGAAAAGTTTGCATTGTTTTGTCAGTTTATCATATGCTTTAAGCAACAGGTAAATTATATTTGGTGGATGTAACGATTGTAAGGTGTGCATGTCTGTCTGGCAGATTCATATAACCATGATCGCATTTTATGGTTCTTTGGTCAATGCTGTGTTTTCTTGGTTTTTTCATTTTATCAGATATTATAAGCATATGTCTACTTGTTGGTGTATGGAATGACTGCAAGGTGTCATATAAAAATAAGAAGATGTCTGTCTGCCAAGTTTAATATTACTGTGACCTCATTTTCATAGAATATTGATAATATTAAACAGCAAAAATGATGAGCAAGACAAGATATACAAATGATCCAAAATTGTCAGTTGCCTACTCATTATGTAATAGTAGTTATTGTCATTAAATGATTATGTTTATCCTTTTATGTGTAGGGCAAGAACATTAACGATAAAGGGAAACTATAAACAAAAGAAATTATCAACAAAAATAGATTTACAGACGTCAACAAAGCCTAAATGGTAAGTCCACTTCTATAAAAGTTATTGCCCTTGAATAATGATTATTATGAAAATAAGATGTGGTATAATAAATGAGAAAACTATCCACCAGAGTTCAATTAAGTGGATGTAAGCAATGCAATTACTTATTAGAGGCCAATGATAACCTGTAAATAATGAGAAAACCCATACCCTATACATGATATAGTCATCTATAAAAGACACCACAAACAAAATTTGGAAAAAAAACATCAATTCAAACTTCAAATATACTAGACTAATTTATAAAAAAAAAAAGTTATGAAAAAACAAATATGACGGACGTGAACCAACATCAACCACTGAACTATGTACAGGCTCCTGATTTTGGACAGGCAAAATATGGCAGGGTTGATATAAAGATAAGAAGCGGTATGATTGCCAATGAGACTTTTCTCCAATAGAGATCAAATGACATTAAATTTAACAAAATAAGTTCACTGTACAGCCTTCGACAATGAGCAAACCCTATACTGCATAGTAATCTATAAAAGGCCATGAAATAACAAATGTAAAACAATTCAAAAAGGGCATGGCGTCATTTAAAAAGGGCATGGTGTCTATCCATGCTAAACATGCTTGGGGGAAACACCACAAACAAAGGTGAAAGCTAAGTGCCTGATTTTTGCACAAAACAAACAAAAAACAAATATGATATATAGCAACAATTGACAACCACTGAATAATAGGCCCCTGACTTGGGACAGACACTTACAAAATGTGGCATGGTTTAACATGTTTGCTGGCGCCAAATCCTCCTATAAATAAGGACAGTGGTGTAAGTGTCAGTTCAATATAAAATCTATAAAATCAGTTGAAAAGGGTTTTTTTCTGCTCTTGGGTCAGGTTATTTTGATACATTCCCGTTTTCATTCTCAATTTTATTAACTCATTAGAATGCAACAAAGCAGAAAAACAGCTACAAAAAACACAGACCGGATGTGGCTGGAAATTTATTCTTTCCCTTTAAAAAAAAAGACTCAACATGCAGATCTATTAGTACTCACAGTTACTGACAGCTAATTCAAAGCAAATATCAACTAATAAAATAAACATTTAGTGAGCACCCAACCCACCCATAACCTGGGACAGTGGTTTTAATAACAGCACAACATTTGAACAAACTGTAAACATTTTTAAGTCTCCCAAACGAAGTTTGGGAAGACTTATTGTTTTTGCTCAGTTCTTATTATTCTTCTTCTTCTTCCGCCGCTTTTAAATTTGAAATTGTCCGCAACCGTTCTCCAAAACAGCTTGTCAGATTAACTTAGGGTTTTACAATATGTTAGACTAACATGTCTAGTGGTGCAATCAGGGTTTTGTTTGTGCAATGGGGTTTATAAAGGGGTACTTTGAGGGGCAAAAAGAAAAGAGGGTTTTACTATAGAACCCTATGGGATTTTATTTTTTAAAATTTTCAAATGATTATAAATTGTAAACCTTTCGTGATAGACACAATCTTTTTAATTGAAAATGTTCTAAATGATAAAGCCCATTAAATGAAATACAGGGTTAGTCCCCAGGGGTCACCCCCACCCCCTGCCATTAAAGAAAGTTCTAATACCTTGTAATTGGTCAAGATCCCCACCCTAAACCATATATATTCTGGTTTGTCATGCTAAGATGGTTTGAATGATATACAGGGTCAGTCCCCAGGGGTCATCCCCACCCCCTGCCATTTGAGAAAGTTCTAATATCTTGTAAATGGTCGAGATCCCCACCCCTAAACCATATATATTCTGGTTTGTCATGATAAAGTACATCAAATGTAATACAGGGTTAGTCCCCAGGGGTCACCCCCACCCCCTGCCATTTAAGAAAGTTCTAATATCGTGTAAGTGGTCAAGATCCCCACCCCTAAACCATATATATTCTGGTTTGTCATGCTAAGATGGTTTGAATGATATACAGGGTTAGTCCCCAGGGGTCACCCCTAAACCATATATATTCTGGTTTGTCATGCTAAGATGGTTTGAATGATATATAGGGTTAGTCCCCAGGGGTCATCCCGACCCCCTGCCATTTGAGAAAGTTCTAATATCTTGTAAATGGTCAAGATACCCACCCCTAAACCATATATATTCTGGTTTGTCATGATAAAGCACATCAAATGAAATACAGGGTTAGTCCCCAGGGGTCACCCCCACCCCCTGCCATTTAAGAAAGTTCTAATATCTTCTAAGTGGTCAAGATCCCCACCCCTAAACCATATATATTCTAGTTTGTCATGCGAAGATGGTTTGAATGATATACAGGGTTAGTCCCATGGGGTCATCTTCTAAGTGGTCAAGATCCACACCCCTAAACCATATATATTCTAGTTTGTCATGCGAAGATGGTTTGAATGATATACAGGGTTAGTCCCCAGGGGTCATCCCAACCCCCTGCCATTTGAGAAAGTTCTAATATCTTGTAAATGGTTGAGATCCCCACCCCTAAACCATATATATTCCTATTTGTCATGTCTTGAACATTTGAATGACGTATACGGTCAGTCCCCAGGGGTTCCCCCCACCCCCAATGTTCTAATATCTTGTAAATGGTTGAGATCCCCACCCCTAAACCATATATATTCCTGTTCGTCATGTAATGAACATTTGAATGACGTATAGGGCCAGTCCCCAGGGGTTCCTCCCCACCCCCAATATTCTAGTATCTTGTAAATGGTTGAGATCCCCACCCTTAAACCATATATATTCTGGTTTGTCATGCCAAGATGATTCGAATGATATACAAGGTTAGTCCCCAGGCATCACTAATGCATATAACTTTACTGGACCAAACCAATTTTCACTGGACGTTGCCCAATGTCAGGCGACCCTGGGAATTACGAATAATGGGAGCTTCGTTTGGGAGACTTCGTAACTGCATCCTGTTACAATCATTTCTTGTTTGCAATTGGCTTAACTCAAAAACTGCAACAAGGCACAAAAAACAACTAATATGAAAACCATAGACACAAAGCACTGAAATAAGAGTTCTTACAATTTTAAATATTCAAATGAAATTTTTATCAAAATGTACATAAACATGATAAAATAGCCATTTTGTTGCTGTATTTCTCTTCATTTATAATTTTTGAGTTTTGTGTATTTGTAGGTCAGACATCTTGGTTTTCATGATCATCATTCAACAGGTCAATACTGAACAGCAAACTTAAAGTTGATATTTTTCTACATAGTGTGAATTTTTTATTAATTTGAAATGGAATGTGTTTTTTTCCTACATAAGAAAGAGGAAATTTCAACATAATGACTATAAACAAAAAGGAGTCAGATCATCATGATCATAGATGCACAAGAACTTAATCATGTAAATGCAACAACGTAATTATCAATTGAAAGAAGGGAGGAATGAAAAAATATATTAGTATTTTATTGTCCAAATGAACTTGCTTTGTCCACTCATTTAAATCGCTCCATCCAATAAAGATGTACGGAGAAAGATTTTTGAAGAACAGATTGCAAAAATGTTTTGTCTAAGAATTGTTTGAATATTCTAGTGGATGAAATAATTTATTTACTTGACTCTTATATAGTGGACTGAATAATTGTTCATAGCAAGCTGAAACAAGAAAACTAAAACTTAACAGGAAAAGTGTTTATTTTATAAATTTGCAAATATAAATGTAATATTATGAACACCACAAAGGTATAAGATTCAAATCGTTTGCATATTCATGTATTGCAATGGAACTATAACAAAGAAAACTTTACCTCATTAAACTATTAACTGTGCTTTGTCAATTTATTCAGTCAGAATATGAAATATTTTTTTCAGTTCTATTTTCATAATAAAACAAACAAGACAAGATTTCAAATCAATATTTTTTTCTTTTATAAAGACATGTCATCATTTTATTTCAGTTAAAGGATTTTATTTTTTGACTTTAAATATTATTATACTTTCCAAAATAATAATAATCTTTATTGTCATATAAACAAATTAAAAACATGTTTGTGACAAAATGAAAAAAACCAAGATACACTCATATATATATTATAAACTTTTTACTACCAAACAGAATTCATTGTAACATACACATTACTGTATATTTATAATTTGAATTCCATAGGATTTTATTTTATCCCATGGGATATTAAAAATCCCATGGGATAGTTATAGTCCCATGGGATTTTTTTTGTCCCATGGGACAACAAATATCCCATGGGACTACAATTATCCCATGGGACCCAAAAAAATCCTATGGGATTTAACCAAAATCCCATGGGATAATGGTCAATCCCATGGGATTTGCCGTATCCCATGGGATATTGAAAATCCCATGTTTTTCTAAATCAAATTACAAAATATATATAATAATAACAGCAGAAAAGCAATGAAATTATTGAATCCCATGTAATGCCGCACATTTTGGTTATATACACGACACTGTAGGTCTAAGGAGAGGCGGCGGCGGATTTGCAAATGAGTGTTTTGCAAATTAAAAGTGTCCAGTGTTACTACTCCTTACCCCAATGATTGATGTTTCCTGACGAGCGTTAGCTTGATTTCATCGTCGTAACAATCAAATACAACATTAACGAACAACAACGAACAACTGCTATATATATTTATATTGCTTTTTCGCATATAATGTTATTTGTTTTGTCTCATGCAAATTTACTTCATAATTATCCTGTCTTTGGCCGCCTTTACACGGAGTAAAATTTCAGAGTTAATTAAATATTTATGTGTCTTTTCTTATTTTATTTTTGTTGTGTTGTTGAATCATTTATATATACTACACTAGATGATTATCCACTCATTCCCTATCATAATAATGTACATTTTTATTGTTATAATTTTCGTATTAGAATAACTACACCAAACCTAAATTACGTCATGTAGACCTATTCATAACCATAACTTGTATCACAATGAAAATCTCCAAATAGATTTAAATCTATCAAAAACGTACATTTTGAGTCTGTTAGAATAGAACAAAGATTTGCATTATAATACCAGAAAGTTAGCAGTCAACATCAACATTTTCTGTATACCATTGTATTCACAAAGGTTATCAGAATTGAAAAATGTTATTAGAACAAACCTCCTCCTTCTGTACTACTACCGCTGCTACTACCGTTAGCTTTGCGTTTAATTCCTTTCGGAACACTTTGTTTTCTATTCTCAGCATGATGTAAAGCAAGGGCAACTGTATGGAGAAATTTGAAAAAAAAACAACAAATTATTATGTACTATGAAATAGTTTTATTATTTTTATTTTAGACTATATTAATATATAGTCAATCAAAAAGATATTGCATTACTTCAGAAACGCACCTTACATATAGTCACATAATCACACAAGCATTATAAGTATATTTGACAACTATAACGGCATAAAGTTGATTTAGTAGTTTTTTTCAGTTTTCAAATCCTTTATTATCTTTGGGCTATGAGTTCTTTGCAAACACAAGCAAAATACTGAATCAATAAAAAAAAATAGAAACAAAATTGTGACGGCTTAGATATAAATCAAAATAGAATAAATGTAAACTTTAAGGCTCGATCTGTTTTCAATGATTTCAAGCGGTGATCATAGCCCTAATATCAGTAATAATAAATCAGAAAATAATAAAATATAGAAATATTTGTATCCTAATGAAATAGGTTTTAACATACGTAAAGCATCTTCATTTTCTTCGAATGTGCCGTGATGCCGTTTATCTGGTAACGTAACAACCACAGTCGTCAATGGTGTCACAAACTTGTACTGAAAAAAAACGTAAATAAAATAGTATATCAAATACGAAATATAAAAATCAATACATTTATATCACACATACTATTTTAAACATATATCTGACGTATTGGAAGAACTATTTCAGAGATTGAGATGTTACTTTTACGAACATAGACCTCAATACATATGTCCACTGTTTCGATTCGAGCACCATTTAGATTAATCGTAATGTGTAGATGGCTAATTAAATTATACATGTAAATTTGAGACACGCCAATTCGATACCTCATTCGTCGGATTACGCACGGTGTTGCGCCCTATTCCTATTTACTAACTGTTGTAACATGTTGACAAAGGTGGGTTGTTATTGTGTTATCATAAGTATCTACACGTCTTAGAAGTATGTGAACGTAATAAAGTACAGTCATAAATGAATAAAGGGAGATGTGGGGGTATACGTACATATGTCAACTAACTAACGCCAAATTATTAAGGAGACATTATTCAAGGTATGACTAATTAAAGGTCTTAAGTATTTTCTACAATTAAGATAAAAGTACATTCGTCTAGAAATAGATTACCTTCAAAGACAACTGTCTGGCCCTATGATTTAAACTCATCTTTTCTGTTGTATTATATTCACCAATGGCTTTTTCTAAAAGTTGCTTGATTGTAAGATACGCCCATACTCTCTCGGTTATTCCGTCGTAGTCAGATGTTTTGGCCGTAGAATGAATCTGATTTTGAATGTCAATCTCTAAAGCCAATTCTATAGGTCCATCTACTCCAATACCAGAACTTAAAACATCGATTACATCTCCATCGATACTAAATAACTTTCCAGCAGCAACAATTTCCTTCCCGTTAAAAAACGTGTCAAAGTTCAATGTGGTTGCTTTTTCTATTATATCTGTGTTCTTATTCAGGTATTTCAAGGTGACATTTCTCAGCGAAGGGGACGAAATTTCATTGAAGAATTGTTTGATTTGCAAAGAAGCATCGCTGCCTTTGAAAAGCTTTCTAGCTATCCCATTATTTTTAACAGCAACTGTTTTAATAAATTCGTAATCAGCTTCGTTTCCATATGCAAGACTGAAAATAGGTATACATTCAATGTTTTTCTCGTCGATATTACTGAGAATTTTACTTCGATTTTGTTCTCCTTTAGATGCTTGGCCATCAGTGAGAAACACCATCATCTTCATACGGTTACCATCTTTTGAAATATTGTTGAGAAACTCTAATCCTTTCAGCATTGCATTATTTATATCAGTATCTGTCAAAAAAATCACCAGTTTCTGGTTAAATGTTAGATGTCAATATGATACCTGCTTTGTGTGGTATGCGTCAATGGGACAGCAACCCAATGAGAAGACAACCAAATGATATCTAGGGGTAAAAAAAAAACCCACAAAATGCATGTAACTCGTGTGTATTTTCTATTTTCTAAATGCGCATAAAAACAAAGTCGTTTAATTGATTCTCGTTTTATCTTTTAGCTAGGTGTTGTCTGTGTAGGGAAAACGGTACTATTTATTCTGCCATAGGCGACAATACTAACATTTTCTAAATTTACCACTTTTTATAATAAAAACCCCGATAAAACAGTTATGTGTGGTGTTAGTACTTTATTATTCTGTTTTGAAAATTGAAGCCAAATAGTATCATGACCAACTTCCAATGGAGCTTGTTAATGTTATCCATGCCCACCGTCATTTTACACCAAATTTATGAAATTTTTGAAGTCTTTTCGAATAATTCTCTAAAAAATATTTCAATAGGTTTCAAAATTTATATTGTAAATATACACACTGCAGTTATTCATAGATAAATAAAAAAATATATTGTACCCTAACATCCAATCACAGCGCTCCTAAGTTGACTTCCTTCACCTGCCTTGGGTACACAAAAGACCAACCTAATGCTGGGAAAATGTAATAGTACCGTTTTCCCTATACTGTGACATAAAGATATAAAGAATTCTTTTGACACCATTAATGCAATACTGGGTTATTGTGAAAACCTTGGCTATAATAAATACTTGTATGTTCCCATTACTTAAAGAAACATGGATCATTTAATGTCCCCACCCCTACATGCTGGTTTACCTCTTTCTCTACTTCTTTCAGATAAGGCTTAATAAACAACCTGTATCCAATCATATCTTATCTTATTTAAAAAGAATAATAAACAGTTCCATTTAAACAGATAAAAATAACAGTTCCATTCAATTTGTATTCATTTCATCTAAAATTTACAACATAAGCACAAACTCAAGATTTTTCATACTAATCTCCATTCCATGCTTTAGTATATGCCATACTGTGGTTCAAAATTTCAGAGCTTGTTATAAAATCCATTATTCTGTCTTGAGATGATGAGAACAAAGATATTAGACACTTTCAACATTAAATATGCAAAATACTCAGCTGTAAAGTTGCCTTTGTTGCCTGTATTAATCTATGAAAAAGCTGAATTATGTCCCTTTGGAGTATTAATTTCCAACAAAAGTCCTTTCAAACAGTAGAAAATGAAAAATTATATATGCCTGATATAATAAAAGATAGAAACTACAAAATGAAGTACTATTGAAATATTTGCTGCATGAATTGCCAAGAATATGACCAATTCTTTACACAGGAGAGTATAAATTCTATCTAAATTTAGCCTCAAGTGGGCCTCTTTTTTCCTTAAATGGACAATTTTAACACTGAAAATGCTTCTAGTATGACCAAATGTTGCCTTACTCCATAAACAGTACAAACTTAACCAGACAATTTCCCATTTGAATAGATTATGTCTACAGAAATACCCAAGTGATACATTTAGGGAATTACACAGCAAAAAAGGCAAATATTTCAGTTAAAAATATTTGTCGCGACTTGAATTCTGGTGTTTCCAATTGAATTAATCATTGCGAAAGGTGAAAACAAATACAAAAGAACTATAGTTTGGTGCATTTTATACAATATAGTTAATATTGAAATCCTAGAATAAAGTTTTATATCAGTACCCATCAATTTGACTTATTATGATGACTCAGCACTTCTCTCAACACAGTATTGTTCTCAGTGAAAAAATTCTATTCTTTGTGATAAAAATCAAATGTACTAACCAAAAGCTTCAAAATAGTTTACTTTAACTGAAGTCTGATTGATTTTGATTTCCCTTGCTATCTTCAGTATAGGGAAAACGGTACTATTTATTCTGCCATAGGCGACAATACTAACATTTTCTAAATTTACCACTTTTTATAATAAAAACCCCGATAAAACAGTTATGTGTGGTGTTAGTACTTTATTATTCTGTTTTGAAAATTGAAGCCAAATAGTATCATGACCAACTTCCAATGGAGCTTGTTAATGTTATCCATGCCCACCGTCATTTTACACCAAATTTATGAAATTTTTGAAGTCTTTTCGAATAATTCTCTAAAAAATATTTCAATAGGTTTCAAAATTTATATTGTAAATATACACACTGCAGTTATTCATAGATAAATAAAAAAATATATTGTACCCTAACATCCAATCACAGCGCTCCTAAGTTGACTTCCTTCACCTGCCTTGGGTACACAAAAGACCAACCTAATGCTGGGAAAATGTAATAGTACCGTTTTCCCTGTACTGTACATGTGTATGGTTTGTTTCGAATTATGATTTTTAATTGCTAGTTTGGTATATTCTCAGTTTTATTTACTTGCATACAAATTAATATATATGAATATATGACAATATGAAATGATTTAGTTTTAAACAATCCATTTTGCAAAATTAATAATGTTTCTGCTGTTAAAATCTTTACACAAATTGCAAGAAATATTTATGTGTGGCATTTTCAAGTGTTTACAATCAAGAATGACGTATAAATGTAAAATGAAATTATAGAAAAATCACCAATTAATTCTGATTTCAATGGTAAACAATCATAGAAACACAATTATACAGTCGCTGGCGAGTGAAAAAGAAAAAAACACGTTTACACGGATAGAGATATCACTAAAACGTCATACTGAACTTTTTTTCTAATGACAACATAGTTGTTCAACGTGTTAGTTTTACATTCATACAAATAGTCGATATGGAAATGGGTTTAATGTTGCCCCTATACTTATATGAAAAAAAAAATGTTTTGTGTAATTTAACTTACATCCATTCGCTTGCATCTCTTTGAGATACTGACGTGCTTTTTGTTTATTTTCATTGCTTGCATTCAAAATTTCAGGCTGCCATAATTTTGCATTAGTGCTGAATTCCATTATATTGAATCTGTCAAAATTGTGAAAGTCTTGTATAACTGTATCAATGGCGTTATTTTGTTGTTGTATTTCAGTACCAAACATAGATGAACTCACATCTAGGATGAACAGAACATCTTTTGGTATTGGTATAAGGCTTTCAGGGGCAAACAGATGCGTGAAATATCCATCAGAAATCTACAAAAATAAAACAACAAAATAAAACACATTGTTTCACATAACGGGCGTTTAAAATAAGCGTCTGAACCCTATGAAAATAAAGGGGAAAATGCGTGAATATACCCGACGATTATGTAAACCTTGGATTCTTTTGTTTCTTAATTTTTATTTTATCATTTTTATTTAACATACAATAAAACCATATAAGAAAAATAACACATTCACTTAACAAATATAAAAGAACAAAATACGGGATTTTTTTTTCAAATGTTTTTCTTTCAAACATTTTGATACTGCACTTTAAGTTTGTCTTAACGATTTTATGTAATTAAAAGACTTATATATAACAGTGTTTTAACTTCAATGCAAGTTCGTTTATATCACTGTTTGACATTTGCAGAGATATAAAATGTAACAAGATCACACAACAAGTTAATTATAGTTTACTGTAACAATGTAGGTTCTGGTGTAACCTTTCGCTGTGGTCGGTCATGTTTTTCACGCACAAAGAAAAGATATTAAAATATATATCAACACAAAAATATCTTCTTTTCTCAAACAACTATTTGAACATTTTAAGCTATGTTGAGTCTATTGAATTTTTTATCATTAAAAATTATTTTGCAAACAAAAAGACAGTTCAACCAAGTTGCAGTATATTTGCTATTACCATGAATTCACCAGCGTCAAATTTTCTCTGGACATCATAATCGACAACAAACAACCCTGATATTCCCTGGTCTGAAACCTGCTTCTGATCATTGGCTGTCGGGGCATATTGAATAGTGGCCGACTTTGGTGTTGGTCGGTCAATCACAGCCAAGGCGTTTTCTTCTTCTGCATAAATAAATGAACTATTAATACTATAAGTTCTAATTGTGTAATCTTTATTATCAACACTCGACAGAAGACTAATTTATTACAAAGGAAAACTTTGCTTTTTTTTTTTTTTTTTTTCTTTACATTTGTCTTTTTTGATAGAGTTCATATCACCATTAGAAAAACAAAGAGCGATGGAATTTGTTTCCGATTTAAATTATCTCTCTTTTATCAGATAAAAAAACAATATCATTGCAAAATTAAAACATGTTCCACTGTCCAAAATGCAAACTTATACTTAAGTGTAAAATTCTCCGGGCATCTGAGACTGGGTCCTCTATAAGGTAGTAAATAGAAACAAATAGTGATAATACAAGGCCATAAATTATGTTGAAAAAGAGAAGTCGTTTGTATTTGTTTGAATTTACATTGATGTTCATGCTATTCATACTTGTACACAAGGCAGTGTTGTTCAACTGTTTATGTTCATTGTAATGTGCTGTTGACAATATAAATAAGAAGATGTGGTATGAGTGCCAATGAGACAACTCTCCATCCAAGTCACATTGTGTAAAAAGTAAACAATTATAGGATAAGGAAGCTACCATTTGATTTGTATGGGGGGATAACAATTTATGTAAAAAAAGTCAGGATAAACTAATCGAGGCAGGACCGAATAGAGTGAAAAATAAAAAGGCAGGACAGAGATTACAACTAAAAAAAAATGCAGGACAAAATTTTTCATCCTGCCGGCCCCCCTCCTAGAAATCAAATGGTAGCTCCCTAAAGTACTTGGCTCAGACCGAATAGCTAGCTATATAGAAAAACACATATTTCGTTAAAACGTCAATGTGACAGTTACTCAACAATACAAAATTAAAACAAAGATTGACATACAACAAAGAGGTCACCATACCGACCTCAATTGTAGGAATTGCATCCAACCATAAACTCTTGGAATATCTATGTATCAGTTTAATTAGGGGTAACTGACCGGTACTAATATTACGTGTAGCATAAAAATAGCCAAACGCTTCCTGTCGGGAATGGTTTAATACAAAACACCCTATACTTCCTCATGATCTTAGATTAATGTTATAGTAGTATAAGACTTGTTCGACTATGGCAATCGTACCACATCTCCTTATTTTACATTTAAAACAAAGAAGGCTTTGGCGATATTGGTGTGTGTTCACGTTTAATTCAGATTATATTTTTAATGCCCTTGTTCCTGTAATATTATTTACTGGCCATTTTGATTGTTTAAGGTTCATTGTATATTGTTTTGTTTCTTTTGATCTTTTTAATTTCCAAGTTTTTGAAATTACTTGAAGCAAAATTGTTCTGTACGTGTACAAACCATTTTTATTAGATATTGTGTTATTTCGTAGTTGCGGCACTAAAATTCTAGTTATATTTCTTGCTTCCGAAATGGCCACATCAACCTTTAAATCTTCCACAATCTGTCCTGGATCGACATATATTTTGTGTTGATATCTGCCATTGACTCGTTCTAGAAGTTCTTGATAAGTCAGATTAAAAGTCGCTGTACTCTCAGCTGGTACGTTTATATCAAAACTAAATCTGTTAGTATATCTGAATCTGTGAATGATAACATCATAAATAACTATCAATTAAATGTCTGCCGAAAATTATAAAAAGACCAATTATAAATTGGACAGAAGTACGGTTTAAACAGTCCCTTATATCTAGGAACAAGGTCAATTTTCCATGATTATTTTATATCAGGGGCGTTTTCAAAAGGTTTTTCAAACTTGAAACGAAACAGAGCTCCAAGTTTTAAACTTAAAAAATTATCAAATTTTGATACATTGTAGTTGTCCACTATATACAGGTTTTGGATGATTCTGACAATGATCGGAACTACTATGTTGCCATGAAAACTTCAGCAAAAATATCAAAAATTTCAAAATGCTTTAAACTTAATGAAACTTCACAGTAATGATGCAACATTTGTAGATGTGGTATTTGGAGTTGGAATTTCAAAAATGGCTGCCGTTACCATGGAAACAATGCAAAAAAGGTCAAAATGCTCTAAAAACCCTTCTAAAAACCTTTAAGTAGCATTTCCTCTCTTAATATGGTAGGTCAAACCAAGTGAAACTTTAATGGTATGTCCCCTCTCATGTACCAATGGGGTACCTGTCATTTAAATTTTGGAATTGGTCATCGTTACCATGGAAACAGCAAAAGTATCCAAAATTTCAAAATGCTCCAACGTTACTGAAACTTATTATGTATGTTAACTGGCAAGTGTAGATGAGACTTTTGACTTTGGAATTTCCAAAATTGCCGCCGTTGCCATGGAAACTGCAAATATGTGTAAAATTTCAAAGTGCTCCAAATGTTCTGAAAATTTACAGAAAGATGTATAGCCAAGCATATAATTATGTGCATTCACTGTTTGAAATTTGTGAAATGGCTACCGCTTAGTGGCAATGGGGGAAGGGTAACATCCGCTATTGCTTGCAATAGCAATTCTAGTTATTTATAACTTTGAATATGTAACAAAAGCATTGTGTCCTTGAAGATGGTTCTAAAGTTAGATTAAAAAGACGATCGGAAATGTGAAAATATCATTTCAAAATATTAAAAGCACATTCCCGGACAAAACAAAAACACAATTTAAATCGGAGGTAAACCTAGGTTTTGTCTTTTAAGTGCATATACACTCATTCTATTTATTAATATCCTGCGATATGAAATTTTACAAAAGTGTCATTTGATATACAAATTATATTCATCAGATATGCATATCAATCATTGTGAATAATCACATAGTGTGAATAGCTTTTGATAATATTAAAGAAGAACTGACTGCCATTTAGCACAATATAACGGTTTATCTTATAAACTTATACGTCAAGATTTGTGTGTCAGACTCATTATATAAGTATCAAAACTATATTTTATACACAAATGCGTGAATGTACTTACTTTTCTTTCACATGTCTTGCATTTTGCCAACTATTTTTCCCCCTATCATATTTTTCTTTCACTCTCGCGTTTTTCTTGATTTCTCCGTGATACACCTGGCCATTTATTTCCCTGAAAGACAAAAAAGAGTAAAACAAACTATTTATTATAAGTATAATGCACAATTTCTTCGAGGAATCCGTAGGTGGCTTGTGTTGCAAGGCAAAATATCTGTCCCTATCCAATATACCCTCATTGTACAGTGGCAGTACTAATTTTGTCAATATAACGCAACAACTGTAATACAATTTGGAAATTTAACTAGCTATAAAACTAGGTTTAATCCCCTATTTTCTTCGGGAAATGCCTGTACCTATTCAGGAATATGACGGTTGTTTTTCACTCGTTCCGCTCGTTGATGCCGTTTGACTTTGTCAGTTTTTATGGACTTCCACTCTTTGAATTTACCATGGATTTTGTTTTCTGTTATACATTTTACATTAAATGATTGTAATCTTCTCAAAGGATCAGGTTCATGAAATATTGATGACCTTATTAAAACAGAAATATAATTTGAATTATCAACTAACAGTATATATTGAATTTTGTCTTTTGCAAAGAAAGATATAGTCAGATCTGTATGCACTAGGGCTGGACATATATTACTGGAAATAGCTTTTATGCTTACAATAGTTATTAATTAATGCTCATATTTACCTAAGAATTGTGCATAAGTGAGGCCATATCTATAAATATATGTGCAAATGAAAGTAAGGAGCAACCCTAACTTAACACTTAATAGAACAGAAAGGGTATAGAGTTTCAATTCATGACACAAAAACTCTACATATAAATGAAAGCACCAAAAGCAAACGAACAGTGTCTCTATTGTTGTTCTTCATCTCAATGACACAATGGGCAAACACTCTCACCTTTAAATGGTTCTTTTAAAGGGTTTTGGTCCTAGTATTGTCATTAAATATTACACATGTACAAGAAATAAATATATCTTCATAATATACAAAGTAAGATCAAATAAATATAGGACAAGATATATCTATGTTACAGAAAGTAAAGATATATGGATGTAGAATATTACTTTAAATAAGTATGACGTCATATTGGACGATATTTACTCTACTGACCTATTTTTTTTTAAGAAACTGATACAGCTCTTATTCAAGCATCTGAGATTTATCGCAGTTCTTTTTAAAGTGCAAACTAGGTAACTGTCCAACTAACTGCCCTATTAACCTTTCAACAAAAAACTGATATTCTTGTTTGGAACGTATTACTTATTCAGATTTTTTGTAAATTTGGAAGTACATTATATAATCTAGTGAAAATTTGTAGGCAGACTTTTAAAAGTCATTTGCTCTAGATTTATCTTATAATGTGCATAATTTCCTTACTACATGTACATGTACCAACAATTACAAAACAATTTTTGTTTTATTGTTTACATTCTTAATAATGTTATTCTTTAAGAAAACAAACCCAGATAGAATGGTCTACATTTTGTGGGATATACGTGTACCAGACACAAATAAATTAAGATACAAATAAAATTGAGAATGGAAATGTGGAATATGTCAAAGAGACAACAACCCGACCAAAGAGCAGATAACAGCCGAAGGCAACCAATGGGTCTTCAACGCAGCAAGAAAATCCCGCACCCGGAGGTGGTTCTCAGCTGGCCCCTAAATAAAATTGTGTACTGGTTCAGTGTAAATGGACGTCACACTAAACTCCAAAACATACAAAGGAACTAAAATTAAAAAAACATACAAGAGTACATTTATGTGCTGGTGGTCCAAACTTGTCAAACAAACAAAATACGAAAAAACTAGAGGCCCATCAAGTCTAAAAAAAAAAAAAAAAGAGAAGAAAAAATAAAACCAAATGAATAGTCTAGTAATTCCAACTGAATCTCTTTTTATTTGTATAATCAGTCTTACCAATTTGATGAACAAATATTAAGTATCCAAATAAGGATCATATTGTCACTTTCTAGCAATATTCAAATTAATGTGCGTCTAAGAGCATATACAATGAATAATGTACAATGAAATTAAATACACATAGGACAATATCATAGTTAAAAATATTATTCTCTTTAAAACAAGTCAACTTTCATGTAAAACATAACAGCATTATATATTAAGATAACATCTCAACATTTAGAGATCACATCAATTAAATTGCACACGCAAATCACAGTTAGCTTAATTTTCTAAAATCGAAGACCTGTAAGTGTACATTTCACTCAACATATTTTTACTAAAAGTGTCAACATGTTTACAAACATTTGGATCAACCTTATAAAAATATTCACCTAGCAGTATGTTTATTTTTTCGTAGGACGGTAACTCTGAGAAGCAAAAGTCGGTGACGTTAGGACTTAGGTACTCATTTATATCGGCAAAATAATTAATTCGTATAGGGGAATATTCAGAACATTCGAGAACGAAGTGTTCCACGGACTCCTCAGATTTGCATGAACACATTTGACAAATGGGAGTCTCGCACATATTCATTCTATACAAACTTGATTCATGGGTAAACAATTTGTTCGTGCTAACAATTAAACTCTTAAAATATATGAAAGTATTGATTCTGTTACAGAACAGAGATTAATACATCAAAAACGAAGACAGGAGAAAAATGGGCGAGAAAATAAAGAACAGAGAATAGAGTGCTGAAAAAAAGAATAGATAATAATTGAGACAAACTAAAGAATAGAAACTAGGGGTTCTAAAGAGCCTGTGTCGCTCACCTTGGTCTATGTGCATATTCAACAAAAGACACTCTCCAACATTGTAGACGAGAATGTTTTGTTGGTCTTGTATTGATGATCATTTAGTCTGTTTAGTTTCTCTCTATCTTCTTCAGTTTTTGCTCAAACACAATAGAGGGTAAAACAAATCCTCATTTAAGGGCAATCACTCCTATAAAGAGTGATAGTCTACTAACTTAATCGGCAAAATTTGACTTGTTAGTAGATCTTGACTTGCTGATCATTTTTGTGATTTTTAACAAGTGTCTATCATCTATTATAATTTTTATCATATAAGGCAACAGGCAAAAAAAAATGGTTATTAAAGGGCAATAACTCCAATAAGGAGTCGTCGGACGATTTCCTCCATAGTGTCGTAATTGTATATCTTGTCTTGTTGATCATTTTTGCTTATTGAAGTTTCTATCTATTATAATTTTTAAGATACAATGTATAAGACAAAAACGCCAAAAGTTGTTAAAAATCGTCATCAAAGGACAATAACTATAACAAGTAGTCGACTGTCGATTTCGACATGTCTTGCTGATCATTTTTGCAATTTAAAGTATCTCTCTAACTATTATAAACTTCAAGTTAATAGGCCAAAATGAAAAAAAAGGTAAAATTTGTCATTTAAGGGCTATAACTCCTATAAGAAGTCGTCTGACAGTTTTAACGTATTTAAACAATTGGAAGAGCTCAACATTCTGAACATTTTTGCTACCTTCAGATTTTCTCTATTCATAACAGTTTCAAAATAATAGACAAAAGTTGTATTTTACCCATATGTTCTATTTTTTGCCATGTCAGCCATGTTGGTTGGCAGGCAGGGTCAATGGAAACATTTTTTAAACTAGATACCCCAATGATAATTGTGGTTAAGTTTGGTTAAATTTGGCCCAGTAGTTTCAGGCAGGAAGATTTTTGTAAAAGTTAACAGACAACGACGGACGCTGACGGACGACGACGGACGCCAACGGACGACGACGGACGCTAAGTGATGAGAAAAGCTCACTTGGCCCTTTGGGCCAGGTGAGCTAAAAAAATGGCATCAAATTGAACGAATTCAGAAATGATGACCCCCAATTAATACCATATACATAATTATGTCTATGACAGAACGTACATTAGGAAATCTATGATGAAAGCAGAATCTGGTATCACCGCTTGGAAACTTGCCTCTACTGGTGTCCCAACACTGTTAACAACTTTGCTGGAAACTAACGTCGTAGCAAATCGATGTGTTATGTCTGATTTAATATGCATAGAATGTATTGAAGGATTCTGAAACAAAAACGATTGAAATAAATGAACCAATAATTAAAATTAAAAGTTTGATAAATAGTTGATAGAGACTCAGTAAACAGTCCAATATTTGCATATGATGTTCATTTTAAAGGCTCGCACCTGTTGCATGCATAGGTGAAACAGCTGAATTATCAAACTTGTTGAGCTCCCCTTGTACAGAAAAGTTTCAACATTTAAAAAGGTGTTGATAAGATTTTTAGGTTTCTTCTCGTAACGTCCCATTTCCATGCTTATGTATTGTAGATATTATAGAATCATTATATCATATTGTATGATGGATACAGTAATATTAATGTTGACAATAAATTTTATTTGATTTTGCTTTATCGAAGGGCGGTGTTGTAAATTATTATTTCCTTGAATGAAAAAAATAAAGAGAAATATGTCTGTTTTTTTATGTCTTTTGCGTCAACTTAAACTAAAAACTGTCTGCAGGCCAAAACATATCAAAGCCCTTCAAACACTGCCATCATTTGTGTTCAACATTTCTGTTTAACAAACTAAATGAATGGTAGTTTTTAAACAAATTAATGATACAAGACAAATTAAGTTAAAAAGGTCACCTTAAACATTATTATTTCTTCGGCGGTTTTTGTTTTCAATGTGAGACTATTGAATCCTACCAACAAGCAGATACAGTACAAAGAAAAAGAATACTTATACCTAAATTGGATTTCCTAGCCCAAGATGACCTAAATGACAGATAATACTTAGTATTGAATATCATGATACATTTGACTACGGGAAATATATCTTTTTGGAAGTAGTATCTATTTACGTTTATAAAGAAATCAATACATCATTTAGTGTAGTCTTTTTTTTCCTTATTGTTACAAATCTGTGTACATTAATTATAAAGTTCATCGAAACTGTTACAATTTGAGATTGATGAATACATGGAAGTCAGGATTCTACTTCGTCAAAATTATCTCCCCATTACGCCACCTATTTTTTACAATCGTAAAAATGGAAGCCATTGTAGGGATGACGTGCTGTCAATTTAGCTCCTGAAAACCGATAAATTTATCGACAAACTGTAGCATCATTACGATCCTTCTAAGCCAGTTGTATTTTAAAAGGCAAATAAATCTACTACATGTAGCTATTGAACATCAATTGATGTACTTTTATGCATTCAATCAACCTGAAATTATTGTCTGATCGGTTGTCATGGGAAATTTTCGAAAGTTCAAAAACACAAAAAAAATCTAAATAGATAGTTCATGGAAGGGCAGAATTAAGATTTTCAGAGGTTGACGACTAAAAACCCTAGATAGCACACACAAAAAATGAAGTTTTTTGAAGTAATGTATTTTAAAGATCCACTTGTAAACTCTGTCGTCAAGTACTTTTAGTAAAAATTTGTTATTCGAACAATTTTTGGGGCCTTTAATAGCTTACTGTGCGGTGTGAGCCAAAGCTCCGTGTTGAGACCGTACTATGACCTATAATGGTTTACTTTTATAAATTGTGATTTGGATGGAGAGTTGTCTCATTGGCACTCATACAACATCTTCTTATATCTATACACCTACTCTGTTGTTATGACCCATTAGAAAGGTATTTCACTTGACCCATATATTTCATTTTTTAGTACTGTGAATTTGTAATGTTAGCGTAAATATATAGAAATAACAGAATCTGAAGCGAGATGATGTATCAAATATGTATGCTTTATAAAAATAAGGAGATGTGGTATTTGTGCCAATGAGACAACTATCCACCAAAGTTCAAATGAAGTGGACGTAAGCAGTTACAAAATATGTATAGGCAACCGTGCGGCCTTTCATACATGAGAAAAACCCATACCTTATATTCGGCAATAAAAGACCTTGCTATGAAAAATATGAAACTATTCAATTGAGAAAACTAACGGCCTAATTTATATCAAAACAATTTACGAAAAACAAATATGACAGACATGAACCAACAACAACCACTGAACTACAGGCTCTTAACTTGGGACAGGCACACGAAGAATGTGGCGGGGTTAAACATGTTTATGAGCGCTCAACCCTTTATATGTTTTCAAGACAGAATAGTCAACTCAAACACTCCTAAACATAAACAGAAGTACTCGACTTTATCTCTTCGATGAAATTATTGCCCAGTTTTAGGATTTTTTCCAAAAAAATGTCGCCGGGGGCAGAGATGCAACTTAATGCTTTCAAAAGATCAATCTATTAGTTTTCTGTGGATTTTTTTTTTCGGCGAAATGTAACTGTTTATGCACAAGAAAGATCCACATGTATTTGTACATACCACAATCGACTGTTTTGTGAAAAATCGCCTATAATGTATAAGTTTACAAATATATTGTAGCTCATAGAAACAGATGTAAACAATTCAAATATACAAACTTGTCTTTTTTACCTTCTCTGATAAAGAGTTCCATTTCTTTTGTTTAATTTTAACTGGGTATCTGCCTGGTGTAAAGTCTATAATTCTCACGACAGAGCTGTAATAGTATACCGCTATTATCTAGCAAAAACCCTTGAAAGGCATTCGAAAGCCGCAGCTAAAGACGACAGCAGCAACAGAGACCCAAAGCAAATAATTTTAACCACTTCAAAAAATCTATCTTGGTTCAAAATGACCAGGTATATACAACGTCGTGAAATGAAAATCGGTGTGACACATCAAAGTTTAAGGTTTGTATAAAAGTGCGAATGTCCTGCAAATACGAACAAAAGATATTGACAACCAAACTTTCAAGTCATCTAAAGAGTACTCAGGCCCTACCTAATTATTTCAACAGTAAGCTACTAGGTATTATTGTAATCACGATGTTAGTGTGTCATTTAATTGTTTAGCTTACTTTCTTTTGTATCCAACCTTTGTACTGGGAATCCGAGACATTAAATACATGTAACATTAGTAAGTGTAATGCTTTGATTTTTTAATCCTAAATTCACTTATATAATTACGAACTAAACTAAGACAAACTGCATTTTAGTGTCATGTCTTAATTTTGCGCTTTATATAAAAGTGCCTTTAAGATTCAAAAATATCAAAATAGCTATATATAGGGTGAAATTTGAAATTTTTATAACAGTTTTTTCTTTAAGAATACACGCAAGTCTAAAAGATAGTCGGAGATTACAAGTTTTAGATTAATCATTTCTCGTTCTGGAGTAGCAACCTCTTTTAAATTCCATTATATTTTTAGAAACAAAATACTGATAACCGGTTATTTTTGTACCGGGTTAATGATATTATCAACAACAACTCTTTATATGATTGATAAGAAAATTGAGAATGGAATGGGGAATGTGTCAAAGAGACAACAACCCGGCCAAAGAGCAGATAACATCTGAAAGCCACCAATGGGTCTTTAACGCAGTGATAAAAATCCCGCACCCGGAGGTGGTCCTCAGCTAGCCCCTATATAAAAATGTGTACTAGTTCAGTGAAAATGGACGTCATACTAAACTCCAAAACATATAAATGAACTAAAATTAAAAAACATACAAGACTAACAAAGGCCAGAGGCTCCTGACTTGGGACAGGCGCAAAAATGCGGCGGGGTTAAACATGTTTTGTGAGATCTCAACCCTCCCCCTATACCTCTAGCCAATGTAGAATAAAGAAACGCACAGCGATAAGAATCTTTAAAAATAAAAATTGATAAAACTTTATATCATGTTCAAAGATTTTATTAGAAAAAGTACTTATTATGTACATCTATTTCATAAACGACACTCTGAAAGAAATAATTGACTTTTCTTTTGTTTATCAAATTTGGTTTCAAAAATACAAAAATAGTGAATGGTGTAAATAAAACAAAAAGTCGGATGATACAAAAAAAAAGGGGGGGGTTGAAAATCAATGATATGTCACAACACCATGGACGATAGAAAATAGATTTGAGTTTTCTTATGTCAATTTCCTATTTTTTTTTAAGTATTTTTTTTTTTCTCGCGGTTCCTTTTATTAACTTGAATTGCAAATATTTTTCAGCGATTGTGTTGCAACAATCGGATTTTTTTTTTATCTATAATTGAACTTCCAATTATCTTATTTTCTAGTGGCATTCCAAATAACTCAATTGGTCAACTTTTTGCATTGATTTTTAATTTGTTCTCGTTCTGAATATGGATGCAGAAAACCTGATAATCGGTGCGTATTGGGTTCTTGCTTTGTGTCTGAATAGCATTGACCCTCTATAATTTATCCTTTCATTCATATTGTAAAGATATTACATGTGCATCTCTTCCCTTATTCTCGTTAGATCACGTTTCTTATTGTGTTGTTTATAGGGGCGAGGGAAGGGTATAGTTGTAAATGGTGTTTGGGTCTTTTTCTATCGTTGGTACATGTACATGTATGTGAGGGAAACAATATCATTTTTAATGCAGTGAACAAGTTTCAATGACACTGATGTCGAATCTTTGAATCTAATTGCTAGGATTTCATTAATTTTCAATTTTAAATATCTAAGGGAGCATACCGATCACACTTTTAAAATTAAAGAACCTTTGTGAGCACGCTCACATACCCAGCGCCCCAATATTGTCACTTGGCAAACATAATCTCACCAGATTCCTAAGTTAAAAGACTCATAACTCCTACAAAAAATCAACTGATAAAAATTTCTTGTGGATATGCACATCTACATATAATGTTCTTATTATTTACAAAGTTTCATGAAATTTTGTTGTGTGGTTTCAGAGGAGTTGTGATGACAAACTGTTGCAGTAGTATATTTAGACCAAATTTGAAAGTTCAAAGGGGCATAACTCCTACAAAAAAAATCAATCATAATTTCCTGTATATATGCACATCTACATATGTCAGAACTATATACAACGGTTCATGAAATTCTGTTGTGTGGTTTCAGAGGAGTTGCAATGACAAACTGTTGCAGTAGTATATTCAGGCAAAAATTGAAAGTTCAAAGGGGCATAACTTCTAGAAAAAAAATCGAATCATAATTTCCTGTCGATATGCACATTTACAAACTATGTCCTAGCTATCTATAAAGTTTCGTGAAATTCTGTTGTGTGGTTTCAGAAGAGTTGAGATGACAAACTGTTGCAGTGGTAAAGTAAGGCCAAAATTCTAAGTTCAAAGGGGCATAACTCCTAGAAAAAAATATTTTCCAAGTAAGAGTCATGCAAAAGACAAATATATAAAACTATCCTACATTTTCTCTTTTTCAATATCCCCGAAATAGACCTCTAATCAAACTCAAATTGTATAACAGATTTGTTTTATGGTGAATGCTTTAATTTGTTAAAGCTATTGCATATCATGTTGTAAACGTTAACTTATTTTCACGTCTAATGAGTTAATTGACCATTCTCCTTTGATCTAAATTTTCCGCAGTGTTTTGTAAACATATCTTCAAACCAAAAGTATAGAATGATAAAGAGATCAAGAATTTGATATTTAAAATCATCAATCAGACGCATTGCATTATTAACTGTTCCCCAAGTAAAATAAAATAAAATTTCTCTTCCATGCACAAAAATATGTACAAATATTTATTTTCATGCAGTTAGTCAAATTACTTTATAACGAAATTGTAAAAATCGTTATGGAATTATTACAGATATATTGTGTATAAAATTTCGACAAATTGATTAAACAAACCAAATTTGAGTCATCGTTATCAGCTATGAAAAAGTGTTCATTTTTAATTAATAAAGTCCATTTAATCGTTTAATAATAAGAAAAAATAGTAGTTTTCGTATAATTTGTTAGGATTGCGGGAAATGAACACAACCAGCCTCATATGGTCTTGCATGTTCAAGAGAAATGCCGGATGCCTAACATAGTACGATATTTTGTCCCCACTGCATATGTACATTAATTTGATAATGGATGTCTGACTATAACTGACAACAGAAAGTTTTAAAAAATGAAAATAACACAAACACAACGCATTTGTAATTTGTCAAAGTTTTTGCACAGCTACAATTTTTTTCAAAGTTTTTGCACTTAGTCTATTTCAAATTTAGCACAGTTTCATTTTTTTTTTTTAATTTATTAACCTTCGTATAAATTTTAAAAAAAAATATCCTTTATGAATGTGTTAAGTAAAAAAAAGTATTTACCTGAGTTTGCACATAAACTGTCTGCATAAACAAGAAGACAAGTATTAAAATACTGTAGTGTAGTCTTTGGTACCCCATGTCCGGCCCGCTTAAAGTTCAAATCCAAAATAACTTCTTTATCTGCAATTTAGTTTAAACGCTACAGAGATCAGTTCTATTAAATAAATGAAACTTTTATTAAATGTACGCAGTTTTTAAAGTGTATCAGATCGTTTTATCCCTATTAAATTTAAAAGATAATAGGTTGTACATGTATATCATGTTCGAGTCATACTGGACGATTAATGTCAAATCTAGAAAGATAATACTCGTATCATATGAAACATACATTTTATTCTCTTATTATTACAACAAATCAAGTCCACGTTCATGTGTCAGTTCACCTATTATGTCTGTTTGTTTTGCTCACACATTGTTGTCAATATAATGGAATTCTATGCGACTGTCATACACGTGAGAGGTTTGGCTAGCTATAAAACAAGGTTTAATCCACCATTTTCTACATAAGGAAATGCCTGTACAAGCCAGGAATATTACAGTAGTTTCCCATTCGTTTAATTTGTTTGAGCTTTTGATTTTGCAATTTGATAAGGGACTTTCCGTTTGGAATTTTCCTTGCATTGGAATTCGGTATTTTTGTTACTTTACTTTTTTCTCTGTAAAAATGTTCATAAAATTATTAACACAAACCGTGTAGATGCTTGAATGAAAAATACAATGTTTTCAAAATAAACATTATAAATGTTAGACAGGTTTATATAATATCTAGTGTTCACATTCCTTTTTACCTTAATGTAAAAAAAAAAAAGATGAAAGTAAAACTTTCCTCAAGTTTGTTTAGTTTCGTAATATATAAAAATTGAAAATAGGTTTTCCTGTTAATTTCTTTACATTAAAAACACATTTCATACACAGAAATATATCGCCTGGTTAGTATTTACTATTAATCAATGGAGCAATAAATAACGGTTGATATATTTCCTACATTATTAAAAACGGTGAAACTTTAACTTATACATCCCTCGGATTTCAAATTTTTGGTATTGAGCGTTCCTGATGAAGGTAAATCCAGAAAAGCGCTTCGCTTCGGACGCATGAAATTATTAAACGTGTTGTTTTCAATTTTTTAAGTCTTGTTTAAAGTTTATTTATTACCCGAAGAAAATATTCGTTTTCTAAAGCTGAATTTGATGTTTTTAGATTCACTTAAAGATCTTAAGCCTCTAAGAAAGTAGCTGATTCGCCGCAACGACGATCGGTGACATGGAGTTGATATTCCATAATAATATCTGTTGATTTTGACATATTTTGATTTCATTTTTGTTTTATAAAAGAACGATAAGTAATTAACCAGTTAAATTTGTGAAAATATGCATTGTATATAGTTTCTTTTATAAGTAGTTTTAATTCAGAGTTTACTCAAATATAGAATATTAAAGCCATGTTAGTTATGTTTAACGAACGAAAGGTATTTAAGTTATTAAAAAAAAAAACAATTTAAAAATGTTGAATAAGTTAGTTATTACATTATTTTTATTATCAAAGAAAGCATTTGTTTTATCATATATGAGATTCCAATACAAATACAGTGTTGTATCTATGAATATTCAAGCGACTATTTTGAGTAGTTCAGGGATTTGAGTCTAAAAAAATACTTTAAAATCACTATTTGCTACTTCTCCTCTTTATGCGCGGCATTAAGGAAGTATAAAAACTCATCGACACGGAGTCAGAATAATGAATAAGAATGGGATTATATACCATACTTCGGATTGTTATATACATTGGACATTTGTATGTAATATGTCGAACTGAACGTATCGGTCTGGTACGAAATAAAGTTCATATCATATTAACATGAGTTTGTGGTGAAAATAATGAAATATTTGCCACGGGACGTTAGAATCTACTCATCCAGAAACTTGTAGATGTATAAATGAGCCCATGTAGATGTAGTTGCAAGCGTGACACGTACATAAAAATTTCACGTTTATGAATGACAATATGAAAATCTAAATGTTGAATATTAAAAACCAAACTGAATACCAGATGAATTTCAATTATATATTTCAAAGGTTTTGGGCAAAAGTTGAAAATTGAATGAAAAGTTGAATATCGGCATGGCTTTGAAAATACAGATATTTAATTGTTGAATATCGAAAATCAAAATAACCAAATGTCGTTTACCCCTCCACCACTCCCTCCCCACCAAATATGATTTTAATTCATTTAACATGACATTGTAAATTATTTTTGTTTCTTTCGATAAAAATTAATGCAAGTTGTTAAAAAGGACCAGTATTTTAATTAAAAACGAAGATGTCGCTGTCTTTGTTATGACACCATTCAGTAATTATAAAACGTTAGATGTGTGGAGTTATGCGATCATATATAATTAGGAGTCCAAATACCTAAAATATCCATGTATAAGTATCCAATCTGAACAGAAACAATACAAGACATTATCCTCTAAGTTTGAAAAAAATTAAAATGTATTTTACTTCATTCATTTGGTTAAAGGCCGATGAAATAAAATATAATCAAATACTTACATTTTTTATTATTTTATTCGTAACTCTTGTCAGTTAGTTCTTTCCATTTCCTCTAGATTTCATCGCATTGAACTATATTTGTGAACAAAGTATAGCCAAATACTTAAGTTCCATATTTGGCTGCATACGTGCTAAATAATTGTTCTGTTTTTGTTTGAATTTGTAATTATGTTTACCTGAATGTATGTATATGTAATAATGTAATAATGTAACCTTTTTCTCTGCTCCATAGGATTTAATAGTTTTCACATGTGTTCATCAAATATATGAGATGTCATTTTGTAAACTACATTAAATTTTGTACTTGAAAGTTGTTTTTCTGCGTATGCTATACTTGGAAGAGATTCATTCATGATTTCATTACATAATCATATTCAAAACTAAAATTAGAATAGACAATTGCTGTTCGGTGTGAGCCAAGGCTCCGTATTGAAGGCCGTACTTTGACATATAATGGTTTACTTTTACAAATTGTGACTTGGATGGAGAGTTGTCTCATTGGCACTCATACCACATCTTCTTATGTCTACTTATACTAAGCTTACTCAAAAGCCAGAAATACACCTTTGTCTTGAAAGTCTACAAATTTCATTTTGGATTAGTCCTATGTTTTGGAATCAAAATGCATAAGTTTGTTTTTAATTATAATCGCATTTTACTCCCGAGGCCCGTGACACAACCAACGAACAATGCCTGGTTCTGATCTTAATATGTTCTTAATTTCTATACCCTCTTTAATTAGAACAATCTAATTAGAATTTAAAATGACATTGTATTTACGTATAATTTATACTTTTTTCTCATAAAACTACAATTATATAGTTATGGAGAACGTATATGAAAACATAACTATAAGGTACAATTATTACATGCATGTGTATCAATACAATGAAATTAACTTGGAGGACTGACTATCACATTTATAACTTTGATAAATTTACATAATTTTTCTAATATTACAATATTTGATGGGTTAAACAGTTGATCAAATTTATAGATATTAGGGTTTGACCAACAGTACAGTTGTAAACAAATTTTTCTTTCTAACTCAAATGTTCTACAATTCATAATGGAATGGTACTCGTCACCGATGTCGTTTGAGTCACAGAGTTTGCAGACTTTGTCTTCTCTCGGTAAACCCTGCCACCTTCCAGACTCAAATGGCAGATGGTGACTACATGTACCACATCTATATTTTCACAATGTATAAATGAAATTATAAGGTGAAATGAAAAATGTTTTTCAAATTGTAAATTGTTTTTAAAAATAGGATAACATATAATAGTTTTGGGCGATTCTGCAACAAAAGCAAATCATTCTTTTTGAAACTGGTCTTTGAGTTTTTGCTCAATACTTTTTAACACCCATTTATCAGAAAACTGTGCATTCCATATATTATACATACCATAATTATGAAAATTATCTTTTATATATGATATCCACTTAATTTCTGTTCCGTTAAATCATTATAATATAAAAACATAAGTTTCTATAATACAACACAAATTTTACCTTCTTTTCCATTAAGGAGTCTACTCCAGAAATTTTTTATTCGCAACTTTACAGACACAGTAATGGGGTATCTGCCTTGCTCTGAATACACTATGAAATTTGGAGTAGACTGTTTTAAATGTATTGTATTGACACAGTTGTCATTGACCTTAATATACTAAAAACTTTAATTAAGACAAATTGTTACCGATTGTGTTACTTACATTTTCTGATCAAGAACAAAAAAATGTGTGTTATGAAATAAATAAATGCAAAATGAGTGTTCATCATAACAACCAAATATATATACTGTGATCTTTAGACAAAACGTACTCAAAATGTACAATAAACATTTGAACGAAATAACACTAAGTCTTGATTTTCGTGCCCCCCGAAGGACTTTTCGAGATTTACCTTCATCGGGAATGTTCAAACCAAATAGGACATTAAAAAATCGCCAAGTTCATTTAAGGGAGCTACCATTTGATTTTTAGGGGGGGGGGGCTAGGATGAAATTTGAAAAAAGGCAGGACAGGAGTTTTGAGTAAAAAAAAGGCAGGATGAGCAACTTGACAAAAAAATAAAAAGTCAGGACAGAGATTACAACTAAAAAAAATGCAGGACCAAATTTTTCATCCCCCCTCCCCATAAAAATCAAATGGTAGCTCCCTAAGTTAACTTTGCCTGAGGGAGTTGGAACCTTAGTTTCTAAATGATTTTTTGGAATTGGAATTATTGGAATGTATAGTCAGCGTCTATATGAACGACATGCGTTCTTTGTAATTAATACTTTCATAAATCAAAACATCGCCGTCGAATTCTCCTTGATATGCAACCACGTGCAATCAATAACTTTGATCTTTGAGAGTCAAACTTGTCTATTATAATATGTAAAGAATAAACAGAAAAGAAATGAACATCTTTATTTGTGAAACAGATGACCATACACTAGTTATGTTCAATTTGTCTTCAGCAAATTCACATCTTCACTTTTCACCGAATGCGACAAGCCATGAGCAGCAAGACGGTTGTCACTTGTGGATTTCTTACCCTTCCGGATCACCCGAGTCCGCTGCTGTATTTGATGAAGTTCTAGTTTCGAAGTTTTAGTTTTAAAATTAGTTTTGTGAACCGTTGTCTCTCTATGCGAGTTTTTTTTTTTTTTTTTGGTAATTTATGGTCATAACGTTGTTACTCCTATACTATTAATTTTGATTGCCTCTTGATATATCTATTTCATTTTGCCTGTTAAAAAAAAAAATTGATAAATATTCGTGTCTATAAACGCGTTTCAGTTGTTACGATTCCTTTTTTGTCTATAAAAAGGGTATGGCTAATTTCCCGTATATGTATTACACACAGACAACAGTGAAGTTAATTACGAAACCCAATAGAATCTGAATATTTAAGAATCTTAATAATATACCTTAAAATTTAACAATAATCTTTAAATGTTAATCGACTCAGTAGATCGCTGAAAAAGGTTTATTGATACATTATTGCAGTGTTTATATGTGTTTATCAATTTTTAACCGCAGGACACCCCGGAACCAAACAGAATTAATTTGTGCCTAAAGTTTTACTTTCTGTATAAAAATAAGGAGTTGTCTCATTGGCAATCATACCACATCTTCTTATATTTCAGTATAAGGAGATTTGAGATATATAGAGGTCAATAAGCTCTACATCACCGAGTCTAAACAGTTGTTAATATAATCAGAGACATATATACACAGAGATAGGCAACTTCAAAAGTGGTCTGCGAAATCAAATTCAACGATCGCGATGCATTCAGAGAATATCGCAACCGACTTACTACGATTGTTATTTTACATCAATTATTTCAAAAAAGCATAATGTAAGTAAAAAACTATATATTTTAATTTTTTATATTATTTACTTTCTCCTTTTCAGTTTGTAGCATTTCTTAGGTGGAAATATTGTGACGATTAACGTTTTAATTAAGTCTTTTATAAGAGGAAAATTGGATCAACACGATACATTACGAAATGGAACACGGTCTTATTTCTTGGTTAAAACTTTATCATTCTAAAAGAAAAAGAAAATATTTGTCAGATGAAATAGTTTCCTAAGTCATACAGGCTCAGTCTGTAGAGTTTGATTTTTTTAATATTTCATCCACTTTGATGTTATTTACAATAATAAAAAAAACAGTATTATAGCTGTCGGCCATGTTAATTCAATTATTTATACATACAGGCTTTGTACTTAACTTTCTGGTTAAAACTTGTTCATCTTCAGAGAATGATTGTACTAAGCACATGATTTACTGTCGTAAGTCATACAGGCTCAGCGTATAGAGTTTAATTCTTTTTAAATATTTCACACACTTTGATGTGATTTATGATAAAAAAAAAAATCAGTATTGTAGCTGTCGGCCATGTTGATTTGGTTATTCATATAGATCATAGTGACCTCTGTTCTTAAGTTTCTGGTTAAAACTTGTTCATCTTCAGAGAATGATTGAACTTATTACATGAATTACTTTCCTAAGTCATACATTTTCACTGAACTAGTACACATTTTTATTAAGGGGCCAGCAGAAGCCCGCCTCCGGGTGCGGGATTTTCTCGCTGTGTTGAAGACCCGTTGGTGGCCTTTGACCGTTTCTTGCTCTTTGGTCGGGTTGTTCTCTCTTTGACACATCCCTCATTTCCATTCTCAATTTTATTAGTCTATAGAGGTTGAACTTTTGAATATTTCACCCACTTTGATGTAATTTACAATAAAAATATCTGTAAAATAGCTGTAGGCCATGTTGATTTTTGATTTTTTTTTTTTTAATTTCTTTATTTTTCATGATGAAACATGTGAAATTACATACTACAGTATTAGACACAAAATAAGTAGCACTTGTAAGTTCGATCAAGTCATAATGATATAATAAGATATATATATATTACAATTGATTTAGTTAATCAAAAGCTACTTCTAAAACTTGCCACTTCTGATCCATTTTTACTTTTTGTGCAGGGGTTGAAAAACAAACAGAATATTTTTCTGTATTGGTCCAAAATTTTAAATATTCTATCCCACCATATTTTGTGGGCAATATGATCTTACATCTACATTTGTAAATATAGTATTTAAGTAGCAATAAAATATTATTTACTGTTTTACTGTTGGCACAATCCTCAGACACACCTAAAATTACTTCTTTTGCGCTAAAAGGCAAGAAAATGTCATAATTTCTAATCCAGTCTATCATGGATAGCCAGAAATTTGTACAACATTACATTCTAAAAAATATGAAAAAAAATCTTCTCTAATTTTTGAACAAAATGTAGTCATACTTTAGTTTCTTTTAATTTACATTTCGATAAATATGAATTACATGGTAGAATCCTATGAACAATCTTAAAAAAGAAATTTTGTAAAAACGAATTTCTGGTTATGATAAAAAGCATGGAGTAGATAGTATTCCAATCTTCAATCTGCATATTCAAATCTATTTCCAATGGTATACGAGGAGATAAAGCTAATACTTTGTCATCTTCCAAAAAGTAATTTATAGAATTTTGGTTCCTTTTTATCTTTATGTACCAATTTATTTTCAGTATTGTCCAATTTAGAGCTACCTTCGATCATACTTTTCCATCTATTTGTAATTGCACTTATAATACCATTAAGCCAAGATATTTTTACACTAGAGCAAAAATAGTAAATATGAGGCATCTTAAGACCGCCATCCCAGTGTTCGAATATTACCACTGATATCTGGTTTTCTTTTCCATAAAAAATAAGATATATGTTCTGAATCTCCTTCAGAATGCCTTCGGGTTGGAAGGGGGGGGGACTTTGAAGTGCTAAAGTATCAATAACTACAACCCTTCCATTATATGTTAGTTCTCTGTAAGCCCAAGTATTTAATAATGACTTAATACTGTTTATTTTGGCTGTATAATTACATAGAGTCTTATCCAACTATATGCCGAATAGTTTGAACATCCCAGAAAGGTTCCAAACAAGATTTTTGTCTGACAAAAGTTTTTCCATACTACCTTTTTTTGACCCAATCCATATGGCTTCAGTTTTGTCAATATTAAGTTCAGCACATTCTGAAAATCTATCAAACAAAATTAATGTAATCCAGGACTAAGGAAATATCGTCGGCATATTGACTCAATAAAAATTCGGTCATTAATTGTTACACTAGCAACGTCAGGGTCATTTTTAATAGCTACACTGAGCAATTCAAGCAATAAAAAATAGATAAGGAGACAGAGGATCCCCTTGACCGACCCCCCAAATTCTGATATATATCCGTGATTTAACACTGCACTAGAGGCATCACAGTAGTATGTCTTTATCTATGACCAACCCCATAAAACTATATAGCCTCTATTATAAAAGACCATTCGACTGTGTCGAAAGCTTTTTCAAAATCGACTTAAAGTAAAAGTAAAAAAGTAAAAAGTTTGGTTTTTATATAGACAGATCCCTGTACTTAAGTTCCTGGTTAAAACTTCTTCATCTTCAGAGAATGAATGTACTAAGCACATGGATTACTTTTCTAAGTCATGCAGGATCAGTCTATAAAGGTTGGATTTTTAGATATTTCACCCACTTTGATGTAATTTACAATTTAAAAAAAGTCAGAATTATAGCTGGCAGCTATGTTGGTTTGGTCATATAAATAAACAGAACCCTGTTCTAATGTTTCTGCTTAAAACTCATTTATTTTCATAGATTTATTTTACTTACATATATTTAAACAACAGAAAATATGATGTCCCCCATGAAATATTGTACGCATACAATATTTAATAATGATATACTGTCACAATATTTCATTATGATAAACTCTCAATGAAAAGTTGGAAATCAAAATATTTTTATACTAAAAACATAGCCCTCTCTCAGAGCTAAATAGTTGTTAAATCAAAATGTCCCCATTTTACGCCAAATAAAAATACATAATTGTATCCTGTCACCTGGCAGAAAAAATAGTGTACTGGTAGTTTATATTATATAAATTCATATTCAGTATTGGACAGCAATTTTTTTCTTTTTGAACAGGATCCTGATATAAGAAATAATTAAGAGATTGATCAAATTCAACCAACAGTGCAGCATGCAAGAGATGTAATAACATGTGCCAAATGCAGGAATCCGAATCTTTTCTATTTGAAAATAAGACCCTGGAAGACAGGAGCAACTATTAGTGATTACTACCTTCAGAATATGACTACACATGTAGTGGACCTATTGCTTTTCCTATCAGTATGACAATTAAACATGTTTTTGTAAGAAAAACTAACATGTGCTTATCCTGTGAAAACAGCTTATTATAGTAGTTCATATGCCAAACTTGATGTATGCACCTTTTGTCCAAGTGATGGTGGCATCATTGAATTAAAACACATACAAGATTCTGCCTCCAATCTGTTGTATTTGAAGCAGTAGTGGTATACAGTGGCAGTTGTGCAGAGAAATGCAAACACATATCTTGTGTTCAACTTCAATTGTACAATTAGTTTTCAATTGCATTTGTATAGATGTGCTAGATCAATTGGCGATGATCGTATTAATAAGATCATGTCGTGTGTTGCTGTGTTACATATTTGTTTTTCATTCATTATTTTGTACATAAATTAGGCCGTTAGTTTTCTCGTTTGAATTGTTTTACATTTGTCATTTCGGGGCCTTTTATAGCTGACTATGCGGTATGGGCTTTGCTCATTGTTGAAGGTCGTACAGTGACCTATAGTTGTTAATTTCTGTGTCATTTTGTCTCTTGTGGAGAGTTGTCTTTTGGCAATCATACCGCATCTTCTTTTTTTATATATACACCAATTTTGTTTACTATTCTGTTAATCTTAATGTAGAAACTGAGCACATATTAGTAATTCTAATATTATTATATCGTTGAGTAGGAATAATAGTTTGAAAAAATACTTTCATGTAGAAATTATACACATATTAATTTTCCCAGAAGATCTGTGAAAATAACAGTTTAAAGTCAAATTTCCTTAGAGCTATCACAATCACTTGATGTCTGTGGTTGTCGTTTGATACTAATGTCTTCTGATTTCAAAACGTTTTTAAACGTCACACCTTGTCTTACAAATAATCATGTTTGCAACAAATCACCAAATAGTGTCTTACAAATCAATCTTTAAACAAATGGATATATTTATTCTTTACAAAAACTAACCACACAAGTGAATTTTCATCTGTTCTTTTAAGAAGCAGTTATTTTCAAGTGCTTCTTTCCCAACACTTCCCTTCGGAATATATACAGTTGTGCATTCATTTCTTCTTCTTCTGACTTGCAACCTAAACATATGAAAATGAAATATAATGCTGGAATAAACGATGAGGTTTTTTTTTGTAAACAATCTGAACTGTCAGATACTATAAGAAGTATATGAATATGAGTTAATATCACTAGTCAATTACTCCTAACATCAGACAAGCAACAATACATGCATTTGTACAAATAGCGACTTTTAAGCTGCCAATTGTCTATGATGGTACAATCCAGGAGAAATTCCATAGTCGATAACTATCTGCATAGATTTAAATAAAATTGAGAATGGAAATGGGGAATGTGTCAAAGAGACAACAACCCGACCAAAGAGCAGAAAACAGCCCAATCTATAATGCAACTGCCATGCTGTTCGATGCATTTCAGATTCATCGCTCATCCACTTCCAGTTTGCAGAATACATGTACTTATATTTTTTTTCACGTATTCTGCAAACTGGAAGTGGACGAGCGATGAATCTGAAAATGCATCGAACAGATGCCGATTAAAATTTTATGGAAGGACAGACAGACTGAAACCAGTATATATGTACCTCCCTCTTCTTTCGGTGCGGGGCACGATGACCTTGCCATTATTATAACATTTAAACTACCAGTAATGGTAAGCAACAATTTTAAAGTCACTGAATCATAAAGGAGAAAATTGGGTAACAAAAAAATCCATGGAAATGAGATGTAATTGTGCTATGGTAAAGTTTTATACCAAAAATATCTATTTTTAAAAGACAAAGATTTTTTCTTCAGAATTATATTATAAAAAACAACATTACATCCAATTAAACAAACCATTGATAAACAAAAGGTTTAAAGTGACTGGTATTGCTTGCCAGGCATTATGATATCTACATAGATTAAACTTCCGTTCCTTTCAGTTTATAAAAAAGTATAATATTTTTTTAGCAAATTGCATAAAAAATTCTATTGAAAACAATTAGTCTGGGGTTATCTCCCTGTTTTAAAACCTGGCTTTTCAAGGGAAATTATTCTAATTTAACTGCTCAATCACTCATATGGTAAAAATGTGTCATATTGAAATTTATTATTACCTTTTTCTGTTTAAATAAAGTTAATATATATTCTTTATGTTCAGAATATAAGGGGGTTTAGCATGTTAAGTGTGGTCAACTAAAATCAAGGACAATAATTTTTTTCTTTGAATGCAAGGATCCAACATTTACTTATGTCGTATATATGTGAAAAAACATAGCGGGAATCGTTGCAATAAACCCAAGACTGAAAAGGTTTCAGAAAACAGAATGGAAAAACAACATTGTCAGATCCTTGTAAGCAAAGTGTTGACAAAGGATCAGTAATTTATTTAGGCAGAGATTTCCCCTGACTTCTAAAGTTTTCAAGATAAAATTGACAATTATTCTATATACATGTATATAATATAAAAGGAGACATGGCATATACATCCAAGAGGGAATAACCAAAACGACACAAAATCCAAATGACATAAACCGGTCAATATATTGTCAACAATTGATCTTTGTAAACATGGTAGATCTTCTACTGCTCATCATTTTTGCAGTCCACAATTTCTAAATATCATACGGTTTACAATCATCATGAAAATGCTTGAAATAATTGCTTGAAATAATTGCCACTGGACAACAAGCAAACAACAGTATAGTTTTTAAGATCATAAGCCAGAATGCTGAAAAAGGTCTAAATTGTTTTTCATTTTTTTACTGAGGAAAATTCTCTGAAATAAATTTAAAATTAAAAATAAAAATACTTAGTCATTTAAGGGCAATATAATTATATATAATCTCCAATAAGCAGTAATTTGATATCATAACTTCAATAATTAAAATGTTTGCATATCTTGCCTTGATATAAAAATAAGGAGATGTGTTATGATTGCCAATAAGAAAACTATCCATCAAAGTTTAAATGAAGTGGATGTAAGCAATTATAGGCAACCGTACAGCCTTCAACAACGAGAAAACCCCAAGGCACACATTTGATTCGGCTTTAAAAGACTCTGACATGAAAAATATGAAACAATTCAACTGAGAACACTAACGGCATAATTTATAACAAACAATTTATAAAAAAACAAACATGAAGCACATGAACCATCGACAACCACCGAACAACAGGCTCCTGATTCGGGTTAGGCACATACAGAATGTGGCTGGGTTAAACGTGTTTGAAGGCGTCAACCCTCCCCTTACTTTAGACAGTGGTGTAACAGTACAACATGATAATCATTTTTTAATGTTTATAGGTTCTATCTGCTGGTTTTCAAAATAATATGCACAAATAAACTGTTCAAACAGAGATATATATGTCTAACCTTTGTGTAATTTTGATGTTTAAATCAAAATGGCAATGCTTAAACATGTTCATTTATTTTACCGTCAAAGTCAATGAACCATAACTAAAAGTGCAGGACCAAATAACATCTGTGTAAATGAGAAATGCCAACGTTGTGATAACTATTACCAAAATACCATTGACTTATTATAAGTGGTTCATAATCACAAACCTTAACATGTCAACTATGAAAAGGTTTCAAAGTCAGTGAACCGTGATGAGGAAGTGGGCTATATCATCTCCATGGAATGAGTTGTGCAAATGATAATACAAAATGTATACTAGTGTATGCCTCTGATATAATTAATAAGGAATAGTTACATGTACAATCTGCCATCAACTCAAAACTCTTCAAATAACAAGGGAAACTTAAGGACAATGAAAATTTAGAAAATAGAATAAGGATGAAAATGAAAACTTTACAAGGTTTTATTAACTAATTAAGACAACCAAATGGTGGTGGGATGAAACTAATTTCTTTGGATCTTAACCCGGTTTCCGCCTTTTTAATTTCGATCAGTGAAATAAACTCATCACAGATATCAGGCTTAAGTTTTATTAAAAATAATTCCGTATCAAATAATGCTAGCAGTTATTGAATGCAAAGAGATTTTTTTAACTTGTTAATAATTTATATAACGATACACACTAAAACCGATGGAAGTACTTAACAGTCGATTCCATATAGTAATATATCTTTATCCAAGCTGTAAAATGCTTTAAATAATAAAATATTACGTTCTTGAAATCTGAGATGTCACTGCAAACCAATTGTTGGCATGATACGGGTTATGTTCTTCTCATATATTTTATGATGGTATGATACTAAACCCCTAATGGGGAGATTTGTGCATGATTTTCATATGATAAAAACTTAATCTTTTAATCAGTTTAATTGAGGTCTGGAGCTGGCATGTCAGTAACTTCTAGTAGTCCTTTGTTAATTTATGTATCATTGTCATTTTGCTTAGTTTCTTTTGTTACCTATTCTAACATCGGACTCGGACTTCTTTTAAACTGAGTTTTACTGTGCGTATTGCTGTGTGTTTGTTTATTCTACATTGGCTAGATGTATAGGGGGAGGGTTGAGATCTCACAAAACATGTTTAACCCCGCCGCATTTTTGCGCCTGTCCCAATTCAGGAGCCTCTGGCCTTTGTTAGTCTTGTATGTTTTTTAATTTTTGTTCATTTATATGTTTTGGAGTATAGTGTGAACTAGTATACATTTTTGTTTAGGGGCCAGCTGAAGCCCGCCTCCGGGTGCGGGATGTTCTCGCTGTGTTGAAGACCCATTGGTGGCCGTCGGCTGTTTTCTGCTCTTTGGTCGGGTTGTTGTCTCTTTGACACATTCCCCATTTCCATTCTCAATTTTATACATCGAACCAACTGAGAAATGTACACTCCATAAATGACAAATCCTGCTAAGAAAAATACATTGTACCAGTTCATTGGAAGAATGTTTTTAGAGTATAACTTATTTTACATTTTTAAGAAATAGCTTGTATCAATCCAGTTATCTCGGCGATTTGCAGTTCACATGCAAGCAGTAAGATCAACCAAGTAATCTTAATACAAAATTTAAAAAGTACTAGTAAACGAAATTGATTTGATCTACCATTGCATATATGATAGAAAATTTATCTTTCGTTTGCCAAATGCATAAAATGCTCAATGGACCTTGTGATGAAATACAACCACCAAATATTTCACCTATTCAAAAAACTCATTATGATCATACATGAAATATTTGACTTAATTTGACCAATTTGGTTCATAAATTTCTTATCATGAAACCTTTCTTTCAACCAAAACAAATCGAGAAATCCTATAAATTTCTTTCAATACATTTTTTGTCATTCCAACTGTAAATAAATAAAGACTATACAAAATGTATCATTCTGATCTTCATATTTGGAATACCATAAAGGCATCAAATTTTGATTTTTTTTGTATTGGGTACTTGAAACAAATAGAACCACACATAAGGATTTTACCAATATAGATCTGAGTTATGTCTCTTTCTCCGACGAATATCACTAACTGACGAACAAAGTAAAAATTACACAATTTTCAAATTTTGATTGCATCAACTCGCCTTAACCTTTCATCGTAAAACTTACAAGACTGTTAGAATATGATACAGCATTTTCTCTGAATGGTGCTTCTCTTTGACAGCTGCATAGTCACTCTCAAAATTTCAACCAAACAGATGCATCTTAAAAAAGTTGGATACAATTTTTCAATGGAATGTCTACTATTTTTATTCCTCCCATGGGGCGCAGATCAGAAGATTTCAGAATAGCATAAATGGTACCATTTTTAATGAACCAGATGCGCATTTTCGACAATTAATGTTTTCTTCAGTGATGCTGGAGGACAAAATATTTGAATATCCAAAAAAAGTAAAAAAAAGAGATTTTCAATGGGATGCGATATGTTGATTTACAAATGCATTTGATAGGATTGGGCGTGAACTAGTTTTTGCACCTGTCCAATCGGGAACCTCTAGCCTTTGTTATCTATGATTTGTTAAAGATTTATTAAATATTTTGTATGTTTCGGATTTTAGTGTTGTGTCCATTTAACTGAACTAATATACAATATTGTGTAGGGCCAGCTAAAGGGATTTTCGCGCTGCGTTGAAGACCCATTGGTGGCATTGTGCTGTTTACTGCTCTTTGGTCGGGTTGTTGTCTCTTTGACACATTTCCCGTTTCCATTCTCTATTATATTTAGTAATTGTGAGTTTACCTTATATCGGTTTTTTTTTCTTTTGTCTTTTTCTTGTTTGTTTTGGGGTTTAGTACCGATCTGATGAGTTAAGCCCTTTCCAATTGTTTTTTACAGCTTGTTCTTATGTTGTATTGTTACACCACTGTCATAGGTTAGGAGAATTATTGATCGCTCAAAGGCATGTTGAACCCCGACACTGATGTGCCTGTCCAGTGGTTTTCGTTGGTTGCCGTCTCTTATTGCTGTTTTTCGTTTATTGTTGTGACGTAAATCGAGTTGTCAGTTTTCTCTTTTGAATTGATTCACATATTGTCACCCTGTGACTTTTTATAGCTAACACGTTTGGTCATTGTCCGTAATGTGATTTATAACTGTTCTCATGTTTGTTCATTGGTCATTAATGCGTAGATGTCTCATTGGCAATGATACCACATCTTCTTTGTTATACATGTACACCAAAATTATTTTCATTTACCTGTGTATAATATTATTGTAAATGGCGAAATTTGTTTAAGGTTATTGTTGTTTTTTCTGAAATTGTTTAACATTTCACAGCGGTATACTACTGTTACTTTAATTATTCATCCCTTATTTTATTGATTTTGTATTTACATTGTATCATAGATTAAATTTATTCGATCAGTGTATGTTCACTTGTGTTAATATGTCTTCTGATTGAGTAAAGCCATTTCAATTGATATTTTATAGTGTGTCTTTCTATGTTGTGATGTTACACTATTGTTTTAGATAAGGGTGAAGGTTTGGTACCATTAAAACGTTTAAACCCGCTGCAATTATTTGCACCTGTCCTAAGTCAGGAATCTGATGTTCAGTAGTTGTCGTTTGTTGATGTGGTTCATAAGTGTTTCTCGTTTCTCGTTTTTTATATAGATTAGACTGTTGGTTTTCTTGTTTGAATAGTTTTACACTAGTCATTTTTGGGGCCCTTTATAGCTTGCTGTTCGGTGTGAGCCAAGGCTCCGTGTTGAAGACCGTACTTTGACCTATAATGGTTTACTTTTATAAATTGTGACTTGGATGGAGAGATGTCTCATTGGCACTCATACCATATCTTTTAATATCTATTTAAATTTAGCCTTGTTGTCTACAATAAATTGATGCAGGGGATCCCAAATTCATTTTACTTACATTTGATGGAGGATTAAGTTTTGTACAAAAGAAAAGAAATAAAAATAAAAACTTAATTGTACGTACAGATGTACAGCAAAATTGAAAAATAGAAAATTTATTAAAAAATAATTTTAATGAGAAACACAATTTGAATAGTATTATATACAGTTTTTACATACAATTTATACAAATATTAAGCAGAATGAAACCATACATACATGTACTTGAACAATTCCTACAAAATCTATCTTCGAAGCCGATGCAAATAAAAAAAATCTTGTTTGAACGGCAATGAATTTCAAAAACCATAAACGGGTCGTATTTCCTAAGTTCTTCAATTATGGACCCAGATGTCCATGCCGTTTATAAATTTCGCCATGTAGCATAAGATATGAAGCAATCATGCCGAATTGTTAGAACAAGGAAGACATTTTTTAAGATATAAGTAATTACAAATATTGAAAATTTGAAAATGTTCATCGTCTTGAGTTGAGGAGTGTGGCGTCTCACTTGATACTGTGCAAGAATTCGTATGAATACTGGTAAGTATTTAAATATTTCTTTTTGCAATGATTTTTTCAAAATTTGTCCTTCATATATATTTACATGCAGTTTAACAATGTGTTTAATTTTTGAACAATGTACATGTAAATTGATATAATAATTATTATAGATCAATATTATGAATTTCTTGAACAATTTAAAGATCTCGAAAACTAAAGTACTAGTATTTTCATAATAAGGAACAACTAAAAAAGTCAAACGATATTTAAAGTTTGAGGACATTATCATGCTAGTTTCACAGTACTACGCATGCATGAAATCATGAGACTTTTTTTTCTTTATGCGGAAGTAATATCAGAAGCAAAGTATTCGCTCAAATGACCATCAAGCAGTCCTTCTGTTCTCCTGTGGACATTCCAACACCAGACCATTTCGCCGGTAATAACATCTGGCAGCTGGTGTAAAATTGCTTTAAAATGTGTTTTATGTCCGTTTTCAATCTCTCTGAAATGGCCACGTTTTCTGCCTTGCTTGTCAATGCTGATCTTCTTCAGCGTTGTCCTTTTGTGTACAAATTGACCTATATGTATAAAAAGTGGAGTTGTTAATATAGAAATAAAAGGATGTGGTAAGATCGCCAATGAGACAACTGTCCAACAGAGACTAACTGACTTAGAAGTTAAAAAATATGGTCACCGTACGGCCTTCAATAGTGAGCACAACTTATACCGCACAGTCAGTTATAAAGGGCCCCGAAATGACAAATGTAAAACAATTCAAACGGAAAAAACGAGAAAACTAAATGCCAGATTAGTGTACAAAGCAATGAACGAAAAATAAATATGATATACAACAACAAGCGACAACTACTGAATTATAAGCTGCTGACTTGGGACAGGCACATACAGAATGTGGCGGGGTTAAACTAGTTTGTTGGCGCCAAACCCTCCCCAAAACCTGGGACAGTGGTGTAACAGTACAGCATAAAAAAACATTATAAAAATAGTTGAAAAAAGCTTGACTCATCAGATCGATACAAAGCAGAAAAACATCTAACAAAAACACAGACCGGACGTGGCAGGCTATTTATACATCCCCACAAAAAAAGACACAAAGTACAGATCTGAGAGTACTCACAGTTACTGACAGCTAGTTCAAAGTCAATAACAACTAATAAAAATATCATGTATCTAAGACTAAAAAATCAATCAGTACACATCCAACATCCAATAGATTAAATGTACAGACGTCATTGACAGTCAGATAAAAACATGACCTTGTGCAATGCCAAGATACAGGGGTGCGTTCAATATCATAGCTGCGACGTAGGGCTACGTAGATTTCGACTAGTGAACGTATAGCTAGCCTAGCCGCTAAATAGATCTAGATAGCATAAACAATTCATGCTATCTAGAGAATCCAAAATGGCGTCCGATAGATTATTATTAATGACGTCATTTGGATAGCCTAACTATTAATATATTGTTCAACATAGATAGATATCTAGAACATAGAGGCTATACTAGCTGCTTCGGTATTGAACGCAATCCTGGTATCGAGATTGTATAGCTATGAATGTACATATGTATATAAAAATAATATTTCGTTTGATTTTAATTTAATGAAAACAAAAATCAATATCTTTACCAATAAAACAATATTCAAAGAACTTATTACAATGTTGAATTGGTAACCTTTTAGAATAAATGTATTTAAATGATCGATAAGTTTACCAGGATCGTATCTAAATTTTCGGGCTCGGTAAACAACATCTCCATAAAAATTAGGACGTGCTATCCCGTTTGAAATAAGTTTTCTACAGGTACAGCCAAACTTCAAACCAAATCTAAGAAGTGTTCTCATTTATACCTCATTAGTATTATTACTTTCTATCTTTCTAAATATTGACCGGTTTGTTGCAAAACATTACTATAACTTCCAAATCCAAGCTACTTGATTTCGTGTCTTGTTCTATTAAAGCAGCCAATGATTAGTACTTTAAATCGAAGTTTTGCCCTACCAATGAAATAAGTAAATTGAAGATTATTAATAATTATTTTTATTGATTATATTTAAGTTGATTTAAGCGATAAAACATTTTTAAGCTATTGATTAGGATTGCGATGTGGACTAAGTACAGTCCTCTTACATTTTTTTTGAATTGCTATACATTAAATGTTCACTTCTCTGTTTTAAAATAACAAGCTTTTTAAAAGACTGTTATAAATTTATAGTATGTAAATAAAGGAACTAAAAAAGCAGAAAAAAATGAAAGGTCAGTGAGCTTGTTTTTGAGATATAAGCCATTGAAAATTTGGCGGGGAATGATTCTCTCTATATTTTCCATATACTTAACGTTGGCACTTTTTTTCTTTCAAAAACTATGAAAAAATAACAAGGATTTTATAACATTTTCAAATATGGCTTTTTAAACTATATGTATTAAAATTATAAACAGAAAAGTAGGGGTTAGCGGGCAAATATTTTTTAATGGCACTGCATGGATAAAGCCAGAGGATTCCGAATATCTGGCAAAAATTTAAAACCAAGAGGAGCGAACATCCTTAAATAAACTAAATAAATGACACAGCTACCAAACTACAAACAATTCAAAAGACATCTATCAGTTTTAAGAATTAAGACTCTTGATTGGAGGGAAAGTTCATCAAGAATTTATTTATAGTATTAGATATTATTTGGTCTTTTACGTTTATTCAAAACGTGTCTGTACAAGGGGCAATTTGGGAATTTTCAAACGCAGTGTTCGATTTTCTATAAATTACCAGTGGGCTCACAGCAATCTCTCAATATTTACTTACTTTTACTTTTAAATTTCTCTGATGCTCGACATTTACGCTGAATGCCGTTTACGCATATTTTAACTGGAGTTATTTTCCTTTTTCTTGTTTATTGCTTATTGATACGACAAATGAAAAAAAAATCTTAAGACATTTGTCTAAATTTCAAACAGGAATGAATTTTTAACAAACATTGTTTTTTACATATTGGATATTGAAACAGTTGTTCATATCCCACATGAAGTTTATGTTGGCTAAGAATTTTATTTATTTGCATTGCTAGGACAACAAAAAATAGTCACTTTTAAACAGGTCATTCATACCAGGGCTATGTATAACAAAAATCGAGCGTTGATATCAAATTCAAGTCAATTGTAATAAATACATAAAAGATATTAAATCAAATACATGTAAATATTGATACACACCCAAGATACCCTCTGCTTTATCCGAAATTCCTGTTTCTTTGTCTATGTTCATATTCAAATAGTTGACATTCAGACCCGAATCTTCCTTCATGAGTCGACGAATCTCCATACTGACGTCATTTCCAAGTTCTATGTACATTGTATTGCCATGGTGTCCATTTCCATTAAAGTTTATTTTTATATTATTCATTTCAAAGACATGTTCTTCATTCCAAGCTAACGATGCGCCATTGAAAGTAATGTCGTCTGGCTTGATGTGGATCTCAACATTACGTGTTTGTAGAAAAAGTTCACCAATGAAAGTCTTGGAACTTCCGTCCGCTTTTTTCTTGTTTGATCCAACAATGCCACCATTTATTGTAATACCTGTCGATAAATATAGATATAAGAAATAAATATAGATATTGACTATTTTGTTATCTTATTTTACATGACTATATTTTAATCATAACAATGTATGGAAAACTGAATGATATAACAGAAATTCAATAATCAAAGTTTAAGAAATGACTGTCCATGGTCACTGTACGACCTTCAACGATTGAAAAAAACCTCAAACTAAATATACCAGCAACAATGATCTGACTTATCAGACATACATATTATGTATTAGTTAGAGATGATTTCATCTTCCCAATTGTGAATTTTCCATTTCTATGTAGCAACATTCCAGCAGCGCCTGCATACGGAGTATATATGTCCCAATTGATACGATATTCCCGGGCTTGTATTTCCTATCACGATTTCCTTGATAGAGGATTGCTGCTCACAAGGAAGCTATTAAACCAAGATTCCAAATGGTAAAGTTGAAATCATCTCTTCGTTACGGACGCCATCACGAGTTGGTTGACCGTTATGGAATAACCGTTTCACAGATGATATCGGATATTTCCAAATGTCGTAACTACAATACCCTTCCCTTTTCACGAATGTGACCTTAGTACCGAATTTGTAATAACATAAGCAACACGACGGGTGCCACATGTGGAGCAGGATCTGCTCACCCTTCCGGAGCACCTGAGATCACCCCCAGTTTTTGGTGGGGTTCGTGTTGCTTAGTCTTTAGTTTTCTATGTTGTGTCATCTATACAATTATTTGTATGTTTGTCTTTTTATTTTTGGCCATGGCGTGGTCAGTTTGTTTGCGATCTGTGAGTTTGACTGTCACTCTGGTATCTTTCGTCCCTCTTTAATTATGTCCCTCTTTATGGACCATCGAACATGTTTAACATGTGAGCTATATTTTAATCATGTTTTTTCTCTTTTTAATACGGGGATTCTTTTAATTTTATCCATGTTTAACCTAGCCACATTCTTTATATGTCTGTGCAAAGTCATGGACTTTAATTCAGTGGTTGTCTTTGGTTCCGGTTTGATATTTTTTTGTCTTGTTAATTGATTTTAGAATAAGTTTAACCTTTCGTTTTCGTTTTCTTTTTTACATTGTTTCACATCTTGTCCTGCAAAAAAAAATCAATAATTACTATAATAATAAAGAAATAAAATATAAAAAAGCCTTAACATTTTTAAATCATTCACCTGAAATTGGATCTTTTAGCATCCGAATGACATCCCCTTCACGTGCATCAATGTCGAAACACACTGGAAAATCAAGACTGTCAATTCTAAGCATGAAATGGGGGTCACCTCCGCCTGTATTGTAAAATAAATATATAATTGAAGCCACTGCATCATATGAGTATCAAGAAATTTTTAAATATAATTTTTAAGAATCGTTATAAGTGACAAGAACTACAGATATGCTGAATAACGGATGTATGGAAGGCTATGTACCGTCCATTGGCAAATATGAAATGCATATTCAGGACGAGAACAAGAAAATCAACAATTTACCTTGTACTGGACTGACACCACTGTGCTTAAACTACTCCGGCAAAAAATGTTTGGACTCGATGGTATCTAATATTCGGCACGGTGACGGAACATCAATAGACAGAGAAAAGGTAGTTTTCTGTTTATTTATTTGTTATTTTTATGATACCGAAGAATATATATACATTATAACTATTTTCTATTGTGAGATGTAATATTTTCTAGAACCGTTCTAGATTAACGGAGAAATAAGTAAAAATGCACGTCGAAATGACGAATTGAGTGAACCTTGCCTCGAATTTGTTTAATATCTCGTTAAATTGTTCACATTGTACAGGAAGAAAGATACGGAAAGAAAAAGTTATTGACATGGAGATTGCAAAACTAGCCACTTTGAGCACCTCAATACTTGTATTTCTGTGTATGGAACGAAAGAAATGGGTCATGTCAAAATGGAAGGAGACGGTTTTGTCAATGTGTACAACCCGGTTTTGTCCTAGATTTCACAGGGCAGAACCCCGTTTTGTCAAAGAAAAAAAATGCATAATCGCATAACATAATTGAACTTCGGCGTTTAAAAGGAGTCTGGTGGCTTGTTGGAAAACGATTTCTTTCAGAGGACAACTTATTATTTATTTGAATCTGTAAACACTGGAATTCCTACTTTATTGGAACAAAAATAATTATAATTTTGCTTTGCATTTAAAAAAAAAAAAAACTTTAACTGCAAAATAGAAATGAAGGTTATAACGCAAATTGAGATTTAAGTTCTCTATACTTTTTTTCTATGAAATATGTAAATTTAAGTGATCAAACTTGAAATTAGAGTTTACGGTCATAAAAATTGAAACACGCACATTTGATATGTGATTTTCTTGCACAACAGGATGGTTACCTTTATAAGTAATCCAATCTACCAGGGAGTGTTATATTGAATGTCTCTCTGGTATCTTTCACCCCTCTTTCCTATAATCGTTTAAAATAAATCTTCTTCAGGCTAAGTGTCTATTATAAGACATGATAAGAAGACAAATGTTTAGGTGTAATATCACCAAATCATAGTACATCCGGTTGCATACGAAAATAGGTCGAAAAAAATATTCCCTTGAATTTGACAGTTGTAGGTAATTAATCCTACATTTCATTGCAGTAAAACATTTCTGGGTCATAAACATATATCTTGGGTATTTCAATAGAATATTTTAGAAACTTGAGGTTACATGGTTACTAAAGCTTGTACACAGATAAAAAAGAGGTGAAAATTTATTGGTTTACTTCCAGTGATGGTTATTTTCTTATATGCACTGAAATGTTATGTGAAATTTTTTCTATAGTACTGGACAGGATAAAACTTAACTCATGCCAAGTATTTCTTTATTTGAAACAAAGATAAATTCTGCACAAATTTTTGAAAAGTGCAAATTTAACAAAGACTAATAGGGGAAAATCAATGGTGGTAGTACACCTATATGCATGCAGAATCGCCATAGAAAATAAATGTTTATGGGGGAGAAAAGGATAATACTAAGTGTAAATTTGTACGATAGTCTCAGGCCATCAAGTAAATGCAATAATGATTATCTTATTCAAAGTTCTATAAATAAACAGTTATTTCTTCATTGTGTTATGATTATCGTACATTGACGTTGGTCAATAAATTATTAACAATATATAGGGATGGATTTAGGTTTTTACATAGTGGGCATAATTCAAACAACTTACATACCGCCGAGCGTAGCGAGGCGAACAATTTTGTGGACGATTTTAAGCTAAAAAAATCGTAAAAAACATGATTTAATTTTTATGGGGCCATCAAAAGTTGGGGTGGGGGCGTGCGACCTATACGCCGCCTGGATTGGTCACTAATATTATATAACTAAATCGTATACCAACTTAGAATTTTATAAGAAATAAAAAAACAGGGACACCCGCGAAATTGGATGTATGTGAGTAGGATTATCATGTTTATTCTAAAAATTCACATTGATATTTTAAAATTGTCGAAATACGAAACCAAAGGATGCAAATTCGTGGCGGCTTGAACTATTTGTATGGAGCTTCATATGTCAGAAGTTAGAAGGCCTGGCTGCAACATACCTCGCACACAGATCTTTTATCTTACGATGTTTCTATCTGTCATATGTCCATTGCCCTTGACCTCATTTTCATAGTTCAGCGATTTCCCAACAAAATGAATAGCTGTGAATGTCACACTGATAATGATTGATATCCATGATCAAGGTTAACATTTCGTGTGTTCAATATAAAAAAGAAGATGTGGTATGATTGCCAATGAGACAACTCTCCACAACAGACCAAATGACACAGAAATTAATAGCTACAGGTCACCGTACGACCTTCAACAATGAGCAAAGCCCATACCGCATAGTCAGCTATGAAAGGCCCCGAAATCACAAATGTAAAACAATTCAAACGAGAAAACTAATAGACTAATTAATGTACAAAAAAATGAATGAAAAACAAATATGTAACACAAATCCGTATCTCTAATACCATAAGTAATAGGTCAACTATATTTGCTCATATGGCCACATGACTATTAATGTGACCTTGAACTTATTTTCTTGATTAATTGGTAAATATTAAGTTTTTATTTTTTTTATTTTTTGGTTTTAATGATTGTAATGTGTTCATGTCCGTCTGGCAGGTTTCATTAGACCTTGACTTTTTTATGGTTCCATGAACAATGTTAAGTTTATGTGATACTTTTATTAAATTATTTATCTTACAGATCTTCAAAATAGATTCAATTACGATCATTCAAGCAGTCGCTACATGTCAGTGCGTACACTCTTCTATAAATAATATGTAGTATTTATTTTTGTTGAAAAAACGCAAGTGAAGTTGTTTTACAATAACATATATGTTGAAATTCTATCGATGGACAATGTTTAGATCCGTGTTAACGTTGCTTTTCATAAATTTTGGTTTCAAAACAAAACAAAACCGGGTCATAAACATAGACAAAACCGGGTGATTTTGTAGTAAACAACATTGACAAAACCGGCTCCTTCCATTTTGACATGACCTATTTCTTTCGTTCCATACACAGAAATACTGAAGTATTGAGGTGATCAAAGTGGCTAGTTTTGGAATCTCCATGTCAATATCTTTCTTTCTGTACCTTTCTTTCCGTACAATGTGAACAATTTAACGAGATATTAAACAAATTCGAGGCAAGGTTCACTTAATTCGTCATTTTGACGTGCATTTTTACTTATTTCTCCGTTAACATAGAAAGGTTGTAGAATATATTACATCTCACAAAAGTGAAAATAGTTATATATGTATATATATTCTTCGATATCATAAAAATAACAAATTAATAAACAGAAACCTACCTTTTCTCTGTCTATTGATGTTCCGTCACCGTGCCGGATATTAGATACCATCGAGTCCAAACATTTTTTGCCGGGGTAGTTTAGACACAGTCGGGATTTTAATGTGTTAGTTCATCAGGTAACAGTACCAAGATAGACATGTCACCCCACCACGACACATTATTTTGACTTCATGCTGAATAGTGTTTACCCTCACTCCGGATGAGAAATTTTTATTACTTTGTGGTTAATTAAAACACGAAAATATAAATTAAAAAAAAAGAGATTACCAGATTATTATATTACATGTACCCTTAGTCACTCTGAAAACAAAGAGTAAAGACTATTAATGTCGAAATTCTGGTACATAAAGATTTGTAATATTTAATGTGAAAATACTGTACTAATTCAAATGTATTTCATTAACGCGTGAATAAGACGACATGTTAATCTACTGATTGATTGATTGATTGAATTATTGGTGTTTAATTCAACTTTCAGCACTATTGCGCTATTTCGTGGCGGTCAGTTTTTATTGGTAGTCTAAGATGAAGCCGGAGTTCCAGGAGAGAACCACCGACCTTCGGTTTGAAAACTGACATTCCTAGTCAATTAAGATTGGAGTCAAACGCACCTTCCACGTGTCGGATTCGAACTCACAACCTCAGTGTTGACAGGCTAGTGATACAGTAGTTCGACTACTTAGACCACTCGTCCACCGAGACCCCTTACATCTACTGAATATGTTTCTCGAGATACTTTACTAAATAAAAGGGATACATTAAGAATACATTTTATTCTATACAAACCTCCGCCTTCTTTACCAACACCTTTTTTCTTTTTTTCATCCGGCTACAAAATTTTCCAATACAAATCAATTGCATAAATAAAAGAAAAATCTCAGGCAGTTAAAAATAACTTGTAAGGTCACAGATGTGTTTTTGTTTAATTCGAGTCCGCTAACTGGTAAGTTTTTGACAGTCTCAGGTAAAAATATCAAAAGTTCATATTTTTGTTTCAGATAAAACATCTTATTATACTGATTAGTGAATATCTTAGACTAGATAAAATATTACAACAACTATAATTTTGTATTTAAATGTCTGTTTCAAACAGTACTGGTGAACTTCTTTTCAGTAAGATCAATATTTCGTACAAAATGGATCAGCAAGAACTTAATTCTAAAATAACGGTATCATAAACAAATGAGAGGCGAAAGATACCAGAGTGACATTCAAATTCATAAGTCGAAAATAAACTGACAACACCATGGCTAAAAAGAAAAAGACCAACAGACAAACAATAGTACACAAAACACAACATAGAAAACTAAAGACTGAGCAACACGAACCCCATCAAAAACTGGGGGTGATCTCAGGCAATTGTCATCATACATTCTAATGTTGGTTGCTGTATTAATAGAAGATTCCATACCAGTACAGGAAAATAGTCTTATAGAATAATGTGAAAAATTGTATGGAATTTAAATGCAGAAAAACAGTAACCATATTACATGTAGCCTTGCTTAAAACTATATATTGAATCGGTAATAACCCCCTCCTCCTAAAAATTTTAAAAATCCAAAAACAAAACAAAACAAACAAAGCAGAAAAACAAAAACAAAAACACATTACAGTAACAACAGTCTGATTTTAACCAGTTATCAATAAGTCTAGTGGAAAAAGAAACATTTAAAGGACAATTTCTAAACATGTTTTCTTCATAACTGTTAGATGAACCGTTAAAAGTTGGATGTGAATAACAACTTTTATTATTAAATTCCTGGAGGCGAAATCATACGTTCAGCATAATTCTCTTTTTGTGTGATACTTAAATTTAGTAATTTTTTAATTTATTTCTGATATCAAAATCACTGTCGTTAAAGATTTTTTTGTAATTACAACATTTAGGATTTCCCTGCAGGGGTATATCAAACCACATAAAAATGTACATTTAATCAGAAGTATCCAACCGAAATCACTTTTAAGGAAAGGAAAATAAACAATAGGAAAGACAAGTTCTAAAAGGTTCGTATGAAGATATCAATAAGAAATTATAATACCAAGGCATAAAAAAGACTTACTAGTAGGTCACTGTTGTTTGAGTTGAGATAGGTTCATTTTTTCTGTAGTTTAAACATCTAAACTACTAAAATAACGAGATCCAATTTGTTAGCCGTCATGACGTAAAAACGACGAATCAAAGAATTCAACTTTATATATAACTGATATAGGACAATGGTGTTGATTAAAAATTACACCATTCCCGGCCCTTCGTTTGTTTTCCACATAATTAAAGAGGGACGAAAGATAACAGAGGGACAGTCAAACTCATAGATCGAAAACAAACTGACAACGCCATGGCCAAAAATAAAAAGAAAAACAGACAAATAATAGTACAGATGACACAACATAGAAAACTAAAGACAACACGAACCCCACCAAAAACTGGGGGTGATCTCAGGTGCTCTGGAAGGGTAAGCGGATCCTGCTCCACATGTGGCACCCGTCGTGATATTACAAACCCGGTAAAAAGTCTAATTCGGTAGGTCACATTCGTGAAAAGGGAAGGGTATTGTAGTTACGACATAAAGAACATATCTGATATCATCTGTGAAACGGTTATTCCATAACGGTCAACCAACTCGTGATGTCGTCCGTAAAATTTACGAAGGGATGATTTCAACTTCACCATTTGGAACTCTTGGTTTAATAGCTTCCTTGTGAGCACCAATCCTCTATCAAGGAAATCATGATAGGAAATACAAGCCCGGGAATATCGTATCAATTGGGAGATATATACTCCGTATGCAGGCGCTGCTAGAATGTTGCTACATAGAAATGGAAAGTTCACAATTGGGAAGCTGAAATCATCTCTTTTGTTGTAAAGTTTTGTTTTCAACCGACCCTCATTGTCAATTTCTAGATGTAAGTCAAGATATGAGGCAGACTTAACTGTGTCTGTAGTATCCTTTATCGCTAGTTAGATGGGATAGATTTGTTCAACATAGTCACCAAATTTTGTATCATTTAGTGAGAGAACATTAATATTACCAATAATTAATAAGACTTAGTTCCGGGTCGAATCCGATACCGATACCAATAGTGACTGTTACCTGTTACCTAATCTGTACTTTCCGTCTCTGTCTGGCGCACCACCAAACGGTGTATTTGGGATTTGCTATACACGAGTCATAATCACATCGGAACTTCGTCATTATACAGGGATAGGCACTACTAAATTCAATCATTGACAAAAATATATATATATACTAGTAGTTTCCGGTTGTAATAAGAAAACCAGGCGGGATTCATACATAAAGATTTTGAAAGCAGAGAACACTGTGCACCTTATAATCAGCATGACTTTATCAAATGACAATACGAATACTAAAAATCCAGGATGAAAATAAGGCGTACATGTAGGAACTTTAAATCAGTCACGGACCCGTGTTCTAGTCTCTTATATAAAAATAAGAAGATGTGGTATGATTGCCAATAAGACAACTCCCCACCAGAGACCATGTGACGTAGAAGAAAGCAAGTAGAGGTCACCATATGACCTTTAACAAGGAGCAAAATCCTTACCGAATAGTAAGCTAAATGCCCCGAAATGACAAATGTAAATTAATTCAAACAAGAAAAGTAACGACCTGATGTATGTACAAAACAATGAACGTAAAACAAATATGAAATTTATGTTGGACTGTTTTCTGCTCTTTGGTCGGATTGTTGTCTCTTTGACACATTCCCCGTTTCTATTCTCTATTCTATTCTGTTTCCAGAATTTAAAAAAATAATAATTCAAAGTGTCTATACTTTTTCATAGTTAAGAAGAGTTGATATTAAATTATAACTTAATCACGTTACGCATGATGTCCTGGGTTGTTTGCAGAGTATATATCATCTTAACTATCTGTATGTAGTGTTAAAACAAGTCTATTAAATGGGTGTTTATGAAGATTTGCCATAAATTGAGGAAGCAATAAGGAATAAATCTTCAAACATAGGACATTAATGGTTATACTTGATTTACAATATTAAAGTTAAATATTTCATTACTGAAAACTAAAAGACGGCAACTAATATAATAATAGAAACCACCAGACTTATCGAAAAACTATTTTTAAGAGTTACATGGGACAATCCGTTGATCAGAGTAGTATGGATCCATTCATGTTGATTATACTGATGTTCAGTGGTTGTCGTTGTTGATGTGGTTCATAAGTGTTTCTCGTTTCTTGTTTTTATATAGATTAGACCGTTGGTTTTCCTGTTTGAATGGTTTTACACTAGTAATTTTTGGGGCCCTGTATAGCTTGCTGTTCGGTGTGAGCCAAGGCTCCGTGTTGAAAGCCGTACTTTGACCTATTATAGTGGTTTACTTTTACAAATTGTGACTTGCATGGAGAGTTGTCTCATTGGCACTCATACCACATCTTCTTATTTCTATCTAAGAAACTTTTGAAAGTAATTTGATATTTTTATTGTACTAAAAATTGTACAATATATTTTATAATGAAATATACATATGGCAAAATTATAAAAGTTTGTGTATGTCTTCATAACTTTATAATTTGTTGAAAATTCAGGCATTAAAGAGAAATCTATGAGGTTTCCCAATCAACAATTTAAACAAACCATCGCCCTACATGTATCTGTTTTGAAATAATAGCATTATAAAAAATAAATTCAAACCATTACCCAAGATAACATTATATTGAAATCATTAAAACAGTTTTGAAGAATTTGGATATTGCCATATTAGATAACCAGTTGATAAGTTTTTTTAAGTATGGATTGTGAGGTTTGCTTTCTTATAGACTACCAACTGTTTAATATGTAGGTATTACATATTTTCTTTCATCAACGCCCATCCTCTAATATAATTCCGTTATGAAATATGTGCCTCTTAGATCACATTGCTTGACATTACTACTCAAGATAGGAAGATGATCATGTTGACAATTTTGTATTACAACCCAAATGACAATCACCAATATCTTTCTCTTACGATTTTTATTTGTAAAACTGTACGAAAGGCATTGTCTGCAGCCAGGGTTTCAGAAAGAAAAATAACATTGATAATGGCATTAGAATCCGCCAAGATGGACTTTTACAGTACAAGTTATAATAAGTAGTATATTGAAGAATGGGTCAGTAAACAAAACATAAAACAGTTTTTTGATAAGTCTGGTGGTTCCCTACCGTCCAAATTTAAATGCATTGTCACACATTATACGAAAATTGGATAAAAATAGAAAAGCATCCTCAACTATCCAAGATCTATCCTAAAGCTATCCGTACTGGCTTTTCATAAACCTCAAAGTCTTAAAAATAAGTCAACGGGTATGTGCCTACAAATTACGATCCTTGTCAACTGGCTCTTTTTATGTTCTGGGGAACAAATTTTGCATACCCAGACCTAAACAAACACACAGAATGACTAAAACCATGAATGCAATTAGTTATTTAAGGTACCAGGAATTATAATTTAATACGCCAGACGCGCGTTTCGTCTACATAAGACTCATCGGTGACGCTCATATCAAAATAGTTATAAAGCCAAACAAGTACAAAGTTGAAGAGCATTGAGGACCCAAAATTCCAAAAAGTTGTGCCAAATACGGCTAAGGTAATCTATGCCTGGGATAAGAAAATCTTTAGTTTTTCGAAAAATTTCAAATTTTGTAAACAGGAAATTTATAAAAATGACCGAAGTGCTGACTACTGGGCTGGTGATACCCTCGGGGACGAAACGTCCACCAGCAGTAGAATATATATAGCTTGCAAGACTGTCAATACTATGTATCTCCTACGATGCAAATGTTTTATGTTTTCCTTTGTTATTGGCTGATTTCATCATTTTACATTTAAAAAGAATTGGATAATTTTTTTTATGAAATTTAAAGTTTATTGGTTACATATTATCAACGGACTAAGTTAAAGTTATGATACTCACCAACAGACATTGTATTAGTAATTTTATGAAAATATGTAGTAGTTTGCATTCTTTATTCAGATTTATCAATTTATCACATCACGTTTCTTTAGCGTTTGTGTCAAGTTTTGAATTTCACCGTTACTGATTTCAGCTCCTTTAATGTTTTTTTTTTGTTTGTTACTTTTCTAAAAGAGAGTGATGAGATTTAAATGAGTTTTTTTAGCATCTCTACTTTATCTAGAGATAACACACATTTGACCCTTCACAAAGGTTATTTTTGTAACACTGGGCCATATACCCAATGGAATTTTTCAAAAAGAATATGAAAAAGAGTAAATAAAACTATTCTACAAAATTGAGCAAAATTTTACATATTAACACTAACGAACCTGTAGCATACTCGATCAACGGATTTTTCTACTATGTAACGTCATACAAACGTAAATCAACGGACTGAGTCCTCGATAAAACCGAATTACGCCCTTGATTTTATTACAGCAAATAAAAAAATCCTTTTGTAAAAGATTGATTGGTAGGAAAGTATACAGAGTAAAGAAATCAACAATAACTGAAAACGGAGACAAACTGACCTTCAGCGGAGTATGATAACTAATCGAAGACTTCTAAGTGTTTTGCACACTCAAGAAATAGTTTGTTTTATCGAGTTCCATATCGGTTCTAAAGGCAAAGAAGAACAAAAGCATATGGACATGACGATTTACTGACTTCAGATACATTTGTACATAACGAAACTCATACTGTTTCTTGTGTTATTTGGGAAGTCAATACAGTGTGACATTGTGTTGAGCATGCCGCTTTGAAACCAGTCGCTGTTGAAACGTTCAATCCTCACTTTACTGTGTTTTACTGTACAACAATGGAACAGACGGTACGATACAGTTGAAAAGAAACTACTAGAAAATTCATCTGATCGGTACAAAGCACAAAATAACAAACAAACAAACAAACAAACAAATTGACACTTGACAATCCTTACCGACCTGATAGTACTCGATTTGCTGAAAGCTAGCTTAAAACCCAATTTCATACGTTTTTTTTTCTAGGCTAGACAAGAATATATGTAAGTACACCTCCATATGATTGGAGTAATTTGTAGGCCATGCTTGTTGACAACTGGACTTCAAAGTTACACCACTCCGAAAAGATTTTGTATAACAAATCTACCAAGTGTGCTCATACTAGTATTCTGTACGGCGTTTCTCAAGATTAAGATAACAATTCGAAAAGCTTATGTACGGACGACGTACTGCATGTGATGGAAAAATGTCGTCTGCCTCGAGAACAGAGGAAAGTTAAAAACAGTATGCTATTTTTTTTATCGGAAAATGTATGAAAGTTTCTACACCCCTTTTTCAAATCAATAAAACGAATAAATTTTTCAATTAAATGTTTATGCGATGTTATTTAAAAAATTTATTCAGAAGTTGGAAGCTGGGGTCGAATGTCATTTCTTGATCTTCTTTGAAGTTTTACTTAAAAAGGCAAATGACAATTCAAGATGTAGACACTCCCACATATGCAGTAGCATACAATTATTACATAAACATTAGCACGTTTGTGCATATTATCTAAACTCGAAAACTGAAGCTTTCAAGTTGGAAAACTCGACCTTTTTTCTTTAAAGAAATAACTAATTGTGTTACATTTTCAAGCATCTAATGTTTCGGATTGGTATGCATATCCTTGTGAATATCCAGATCAACTGTCATATTACACAGTGATCGGATTTTAATATCATAAGTCTATTATACATGTATTTATGCGTGATAACTGAAGCAAACTAATTTAACAATCCAGTTACAAAGTATGCATGTGAGATTAACATGCATTTAGAGGAAAATTACATATAATCAGTTTCGGTTTCTGCGTGAGAAAGGTCGAGGAGACAATTTTTGACACATGTTTGTACTTCAAAACATTGAACTGTCTCATTGTGAAATATCAATTTCATCACGTTTAAAGTAAAATATGGGAAGTGAAAATGGGACACATTCATTAAGGAAAAAAATAATTCAGCACTGAACCTAAGACGGGATGGGGTAGTGATAGCGGTGGTGCAATTAACAGAAAGTACCAAAAGAGTGACCAAAATGAGTCACTGGATGGAGGTTTTAATGTAAGAATTACCTGTCATGATGAGGGTCTTAGATGAGAGGGAAGGATGGTGTTTTTTAATTTTTAAATTTTTTTTTTTGGGGGGGGGGGGGGGCATTTTTCTGATTTCTTTAATTTTTTTTATCGTTATTTTTAGGCCCATTTTTATCTACTCTGTAAACCCTTTCTAGACTCTCCTATATATACATATTATATTGAAATTATTATTTTTCAATTTTAGTTATTCTTTACACCTATTCAATGACTTTGTTTATACTACTTTTAATAACTCATAAGTTTAAGTACATATTTATTGAAAACAAGAGAAAAGGTGATATAAACGTGATTACAATAATAATCGACAAAATAAAGAATTCTCCCAAATTTAAACAATCTTTATATGTTAACATAAGTGTTTGCATTTTGAAATGAAAAATACATAATTTATAAATTCTTAAACATTTAACACCTTCATGTCGATATTGAATTATGTAATCGCCCGGCAATCGCTTTTCAGCTATCAGACTATATCTTTGTAAAAGTATATTTACCTGTGTTTGTGAACATCCTTCTTGTAAAATTGAGAAAAGTACCATAAAGACAATACAAAGTGTTGACATTATTCTTTCCATGATAATTTTCAGATTGCAACTGTATGCAAGTGAAAAACGTCTTTAGTGCAAACAAACAAAAATTCCAACTGGAAAAACCTTCTGCATGTCAATAACCTCTTACCTGGTTAAAGTAATTGAGCCTAAATTTAGATGAGGCGGAGCTAGAAAGCATATTGCGTTACTGTAAATATCTGCTTTTTATTTGTTTTGCGTCATAAAATTTTCAAAACAGTTAGATCAACACACCGATACATTAAATACGACAAACATTTTAATGCCCTTTTCTGTATATCAAAATCAATGTTTTTCACCTATTTTGTCTAGCTTGCTTCACTTGTCAAAAGATTTTCTGAAGTATTTATTGTGTATCCTCTCTGGCGCCATTGTCACAAATTGAGGTCCGAACTTCTTATTTTGTAATAAATATCTAAATTAAATTTTAAAGGAAAAAAGTCCGATAGGAGATTCCTGAGAATATTATACCGTTTAAACATTATCGAACTTATCAAAAGTAATTTTTCTGTTGTTAATCTTACACTTATAAGTAATTCGTCTAAATAACAGCTCAACAATGTTAAATCTGTAAATTTTTTGTTCTTCCCTGGCTGGGATTCGAACTCATGTTACTGAGATATCGTGGCACCAAACTGCCTAGCACTGTGCCCGACGCGCTAAACCACTCGACCACCTAGGCTCTACAAAATATAAAGCTTTCGGTGGCCGGGTGTTACCTTTCCTCGTCAGTTTTAATCTAGCGTCGTAACACAGTACATGATATATAAGGCATGAAGATGTAATTGTCACAGATCAGCTGAATTATCTATTGTAAAGGATCCTACAAATTAATGTAAGATGCAGTCACAGAAATAATTATATTATAAGTACGTCTGAACCAGTGACGTCTTTACAACATATCTATATAATTTAATTTTGGGTGTAACGCGTCTTCTGATTGGCTGACGTTGTTTTGTTTATCAGCTAATAGACATAATTTTGTCATGTGACCGTGACGTCATCAACGTTTTTTCATGGTTTACTCAGGTTTAAAATGGAATTTAGAATTAAATTATAAGAAATGACTGTAATATTTTTTCTGTCTATTCGAAATAACATAAAAAATGTGGTGCACACTTTGCGGGTTATTCAGTGTGCACCACATTTTTTATGTTATTTCTTCATAGATAGAAAAAATATTACAGTCATTTCTTATAATTTAATTCTAAATTCCATTTTAAACCTGAGTAAACCATGAAAAAAACGTTGATGACGTCACGGTCACATGACAAAATTATGTCTATTAGCTGATAAACAAAACAACGTCAGCCAATCAGAAGACGCGTTACATCCAAAATTAAATTATATAGATATGTTGTAAAGTCGTCACTGGTTCAGACGTACTTATAATATAATTATTTCTGTGACTGCATCTTACATTAATTTGTAGGATCCTTTACAATAGATAATTCAGCTGATCTGTGACAATTACATCTTCATGCCTTATATATCATGTACTGTGTTACGACGCTAGATTAAAACTGACGAGGAAAGGTATCAGCCGTCAGGAAAAGGGAGCACGAGATGTTCCTGGTCAAGGGTTCTCAGCCTGGTTGCACAAGGAACACTTGCTACAGACTTTTTAACGCTGGGTGGAGATAGAGCGTTTGCTGAAAAGTAATAATAGAGTATAATTCGGTTTCTACTGATTCCTTGAGGGACATAAAAAATAAAACTCCTTGTCCAGCATCAGCATGGGAAAATCAAAATTTACACATAGAACATTTTAGAACTCCAATCAAAGGCACTTGTCTCTGAAAAAAATATTCATATATACTTTAATATAGATTAAGGTAATGTAGGTATGGACAGTTTTTTTCAAAGACGAGTGTACCTGTGACTTCAATGCATTTATAGTACAGCATGCACTATTTTAATTGAATATAACTCGTAGTTGCAATGTTAAAGTTGGTATTTCCATGGCGTGACATTCAACTTTGAAAAATAATAACTTTTCTTTGCTCTTTATCGAGCCATGATAGTTTAGCCCATTTGGGAACGGTAGAAACCCTTAAGTAAAAATATAATAGCCGGAATCAACCTAGGTCTGTGGGCTGTTTACTTCCGGTTGTATTACCCATGCAAAATATAGGACATTTTCATTACATTTTCTTTAAGTATGTGATAAATAATATTATAACATCTGTTATGCTATTGAAATACTAATACGAATTTCATGAATAGCGCAAAGGAAAACAATGAAATTTGAAAGAAACGTAACCACAAAATACATCCACTGTACATTAAAATCTTCAATGGTTGGGTCATTTACTCGCAACGGCAATATTTAGTAAATATAAATATGGTTTAAAAACATATGTTCGTCTTCAGCATATAACAGATAAGTGTGTAAGTGTGTATTATAAAATTGTCTAATCTAGGAGAATGGAAAGAACTGATAATAAACATTCACTTGTTATACCCCTGTTTCTTAAGCAGGCAGATTATAGTGATGGGGTAGTCTGTCTGTCCTTTCGTTCGTCCTTGCGTCCAATCTTTATATCCACAACAGTTACTGCTCTTGAACCACTTGGCTGATTTTTTTGAAATTCAACAGAATCTTATTCACATGATGTACTTTTGAACTTTTTATAACATTTCTTCATATACAGAAATTTTTGAGGTTTTTAATACACTTAGTAAAGCATGGATTTTGCAAGGGCCGTTGGAAATTTAATAGGAGCTTTGTTCGAGGTATCCCTATTTTTAGTAAATGGGTAAACATGTTTCTACTTTGTAACACATTGTACTTTATTGATGGGTTTACTATATCAATAGTAAAAACTCTAAACGCTCTACTTTTTCAATGTCAAGAGCAATGATGAAAGCAATTATGATATACTTTTGAACAAACGCAAAACTTGCAAAAGTTTTTTATTAACAAACTTTTAAAAAGTGGTACAAGGATGTTTATGAATCACTAATTATTATAGCTAACTTTGAAATTAAATTATCACATTTAAACATCAAAAATACGAGTGAATATTCTTAAGCCGAGCCTTTATTAATGGGTACCGCAGACATAACTATCTAGTTATGGTTTTCCCTGACACAAATAGAGAATGGAATTCCCACTTTTATATATCAGTCTCATTAAGTGCATGATGTATTCGTTCTTTCTTTAAACATTTAATAAAACCAGTTTTAACCAGTTTGTTAAACTTTATGATTGATAAACCACACATTCTCGTGTAAGTTTCCGCCTTATGCATATGGAACAGTGCACTCGACATAAGTTTTTGAATAATTGAAGAAACATATTCTACCATTACCCCGTTGACTACAATTATCACCCACTCTTGATAGTTTAATAAATGTTAACTTTATCTATCTAACTAAAAGTAATACATTGGGAGATGTGGTAGAATATGTGCATATACAGTAGGTCAAATTTATTTGTTCAGTGTATGTTCAATGGTGTTAATATGTCCTTTGATTGAGTTAAGCTATTTCAGTTGATATTTTATAGTGTGTCTTTCTATGTTGTGATGTTACACTATTGTTTCAGAAAAAGGGTGAAGGTTTGGTACCATTAAAACGTTTAAACCCGCTGAATTTGTTTGCACCTGTCCTAAGTCAGGAATCTGATGTTCAGTAGTTGTCGTTTGTTGATGTGGTTCATAAGTGTTTCTAGTTTCTCGTTTTTTATATAGATTAGACCGTTGGTTTTCCCGTTTGAATGGTTTTACACTAGTAATATTTGGGGCCCTTTATAGCTTACTGTTCGGTGTGAGCCAAGGCTCCGTGTTGAAGACCGTACTGTGACCTATAATGGTTTACTTTTATAAATTTTGACTTGGATGGAGAGTTGTCTCATTGGCACTCATACCACATCTTCTTATATCTATTGTATTTATAACGCTATCATGGCTATAGGCCTCACACATTTATACATATTCTCAATCCAAATGTAAATGACTTAGCCATATGTCGAATTTCGCATCCGAATAAGGATGCAATTTCCCCTCTGGTACCCATCCCACATTTGTTTTTATATTCCCATTCTAGGAAATGGCACTAAATTGCATTCACATTGTACGTCCGTCAGCCCGTTTGTTACATAATTTGGTGATACATCTTTCAGGTACTGAATGAATTCATTTTTGGTCAGCTGCTTGACAGTGATTAGTTGTAACGTGTGAGCCTTTTTGGAGTTGTCAGACACGAACGTCCTGATTGCCAATACTTTGAATTTTTTAGCATGTTGAATGCACTTTAAATGTTTCGTCACACTTTTCTCAAGTACTACGCATAGCTTCATACATAGCCAGCTGTTTGGTAGTGATGAGTTGTAACGCATGAAAGCTTTTCAGATCTGGCATACACCTATTGCCTGTTTTCCAATATTTAGAATTACGAATGGGGCATGCTTTCCACAAAAACCTATGGATTCTTGTCCGTATTGCTCTAAACTTTGTTTTTGAATGTTTAAAATCCGTTTCCAGCTTGTTTATACAGATTTTTCATTACTCTTGATTTGTCTAGACCATATCAAGTCTTTCCGATTTATTTTTTTATTTCTGTTAACTTATTGGTGTCACCTGTTATTGGCGTGATAATGAAAAGCTAACATCCTATATGCTCCACGATGTAATAAATAGTTTGGCCACTTGGGGTGAATGAACACAATATCAAAACAGTCTTATAGATCGTAAAAAAAAATCATTTTCCATTCAACAATGCTAAAACACAGCTCATCAGCAAAAGTTCTCGTTCCACTCCTATGTGTATTGGAATGGAATATATGCCGGAAGAAATATAAACATCACTACATCAAACAGACCTAAATTCCTTCCTTACTTTTATTGGATTTTTTAATATTTATAAACTGTCGAATTGATTTATAAATTTATTTGTTTATCTCACATTATTGGATAAAACAAATTATGTATCATTTCAGTCTATTCCAACATGTATACTAGTATGATATTAACTGAAAAAATAATCATATGAAAATTATAGTATTAATCATTTCTGGAGTGTCAAAACTTCTTTGGATTTTTTAGATAAATTCAGTGCTTTTGGTTGTTCTTTCAATTCGGTTGACAGCTTAGATCTTTCTAATCCCTGCAAAACACTACCACAAAATCTTATCTAATAAAAGTTTTCCTATTTCATTTAATGGTCCTTTAAAAAATCTGATTGCAAATTTATTTGCTGTAACTCATAAGCCTTCTTCTGTAATTAAAAAAGGTAAATAATATGCTAGATTTACATACAGGAAGTGTGATGAGAAATGATTGAAGCTATATGTTTTCGTTAACAAAATCTATGTGCGTTTCGGCATCGATAGTATGCAGTTATTCCTATGGGTACCAATTACTCCTCTTTAATAGCAAACTTTGTTCCTGTTTTGTAATGGATCCTAGTTTATGGCCGAAATTAAAAAGATTCATCGAAGTTCCATTTAATTGATAAATTCAACAACACTTACCGTAACCTTGATGAAATTTTATCGTTGAATAATCAAGAATTCTCTAAATTCACTGCAGAAATTTACCCAACGAATAACACTAACTGTCCAGTCCTAGATTAAGATATGTCAGATCTCGAGGGATTTTCTATACAAGAGTTTCCTACAAAAGAGACGATTTTTTCGTTCCTTATTATTAATTTTCCTTTTTTTTGTGCGGGGATTTTCAAAACTCGTTTGCTATGTGTCTGTAGGGGTGTTTTAGATTTCAATTACCGCAATCTATATCTCACTTGTAAACTATTAACCTACAACAAATTACTTTGACCCTTAATTAATTTATCTATATATACAAAAAAAAAAAGGTTTTTAAGTTTGTCTGTACCCTTATGAAAAGAGAAACATTGCTGCAACCTTGCGGCAATCTTTTTAGTTCGCCAGAAGACCTGAAAGTTGTTCACCAGTGTTCGCCGCTAGCAGCGACCTTTCGGCAAACAGATGTAAAAGTGTGCCGCAAGTTTGCCGCAAACTCTTAACTTTCTTAAAATTGAAGGAACTTTGTAAACAAACTTCACAGCAGTCCTAAAGTTTGCTGGAACTTCGTCGCAAACTTTATAGCATACTGAGCATGCTCCCTGCACTAAAATCAGACTTCCTGCTTCTTTAAATTTGAAATAGGAGGGAAGTTTTAATGTTGGTGTTTTCATGTAAAAAGTAAATGGATGTTATTAATATGATAGATGTCTGAGTTATATATGATTCAATTAGTTCCTGGAACAGGCAATGCACCATTGATCATATCTTTGTAAGTCATTTTAGACATTTTTTGCATGTTAATTTGGTATTATTGGTACACAATTTATGTCAAAGAACCCCCATTTTGAAAATAACAATAGTGTAACACCCTTAAATACTGCCCTTAGAGAAATATCATTACAGTTATAAACTTAAACTTTGTGGATAATGATGTTTTGCAGGAATGGTCTTCTTATGTTCAAATAATTTGTAATGCTTTATTGTTAAATCACATTTGATTAATATTTTAGATATGATTTTATGCTTAATACAGAATAAATGTTGTCAACCGTAGTCCCAGTTCTTTATAATTGGCCATATAAAAACAGATCTGTTCTTGATTTTTATCATACATAATAATATTTTATTATGTATCTGTTAAGAAATTAATCAGCTAGCTCATTCTGAATTCTGCACTGAGTAAATAAATAGATATACATGTACCTATACTGGTTTTTTTTGTGGTCACAATTCATATTTCTCTCTTTCACACTTCTTTAAATTTGAAATTTTTATCAGCAGGTGAGCAGGTAAATAACAATTATTGGTCATAATAATTAATACAATTTAAATTTTGATCCATATGTGCATGTTTTGAATGAGACGTACAGTTTTGAAAAAGAATTAACAGGAAGGTAGTCATAGGGTATCATTAGCATTTGATTTGCCAGAAGTTCACCGCAAACTATATAAGGCTTAGAAAGTTTGCCGGAAGTTCACCACAAAAATTGCCAGAAGTTCGCCACAAACTATATAAGGCTATCAAAGTTCGCCAGAGGTTCACCACAAATAGTCGCCAGAAGTTCACCACAAACTATATAAGGCTATCAAACTTTGCGGCAAGTCTGTCGCAACCTTCATTTGCATGGTAAAAAGTCGCGGTGAAGTTGCCGCAAACTATTTGCAGCAACCTTACCGCAGTGTGTGCGGCAGATCTGCCGCAACAGTTCGCAAGAAGGCTGATTTTTCAGTAAGGGTACCTGTACAAACTGGATATCACATCCTAATTTTCACGGCGATGCTATTTATAGAGCCTGTAAATATAGATACGATCCATGTAAACTTATCGATCCTTTAAATAAGCTTATACTAAACAGTTATTAAAGAAAAACTGTAATAAGATATTTGAATATTGTTTTTCTGTACTGACATCGAGTTTGACTCTTATTGATAAATTAAAACTTAACGAAATATTTATTGATATAGTTTTTAACACGTACGGTCCTACATACATCCTTTCAATACTTTTATTTGGAATAGCACATGTTTTTCTCTGTTTATGACGTCTTTACACTAAATCAATTGGATTTGTACTGATTGATATCTTGTCTTGGATTCATATGTTTTATCAGTTGTTATTTGATATGAACTAGTTTTCTTAAACTGCGATTACCATTAAATCGGTATTTTCTGTCTTTAGTCGTTTTGTTTTTTTGTTTTTATGCTTAGTATCGATCTGATGAGTCGAGCCCTTTTCAGCTGATATATTTTATGATGTGCTATTATACAATTTTCCCATGTCAGGCGGGGTGGGGGGGGGGAAACATGTTTAATCCCGTCACATGCTGTTTGTGCCTGTCCCAAGTCAGGAGCCTGTAATTCTTCTCCAGTGTTTGGCTTTATATCATTTTTTTTTCGCTTATTGTTTTGTTAATAAATATGGCCGTTGGTTTATTCGCTTGAATTATTCTATGTTTTTTCATGTCGGAATTTTTTTATAGCTTGCTAAGCGGGTTGGGTTGTGTTCGTAGTTAAAGGACTTATGGTACCTATAGTTGCTAACATCTACGTCATTTGGTCTCTTGGGGATAGTATTTCATTGGCAATCATATCACAGCTTCTTATTTTTAAATTCCTTAACTACCACACGTATAAATAAAATGCAATCGGTAAACAAATATATTTTTTTTCATAAAAGCTAAATGACCTAATACTCTTTATTTTTGCCACTAATTGCTGATTTGTATATGCATTTGTGATGGCAATGAGGGCCACATGGCAGTTTATGGACAGGATAGTCCTCGCAAAAAAAGTATATGGACCGAAGCGAATAAGTGTGGATGTACTGGAATTTGGCCCGATCGAAAGAACATGAATTACTTGTTGATATATCTTTTCATTGTTTGGCTAAAATGCTTTCTTCCATCCTCGACTTTTTCTTTTTATTGCACACTTTCATTTTCATTCGTGTTCCTCTAATTAGAAAACCTTAAATGGTTACATTGACGTTTATTTTGTCTTAAAGTTTGAAACCTACTGCAAATGAAAATATTTTGAAAATCACCAGGCACATATTTGGAAACTATACATCAAAAACAGATGCAAATTAACGTCTCACCATAATTTTTAATGGAAAATATCGTTTATACAAATATATTGAAATGAACTGATGATTCGATATGAGGTATACAAATTTTAATGTTGAATGGAAATTATAGATATATATATGCAAGTCGACATCTGACCATATACTGTAATGATTGTCATTGTTACTAATATAGAGATAAAAATCCTGCCTTTTTTAGAAGATCAATGTTCTTCGCATCTGTTTGTTCTTTTAACTTTGATATTTTGCAGGGCTCACAACTGATGAATCCTAAATATTTGTTGGTAAAGGATAAATGTGAAGATACTAAAGACCAATTTGCCTATCACATTGAAAACCCGGTTTCTCTTATCTCTACCACTCGATAACAATCAAAATTCTTATGTTCCTTTCGGAAATAAGTGCACGTTGATGAGATATAAGACAAATTAAAAAAAAAAGGTTTATATCTGGATGATGTTGATAAATAGGTAGCAGATATTTGTAAGTATTAACTTCCTTTATATATAGATATATATATTGTTTTTGTGTTTAAGTATTCATATATCAGGCCTTATATACTCAAATGAATTCCATTACAATCTGGCGAAAAAATTAAACGGCTAATGTTTGATTCAGGACCAACAGACGTTTAGCAATGAATATGAATGACATAGTCTTTTCAAAATCTATCGACAATGAACTGATAGCAGTCAGGATAGTTATGTTGAAGCAATATCAGAAATAAAATAATCTTTTATATCACCAGCTAGAAGTCCTTCAGTTTTCTTATGGACATTCCAACACCATACCATTTCGCCAGTAATTATATCTGGCTTCTTGTGAAGAATTGCATTAAAATGAGTTTTATTCATATTTTCAGTCTCTCTAAAGTGTCCATGTTGTCTTCCCTTTTTGTCCAGACCAACCTTAAAAAGTGTTGTATTTTTATGAACAAACTGACCTGAAATACAAGAAAAATATAATAATTACAAACACAGTCATAAAAATATTCTTAAACGATTCTGTAATTCAGTGACATTTTTATTCACGAAAAGGTCAAAAGTCTCACTGATTTTGAATTGTTAATATCGTCATATGACAGCACCTAACGGTTTACATATCCTTAGACATTCGGCTGTATAAAACTTTAAATATGGTGTTCATTTAGCTGTACATGTACAGGATGTATGAATACACTGTCACATCCAGTAAGAATATGGATGTTACATCCGATGCCATTTTTAAGGTACACCTAAGAATGTTTCGAAAACTTTTTGAGGTGGACTGTTTAAAGATAAAAGAAAATATCATATGACCATTTTTTTCGTCCTTTGAATTCGAAAATAAAAACGATTTAAACATTCCTCCTTTACATCCTTACAAGATATAAGTCCGACAGATATCATTTTGCTGTTCTCAAGTCAACAAAAAATATTTGACAAGCAAATTAACTTTATTGCAAATCTGCCTTTTCGGGACTGCTATATACCAGACATGAGGTTGCCTGCTTTTGAAAAGTCCTGCTCACGAGTATAACCAATATCTTGCTTTTCAAGTTTTGAAAGGCACATCAGAATATACACACACATATATATATAGATTCTACCACTGCGTCGAGTGTGATACGATATTTATCCACTCGAGACAGTTAAATTTTCAAATTTAAAACGCGAGGCTCGCCGAGCGTTTTAAATATTTAAAATTTAACTGCCGAGAGTGGATAAATATCGTATTACACGAGATTTGGTGGTGGAATCTGTTTCTCTAATGATTTTCAAACAATATGCAGGCAAACTTATTAACACTGGACACTTTTAATTTGCAAAACACTCATTTGCAAATCCGCCGCCGCCTCTCCTTAGAGCTACAGTGTCGTGTATATAACCAAAATGTGTGGAATTACATGGGATTCAATAATTTAATTGCTTTTCTGCTGTTATTATTATAGATATTTTGTAATTTGATTTAGAAAAACATGGGATTTTCAATATCCCATGGGATAGGGCAAATCCCATGGGATTGACCATTATCCCATGGGATTTTGGTTAAATCCCATAGGATTTTTTGGGGTCCCATGGGATAATTGTAGTCCCATGGGATATTTGTTGTCCCATGGGACAAAAAAAATCCCATGGGACTATAATTATCCCATGGGATTTTTAATATCCCATGGGACACATGGGATAAAATAAAATCCTATGGGATTCAAATTATAAATATACAGTAAATAAATGTGTATGTTACAATGAACTCTGTTTGGTAGTAAATTGTTTTAAGATGAATCTTTTTAGTTGAATATCTTTTTTTCCTTGGAAATGTTAATGCAATTATATTGTTCTATAACTGTTCAAAACTAAACTTTTAAACAACAAAGCAGATAATGTAAGTATCAATATATGTTTATTTATGAATTCTAGAATACTTTTTTGAAACACAATTTTCCCATTTGAAATCAATGAAAACTCTATTAATAGGCTTAACATACTAGTAGCTTTTTACATAAATCTATTTTTTTTTTCAGGATATCCCTCCACCCAAAAAATTAATAGTTTCTTATCATCCAGCATTGTGTGATCGTAATGTATAGTCCACTTTTTGGCCATTCAGCACAGAACATAGTCATTATTGTGGTTTTAATATCTTTAGATATTTAATAGAAGTTCAATTCATTGACTGAGTGATGAAAATAATAACTGATCTGACTTTTGTCTTTGAATTTATTTTAGTCTTGTTTCTGTGTTTTCTCTTTATATTCTTAGTGATGAATTTCAATCCTTCTGAAAAAGAACCAATAAAATCCGAAGTTATGGATAATAAAAAATTGTTTGCATACATGTAGCAATAACATATGATTTTCAATAAAAATAGCTATGCGGTATGGATTTTACTGATTGTTGAAGGTTGTCCAGTGTCATCAGTTGCTAACCTCCTACATCCTTTGGTCTCTGATGGAGAGTTGTCAAATTAGCAACATACCACATCTTCCTATTCTAATATTATATAACAATCAATTTATGTATTCTTCTTTATAACATTTGGGTATTTTCCCCAGTTATATATATATATATATAGATCAATGTTAAAACTTTAGGCAATTACAATAAAATTCCATTTTTCACAAGAATTTGCAATATATTATACAGAAAACCAACAATAGAAACAGCACTTCTTCAAGCTTCTGAAGTTCTGAAAGAGTTCCACTTGTGTTTTATTTCAATTAGAAAATACATTGAACTCTTTGGACATGTTGGAAATTATAACATTGATACAAAAAATTATATTGTTTTTTTTTTCTTATTTTTGTGTTGTTCGGTTGCTGTCTCATTTTTATATATGCTTATACATATATCCTAAATCTTCTTTTTTTTAAACTTAATCATTAATAGTAAAAATGGGATATTTTTTATTTTGATAATCTCAAAACATTATTATTCTATCAAATAACTTATTTCCAAGTTCACAAAACACCAATGTGTCAGATATTAAATTTAAGACATGTATAAACATGATCAACAAGCAGTTGACAGGATGTCATGCAAAAATCTCACTAATATTAAACTTTCACAAAAACTCCATACTCAGCGAGTACTATTAACGTTCTTTATAGTACATGACAAATTCCTAATACAGGACACCATGCCTGGTAAACAATAGCATGTGTCAATGTCTAGTCAATCATGTAATCAGGCTCAAAATCTTAGTTTGGCACTGAATTTAAAAATTCAACACATAATGAACATGTGTATGAAATTCAACTTTATGGTAAGCTATATACCTTAACCTAAAACTTTAACCTAAGAATGTACTATAATTTCACATTATGACATTTCTATGTTCAGTGATTCATAAAATCAGGGTAAAAACAGTAAATGTGGTGTATAATGTATAAACAAGAGTGCACACGCTGAAATGTTGCGCCTTCCTTACTCATCATTGATATCATGTTGATAGTCCTAAATATAAAGCTTTACTACAACTATCACATAAACTCAACATGATCCAAGAAAATGAATTCAAGGTCATATGAACCTGACAAGAAATATATGTACACCTTACAATCATTCAATATACTAAATACAGTTGAACTATTGCTTATAGTTTCTAACATTGTCTAAGAAGCAGACTTAACCAAGAAAACTAAACATTGACCAATGAACCATGAAAATGAGGTGAAGGGCAGATGAACCATGCCAGGCAGACATGTACAGCTTACAATCCTTCCATACAACACATATAGCTGACCTATTGCTTATAGATTAAGAAAAACAGACCAAAACACAAAAACTTAACACTGAGCAATGAACCGTGAAAATGAGGTCATGGTTAAATAAAACCTGCGAGACTGACATACATGTACATCATAAAATGTTTCCATACACCAAATATAGTTGAACTATTGCATTTAGTATTAGAAAAAAAGACCAAAACTCAAAATTTTTACTTTGACTACTGAACCATGAAAATGAGGACAAGGTCAGATGACACCTGCCAGCTAGACATGTACACCTTAAAATCATTCCATACACCAAATATAGTAGACCTATTGCATACAGTATAAGAAAAACTGACCAAAACACAAAAACTTAACTATAACCACTGAACCATGAAAATGAGGTCAAGGTCAGATGACACCTGCCAGTTGGTCATGTACACCTTACAGTCCTTCCATACACCGAATATACTAGACCTATTGCTTATAGTATCTGAGATATGGACTTGACCACCAAAACTTAACCTTAAATATAAAAAAGAAGATGTGGTATGATTGCAAATGAGACAACAACTCTCCACAAGTGACCAAATGACACAGAAATTAACAACTATAGGTCACCGTACGGCCTTCAACAATGAGCAAAGCCCATACTGCAGTCAGCTATAAAAGGCCCCGAAATGACAATGTAAAACAATTCAAACAAGAAAACTAACGGCCTAATTTATGTACAAAAAATGAACGAAAAACAAATATGTAACACATAAACAAACGACAACCACTGAATTACAGGCTCCTGACTTGGGACAGGCACATACATACAGAATGTGGCGGGGTTAAACATGTTAGCGGGATACCAACCCTTCCCCTAACCTGGGACAGTGGTGTAACAGTACAACATAAGAACGAACTATAAAAATCAGTTGAAAGAGGCTTAACTCATCAGATGGATAAAAATACAAATACTACAAATACAGTGGACGTGGCCGGGTACTTGTACATCCAAACAACAAAAAGACACTAAGTATAGATCTGAGAGTACTCGCAGTTACTGACAACTAGTACAAAGCCACTAACAACTAATAAAAAAAAAATCATGCATCTAAGACTAAGTTCTTGTTCACTGATCCATGAAATGAGGTCTAGGTCAAGTGAAAACTCTCTGACGAGCATGAGGACCTTGCAAGGTACGCACATACCAAATATAGTTATCATATTACTCATAATATGAGAGAAATTAACATTCAAAAAAATCTGAACCATGAAAATGAGGTCAAGGACAATGGACATGTTTCAGACAGAATTGGTATCATGACATGCATGAGGCATCTATATACAAAGTATGAAGCATCCAGGTCTTCCACCTTCTAAAATAAAAAGCTTTTAGGAAGTTAGCTAACGCCACCGCCGAAGCCGCCACCGGATCTCTATCCCTATGTCAAACTTTCTGCGACAAAAGTTGCAGGCTCGACAAAAATACATGAACATTTTAAAGTACTAAATTTTAAGTATATACATGTAAAACCACAAGTTACTAACTGAAATTCAGTCTCATGGTGAACTGTAACCAAAAACTTTAAGTGAATACAATTTAGAGAAAGACAGATGGACGCACAAACACTATCAAAACAGAGCATAAAACTTACCAAACAAGATCTTTCAGAAGCAGGAAAATTGAAGTGTTTCTTTTCTTTCTCTGCCCTCCATGATATAAACTTCAAATTCATTCATGCAAAATATGAAAATCTTCAAAAGTAGGACCTTGTACCGCAGCTTATCCACATTTTGACTTTTGAACTGCATTGTTCTTTTCATCTTGCTGGCAACCTAAACATAAAAAAAAAAATGATAAACACATAATTCTGGATTAACTTCGTGTATTTATTTTTGTTGGTACAAACAATTTTTTCCAACTTTAAACTAAATCTGCCTCTGCTTTAAAAAACAACTGGAAACCATTATTAACTGCATGTATTTATCTTAATTGAAAACAATTTCTTGAGTTTTTCTCATTTGTATCACCCTGTTATTATATATAAATTTTATTTTTGTCCCTTTTCAAAAATAGGAATGCATGGTTTAAATTCCTCAATAATCATGATAATTCTAGGTCAGTCAATTAAAAATGTATGAATAAATTATTTAACCTATATACTATTAATATCAATATATTTATTTTTTGATAAAAACTAGGCTCTGTGTTAAAGACCGTACCTTGACCTATAATTGTTTACTTTTATAAATTGTGAATTGGATGGATAGTTGTCTCATTGGCACTCATACCACATCTTCCTATATCTACAAACAGATTCTATGGGCGAGCAGACATTACACCCTGGAGGTGGTTTTATAAAAAGCATACGACTTAGATGTACCATAAGCATGGAAAAACAATTCAGCAGTCAGTTTCACAAAAAAACTTACAAATAATATTGATAGTAATTTAGTCATGTACAATACAGTATACTTTATACGATTACTTGTATTTTTTTTTTGTAAAACCAACTCAAGTATATCAATCTTAGTCGTAAGTATTAAGTATTATTCATCTTTTGGATAATTTTATGTTGGTTTATTTTATGAATATGCAGTGGCGGATCCAGAACTTTTCACAAGAGAGGGCCGGCTCCAGTCATGCTTCAGTGATCCCTATATAATCATCCAAATTTTCCCAAGAAAGGGGGCCCCGGCCCCCTCCCCCCCCCTATTGAACTTTCAAATTCACAACATGCCGGTGCCTGTGACTGTGTTCAAAGTGGTGGGTTTTCACCCTCGTTGTATTGCGGAATAACGATTTAGGCAAATTGAGAAAAACATCATGTCTGTGGTTGATAATAGTGTGTATGCATTAATTTTCTATACCTTCTTATTTAATATTTTTCCAATTTTGAGTACTGACGGCAAGTGTTGTAACGTATAGTGTACCAATGTCTTGAGACCAATGTGCTATTTCCAAGTGCGATCGAGGAATGCAGGGGAAAAAAACTTATCAATTATGTTTATTCTTAAGACAAAACTGAGCCGCCGTAAAAATGAACCGTGTCGAGAATGTTACTGACACGTAATAGGGCAGAGACATATATACACATATGTGTATATGTCTCCGTAATAGGGTCATCCCTCGAGAACATTAACTAGTGCATTGATAATTTACTATGCAGTCAGTATCCCGGAAAAAAACAACGTATGGATGCAAAACGCTTACTGGTTTCGGCTGACTGCTGATACGTGCACTTTGTCTCAAAATATCCCGGATAGTTGTTTCATTACCAATCATACCACATCTCCTTATTTTTATATATACGAAAGCTTTATTCATATTTTTTGGTGTATTGATGAATGTGTAAAGATACATTTTAAAATACAGCACAAGAGATGCAGATTATATAAAACTTATAGGTCGAAGACATACTGACAACGCCATGGCAAAAACTTAAAAACGACCAAATGACGTACAACAGTCTATAAAACTTAACTATAGCATACAAAACGCAAATATTTAAAACACATAAGAAGCACCCAGACAGTCAAATAGAAATTAAAAGAATAAATAATTTGTAAACTAGGCCTACAGCTATATTTTCTTATCATCTAACAGTAAACATAGGTTCTGGTATTATGTGATAAGTCATTTTTTCATGCAGACCCAGTTTCATTGATACTTTGAACTTAAAGTGGTTTTATGCATATCAGCCCAGATTATCATATGTGTGTAATTTTATTAAACAATTCACCAATACACATTCTAAACAGGTTAAATTCAATTTACAGATTCAGATCTACTGGCATTCAACACCCAATTACTTACTTGCTGTATATTGCTAACTTTGATTGTATATTGTCAATCCCTCAACATCGTGAATACGCCATGCGAGGTGTTGGCTATGTTTGATACAGGGTGGCGGCTTCGAAGCGTAGAACAAAATCCAGGTAGGCCTAAATGAAAGTATAAAATTTTGTTGTTGAAAATTTTAAGTACTAAATTCCTAAATTTGTACTTAACTCCGTTCTACGGGTAACATGGTTGTTTGATATGAAAATAGGATAAAAGCTTCCGAAAATTATCACATTATAAGTATTCGTAAATGGATATGAAAAAACTTAACAAGGAATAAGTATTGGTAAACGGACAGAAAGTCGCAGTACAAAAGTTTAAATTAATTATTTTACAATTGTTTAAATATATGAGAGAAAGTTCTTGACGAATTGACTTTATTTATAGATAAATGTATTAAGTTGAGGAAATGATTAATTCGCCTTCAAATAGTTTTTTTTTTTTTTTTATCAAAAACTTATAAAAAGGAGACATTTTTGACAGCATGAAGCCAGTAAATTACCAAACCACTTTGGCAGATTGTTTTCTTAACAATCATTGTTCAATATTAATATTCAAAAATAAATTTTGTTTACAAGTCCGTTTCCTTTTAAAAATATTTCAGAAAAATGCTGAAACGTTTTTAAAATTAAGTTTATTCAAAGAAAAAAATATCCCAAAACTGAATCGTGACTTTTTACTTGTTACTTTATGTTGTACGTTCTAAGTGTCAATGCTAGCAAACACAAATTTGGAAATAAAATCGATTACAATGTAATTTTATAGAAGAAAAAAGGGGGGTTAATGAACAAATTATTACTATACACTCATATACTTCTAAAAAGATTTGAATTTGTAAGCTGTCTATAGATAATGTTAAATCATTTCAAGAGTTCAATTAATTTAGGAGAAAAAAAAGATTATAAACAGTTTAGTTTTCGTCGCCTACTACTATAAAAAATAGTGATTCTTTTTGTAGATTTGGTACTTCAGTTTCGACTCAAAATTTCCTATTGAAATTGTTAGAAATATTTAGGAGAAGATTGTATTTGTAATTTATGTAATTGTGGTGATATTGGCGACGCGATTCATTATATTATAGCAAGGATTTGTACTGATTATAGAATGTTCGACAAAAGACGAAAGTAGACAAACCCTATTTAAACGGGGTTTTGATATCCAAGGACGCCACATTTTACCTCGAATAAGATCTATATTTTTTAACGTTTTCAAATGAAATAACTTGAATTGAAAATTTCCCGACTATGTGAAGATTTCTTATATTTCGAAATGGCTTCAATTATTACATACAAAATGAAAAATGTATTAAACTTCTTTTTGTAAAAACAATATTCATGTATTTTTAGAAACATAAGTTATACAGATGTTCTCAATAAAAAACAATCATTAATATACTTTATGGTGATATTTATAATGACTGGCAGACTGCTATTTAAAAGTGCGGTCATATGCCTCAGTGTTATAGGTGACTGCAATTTAATAAAATTGAAATTAAGATTTTTATTAATATTTTGTATATAGGTATCCCTCAATGATGTATAGCATGGACAGACTGAGAAGAAATGGTATTCATCCTCAATTTCTTGTCTACTGCAGGATAGGCAAATAACATAAGTTTATTTGCTACTTTTTTTCTTCTTTATTTTATATAAATGATTTTTTTTTCTTCAAATTTTAACATTTTTTTCTTCGAAAAATTTGTAGTGTTGCAACAGGGAATGGACACAGATACTTAACTATATTTAACGAAAGAAATTTTGTGTAATGTCATCAATCTGTATTACACATCGACAGGATGTTCTCTAGAAAACTATGGTATTTCTAAAACGTTATACACACCCCAGGGTACACGCACTGTCGTAATGGAAAATTACTGCATGCTTTAATTACCTGTAATCAGCAATGCAACAAATCCGTTGACTGACCATGTCATTACAGTTTAAATTTTTTTTCCTTAGATCAAAACGGAATATTTATTTTAACTTTAAAACTTTAAAAAGTATACTTTGACATAATTATGAAGTAAAAGAATTTAACAATTTAATAATTGGATTTTTCCAAAGATTAAGATACAATTATTATATTTATTATTCTAGGACTGACAGATATATCACAGGCACTTGTCTCAGATTTTTTCTCCTATATACCTTAATTAAAGTATATAGATTTTTTTTCTGAGACAAGTGCCTGTGAGATATATACATGCATAAGTCCCAGACATATATACTTGTAAATCAAAATGATTTACATAATTACTGGGAAATAATATAATGTTTCAGTTTTGTTGATGTCACAAATACACATGAATTATTTGATGATGCATGCTGGAATTTCTTATCTAAATGCATGACCGTGACTACAGACATATATCCATTTACAGATTCTATAATTTCTTGAGAAAAAAAATCAGGAGGGAAGTCAGAGAGAAGTGAAACAAACATTTTAAGCTTTTATTAAACATTGTTGGGAAAACAATAAAATACGACACTGAGTTTTGAAAAAAAAGTTTATGATTGGTCTTGATTTTTTTTAACAAAGATAGAAACAATTTTTTGTCCCAAGAAAAAAAAACAATGCCCCCTTTTTAGCCACACCGACACACGCCGATGAATGGAGAATTCCAAGTAGGGTCACAAGGTCACATTATAAAACTTTTTCAGTCGCCCAGTCTCAAAAAGCAATTTTGACTGGCTTTGTTTTTAGTCGAATTATATTTTTGCAGGTCAGGTTGCAAAGTGGCAGGTCGGATTTGACCGCCATGTTGACAACGGTCCTAAAAATATCCGAAAAAACGTTGAATCAAACGATATGAACCTACACAGTTTTAATTATAAGACTGACACACACCATGCAGTGTGCTTACTGTGCTGGATGAGGTGCTGTAACTTGATATACATGTATCATTAAGTTACAGTACTGTTAGGATTTGCCTGCCTTTTTACAGGGACTTTCTATACTAACTGTTAGTATAGAATGACCAGGGCTTGAAAGTATGGTTCTCTGCTCAGCAACGGTCGCGTGATTGTAGCAGTAAAATACATCGGGGGGTGGGGAGGGGGAGGGGGCACTTCAATACTTAATTGATAGGGGTGTCGCTTGGGTTCTGTTACCCCACCCTTTTCATATAATTTAGATCTTAAAAATGTATACCTTTTCGTATATTGCGTCGGTAAAATTGTAACCTTTTCCCATATTGGTTGGGTTTCGTGGGGTGTGTTGGAAAAGTGGAATATTTAAGGCTAAGATTCTGTGTGTAATGTTTACTTACGGCGAGACTTTCGGCTGTGAAAAAATGACAGGGCTTTGCATATACAAGTACATATACAAGTAATTGGAACTTTATCGACCTTATCATATATTTCTGACAGTTTTCCCCACCTATTCCCATATTTTCAAGCTGGAAAAAGTGACCTATTCCAGCGGCACGTCCTATCACCTTGTATATAGGAAGTGCCCCCCCCCCCCCCCCCGAGTAATATACGCAAATGTATAAGTTAATACATTAATTCAGGAGCACAGTCTGTCTTTAACGTAAATAACTTCGAGATTAATATGTAAGTTTACTTTGCTTATCGATGTTCCTGTAATTCAGATTTATATTTATTTGTGAGACCCCCGTCACTATTTATATTCACTCAAGAGTCACTCAAAGAAAGGGGTTCTCCGTTACTGGGAAAATCTTATCTGATTTAGGATCAATTTATTGGTTACACTCCCCTATCACCAGTGATTCTATGTCGTAAGCTGACATTTTGAAAAAGGTATACTGTTGACACCCTGCTGTTGACTATCAATTTGCATGATTAGTCACAGATGTCGACTCGGACTACTGCAAAAGACAATAATTCAGTTCACTGATTTAGATTGAATAGTGGTTCGGTTAATTCTCCTTTTCCCCAAACAAGTAAGAATTAGGTTACATCTTTACTTTTAGCTGAGACTACTATAACCAGAGACATATATACACAGAGATTGGCAACTGTAACAGTGGTCAGCGAAATCCAATTAAAAACACGCATCACACGAGACTTTAACGAGATCGCCATTTTGCATCTGATCATGACAAGTTCACCACCGCTTCGATTTTTATTTTACATCAAGCTTTTCAAAACAGCATAATGTAAGTATATATTTCAATTTCGTAAATTATTTACCTTGTTTTATTCAGTTTGTAGTAATTGTTAGTCAAAATATTGTGACGATTAACGTTTTATTGTGGTCAATAATAAGGGGAAAGCTTGGCCGACATGGACGTTATGAAAATTTTTTACACGGACGTATTTTTTATTAAAACCTTTTCATTCGAAAAGGAATAAAACCATTTATGAGATGAATCACTTTTCCCAAGACATACTGGTTTTGTGTAAATATGTTGAATTTTTCATTAAATCACCCACTTTGATGCAATTTACAATTAAAATTCAGTATTCTCGCTGTCGGCCACGTTCAATGTTTAAAATATAAAGACAGGCCCCTGTCCATGTCTACAGTCAATAAACTTTTCCATCTTTAGAGAATAATTATTCCCAGCACATGAATTACTTTCTTATGACATACTGGATTTGTGTATAACAGTTGTTTTTTACATATTTTTACCCACTTTGATGCAATTTACAATTAAAAATGACCATTCAAGCTGTCGGCCATTTTCATTCTCTTCAATATAAAGACAGGCCCCTGTCCATGTCTACAGTCAATAAACTTTTCCATCTTTAGAGAATAATCATTCCCAGCACATGAATTACTTTCTTATGACATACTGGATTTGTGTATAACAGTTGTTTTTTACATATTTTCACCCACTTTAATGCAATTTACAATTAAAAATGACCATTCAAGCTGTCGGCCATTTTCATTCTCTTCAATATAAAGACAGGCCCCTGTCCATGTCTACAGTCAATAAACTTTTCCATCTTTAGAGAATAATTATTCCCAGCACATGAATTACTTTCTTATGACATACTGGATTTGTGTATAACAGTTGTTTTTTCCATATTTTCACCAGCTTTGATGCAATTTACAATTAAAAATGACCATTCAAGCTGTCGGCCATTTTCATTCTCGTCAATATAAAGACAGGCACCTGTCCATGGCTACAGTTTATAAAATTGTCCATCTTTAAAGAACAAATGTACCCATCACCATTGATCACAGGAATTACTTTCCCAAGACATACCGGTTTTGTGTATATAAATTGTTTTTTTCATTATTTCCACCACTTTGATGACATTTACAAGTTTATATACATGTATATTTACATTCAGTATCTGACAGCATTTTTTTTTTAACAGGATCCTGCATATTATAAAAGAACAAAGATGTTGATCAAATTTACCTAACAGTGCAGCATACAAGAGATGTAATATCATACATGTGCTGAATGTAGGACTCCCTAGCCTTTCTGATTTAAAAAAAAGATTCCCTGGCAGACAGGAACAACTATTAGTGATGACTTTTTTCAAATGTTACTGCACAGTCATGTAGTGGACCGATTACATGTACTACTATCAATGTGATACTAAAAAATGGTTTTGTAAGAGAGAAAATGACATGTGCTTATCCTGACTGTGAAAACACCACATTATTGTAGTTCAAATATCATAGTTCATATGCCAAACTTGATGTACATGTGTATGCGTGACATCATTGAACTAAGAATAAATACAAGACTCCGCATTCAATCTATTGAATTTGAAACAGAAGTGGCAGTTGTGCAGAGACTATACGGATAAAAATGCAAATAAATATCTTGTGTTCAACTTCATTTGTCTTCTTTACGTTTACAAAGTATACATGTACATAATTTTTACATACATGTATAACAATATGATGATGAAGTATGATTGCCAATGAGACAATGATTTACATGTATGACTATCATTGGAAGGCCACTCTATAATATTTGTATATCATGAGAATGGAAATGCTACCTTTGTAGCAAAAAGGTAGCATAATGTAAAAAAAAGGAAAATGTTCATTTATTCAACAACACTCCTGTGAATATATAACTTGACAGTACTAAAGACAAAATATTTCGTTTCACAAATTCCTTCCTCTCCTCGGAAAATAACATATTTAATTGTTTACATGAAATGACAAAATGTGTAGAATAAGAAGCAAGAAATGTTCACTCTACTTGTACACTACTAGTCGCTCATATTAGTCATCATCTATGTTTGTTTCAGTCCTTTAGCAATGGTGCTTGTTTATATTTATCTGTTGTGTTGTGTTGTTTCAGTTTTACATGTCCTCATTCTGTGATCACTGTTTCACCTCGCCTATTTTGAAAAATGTTAATGCAAATATTTTCTGCAATAAATTGAAAAGGCACAGCTGCTATGACTATTCAGAAATGTGAGGTATATGTCAATGAGACAACAACCCAACGACAAAAATATTCTTTGCACATCTATGAATGTTTAAGAATTCTTGTGGAGGTCAAAAGCACATAACGTGTACTTATATATTGGTGACCTGGTACATGTATGTACCTATTGATGCATTCCGTCCTAAACATAAATTGTGTGAAGAGACCAAGCAGTTTATATGCTTATAAAAAACTGATATTAAAATGAATTCCTGTATAACAAATTCCGGGAATGAGACACTATTTTATTTAAACCAGATGAGATATTAGTGGTAAAGGTTTAAACAGAAGCAGGAGATGTCAAGGGGCAATACAAAAAGTACAAGGTCATGTAACACAGATAAAAAAATGACAAATGAAAAAATAACAGCCCACATAGCACTGCACCGAAACATAAACCTACAAAAGATAAGATAAAACTTGTCTTCAATTTTAAATCTTTCTAATTTCAAACTCGAGTTTCACTACCCGATAGGAAAGAGTAAAGATAAGGATGTTGCAGTACTTCTGTGGTCTATGAAACAGAACATTAAAATTCTACAGTTCAGCAGAGCATTTTACTGTACTTATGATACACGTTGTTTTTAATCAGGGTCTGTGATATTAAGTCTATAAAAAACTACAAATAATGACAGATTCATATTCTATATTTCATGACAGCAAAAATAGTGATTTCGACAACACTGTACATAATGTACGTTCATTTAGGAAATTCATGCAAAGGTTCCACAAATAATGTAATTGTAGGTCAATCAAAAATTAATCATTTAAATCCGTTTTCCACGAGACAAAATTCTACTGGCTACATATTTTTTTTTATGTAAAAAAGTTGCTTTCTGATTTCTTTTTTTGACATGTTAAATGACTATTTTTGATCCTGATTGAATACTATAGTAGAATGTAGGACAGTAAGTCACAGGACAAAAAGTCACGGACGAAAAGTCACAATTCAGTTTTGAGATTATTTTTCTCTGAACAAGAAAACACTAATTTTAAAAATAATTTTTTGATTTTTTATTGAACTATAATATATGAAGCAACTTTGTAATTAAAATTTATTCAATAAATATCAATGATGATCAAATAATTGTAATGATAACAAAATGTCAAAGTGGTTTGGCACTTAAATGGCTTCATGGTGCCAAGAAATATATTATTTGCACGATTAAAATTTAATAATTTTTCATTTATCAAGGCTTATGAACAATTCCCTGAACTTAAAAATGAATAAATGTACAAAAAGATATTATTTGAAGATCTTTCTCTTATATATTCAAACAATTGTCAATAAATTATTTGTGATTTTTGTCCTATCCAATTTGTGACTTTATGTCCTGTGACTTTCTGTCCGTTTACCCTATTCATAGTATAGCCCAGTGTTTCTGTTAAAATAAAGTTCTGGTCATGGTTAAAATAATGTCAGAATTTGTTTAGTTGTAAAAACAATTACCAAGTAATAATCCACTTAGAACTTCACCTCCGGCAAAATTCAGGTGATCGGAGGGCAATAAATTGCGTAATCGCACACCAGTGAATCCACAGTCACAACTCTAAGGAAATAATTACCGGAAAATCGGACACACATAATTTCACTGTGTAATATAGAAGCAAACTTTAGCAAAGAAATGTTTCTTGTAATATCATGATCATTACCAGATTTTACTTTTTAAATTAAAAGAAATGCCGAAAAAAAGAAAAAAATATTTTCTCAATCAAATACATTAAAAAAAATACAACTATTTCAAGTAGTTTTTTAGAAAAAGAATTTATTTGATCTGAAATAAGTTTTCCTATTACTTTTCTTGATTAGCTATCGAGGTTATTCATCCCTGACTTGTCTACATGTTGTAGAATAATTATCGACGAGAATCTCATTCCGGGCCGCGTTTTTTAACGGGATTTCACGGAGTTGCCAATCTCTGTGTATATATGTCTCTGACTATAACACATGTGTTATAGTAGTCTCAGCTTTTAGGTAGTCAAAATAATTATGACGTCTTGCAAGACTATTTTAATTTTTTTTCTATCTATCTATCTTCATATTTACGCACTCAGTCACAACTTTGACTATTATGTGACCAGAAAAAAGTTAAACAGTTAAAATAGCCTTGCAAGACGTCATAAATTTTTGGACTAATCTTTTGGCAAATATGGTCGTACAACAGGGGTTTAATTGTTACAATTTGCCGGATTTTCTATCCTTACGAACCCTGAAAAACTAACCAGGCCAGGTGATGAAAAATCTGTCTCCACTTTTTATCCCACCAGAAAATCAAAAGGTTGTCTCCTTATGGAGCTTCCATTTGATTTTTATGGTGGGGGGGGGGGGGGGGGTTAGCTAGGATGAAATTTGTAAAAAAAAGCAGGACAGGAGTTTTGAGTAAAAAAAAAAGGCAGGATGAGCAACATGGCAAAAAAAAAAAAGGCAGGATGATAATTTATGTAAAAAAAAGTCAGGATAAACTAATAAAAAAAAAAGGCAGGATCGAATAGAGTGAAAAATATAAAGGCAGGACAGAGATTACAACTTAAAAAAAATGCAGAACAACATTTTTCATCCTACTCCCCCCCCCCCCCCCCCCCCATAAAAATCAAATGGTAACTCCCTTACACCTAAATGACAAAAACATATACAAATATGGTATCATTGGACATTGCCAATGTGACGGCTCTTCAACAGAAACTAAAGACGTAGAAGTTAACAACTATATAGGTCACCGTAGGCTCTTCAACATAAACTAAAGACAGAAGTTAACAACTATATAGGTCACCGTACAGATTTCAACAATGGGCTAAAAAGCCAAACTGCGTAATAAGCTACAAAAGGCCAAAATAGATAGACGATATCTGACAAGGGTAGAAATGATCAGAATGTTGAAAAATAAAATCTACTGTCCATTTTAAATGGCATCAAAACTGGCAGCTGACTCATAGGAGTTGTTGCCTTAAATACAGATTTTTACCTTCTTTTTTTTCTTCATATTTCTTGAATTTGCCTTTTTATCTCTAAAACTGTAATATTTAAAGAGAAACTTACATTTGTAAATCTTATTAAAAAGTTATTGCTTTTCAACTATGATTTTGATCCAGTTTTTGCAAAAACTTGGAAACTTTAAATCTTGGGTAAACTCCTTATATTATACTGCCTGGTCTCGTGGTATAGCGTGTTAACCTCAAGTGCAGAAGGTTGTTTATTTTGAACCCAACAGGGTAAAACCAAAGACTTTAAAGTTGGTATTTGCTGCTTCTCCCCTAAGCACGCAGTATTATTAAGGAGTAAGAGCAAATACTGGTTTGTTCAGAGTCAGAATTATGTGTCAAGGTAAGGTGACATGTCTCTCTGAGAACTAGTGTAAGAGATAAATTAGTCCTTATAAAAATTGTCTGGTCAGACAAATATAACTAGTATAAAAAGTCCATGGATACAGAATTTACTAGTATATTTAGTCTGATGTCAGTAATTTATGTCCCCAGACTAATTTTCCTAGTCCAAGACATCACTATTCCTAGGTAAAAATGTCCAGTTTTTATACGGCCGCAAAAAATTTTTGCAGTCGTATATTGGTATGACATTGGCGTCTTCGTCCGAAGACACATTGGTTTTCGCACAATAACTTTAGTTTAAGTGAATGGATCTATATGAAATTTTACCATAAGGTTCAATACCACAAAAGGAAGGTTCGGAATGATTTTTGGGGTTATGGTAACAACAGTTAAGGAATTAGGGGCCAAAAAGGGGCCAAAAATAAGCATTTTTGTAACTTCCAGACAATAACTTGTATGTTAGTGTATGGATCTCTCTGACATTGTACCACAAGGTTCCATATCACAAAGGGAATGCTGGGATTGATTTTGGGGGTAATTGCCTCAAAATTTTAGGAATTAGGGGCCAAAAAAGGGGCAAAAAACAAGCATTTTTCTAGTTTCATGACAATTACTTGTGTGTAAGTGTATGGATCTTTCTGAAATTGTACTACAAGGTTCCATATCACAAAGGGAAAGCTGGAATTGAGTTTGGGGGTAATTTCCCAAAAACTTTTAGGAATAAGGGGCCAAAAAGGGGCTAAAAATAAGCATTTTTCTAGTTTCCAGACAATAACTTGTGTTCAAGTATATGGATCTCTCTGAAATTGTACTGCAAGGTACCATACCACAAAGGGAAGGCTGGGATTGATTTTGGGGGTAATGGGCTTAAAATATTAGGAATTAGGGGCTAAAAAGGGGCAAAAAACAAGCCTTTTTCTAGTTTCAGGACAATAACTTGTGTGTAAGTGTATGAATCTTTATGAAATTGTACTACAAGGTTCCATATCTCAAAGGGAAAGCTGGGTTTGAGTTTGGGGGTAATTGCCCTAAACGTTTAGGAATTTGGGGCCAAAAAGGGGCAAAAAAACAAGCATTTTTCTAGTTTCCAGACAATAACTTGTGTTCAAGTGTATGGATCTTTCTGAAATTGTACTGCAAGGTACCATACTACAAAGGGAAGGCTGAGATTGAGTTTGGGGGTGATGAATCATAAAGGGATTAAAAAAATGGGGGGGGGATTTTTTTTTCCTATTTTTTTTCTTCAAAATTTTCCATTTTAAGTTGGTTATTTTTTATTTATGTATAAAAGCAAATAATAATGATATGATTTGATTTCATCAAAAATTGAAATATTGGGCTTCTTTGATATGCTGAATTTAACCGTGTATTTAGATTCTTAATTTTTGGTCCCGTTTTCCAATTGGTCTACATTAAGGTCCAAAGGGTTCAAAATTAAACTTAGTTTGATTTTAACAAAAATTGAATTCTTGGGGTTCTTTGATATGCTGAATCTAACCGTGTATGTATTTAGATTTTGGATATTGGACCATAATAGGTAAATTAAAAAATTTTAAGTTCTTAGACCACATTCATTCTGTGTCAGAAACCTATGCTGTGTCAAATATTTAATCGCAATCCAAATTCAGAGCTGTATCAAGCTTGAATGTTGTGTCCATACTTGCCCCAACTGTTCAGGGTTCTAACTCTGCGGTCGTATCAAGCTGCACCCAGAGGAGCATTTTATTCTAATACTGTATGCAATATGTCAAGTATATTTGGTGTATGAAAATTTTTAAGGATGTACATGTTAGTCTGGCATGTTTTATTCGACCTTGACCTCATTTTTATGGTTCATTGCTCAATGTTATTTTTTTGTTTTTTTGTCAGTTTTTCTATTTTCTTATTTTCAAATTAGCAATAGGTCAACTATATTTGGTGTATGGAATGATAGTAAGGTGCATATCATGATATGTTTGACTGAGAAGTTTCGTCTTACCTTGACTTTATTTTCATAGTACATTGGACAATGTTTAGTTTTTGTGGTTTGGTCTATTTTTCGGATACTGTAAGCAATAAGGCCCCTATATTTGGTGAATGGAATGATTGTAAGATGCACATGTCTGTCTGGCATGTTTTATATGACCTTGACCTCATTTTCATGGTTCATTGGTCAATGAAAAGTTTGCATTGTTTTGTCAGTTTGTCATATGCTTTAAGCAACAGGTAAATTATATTTGGCGGATGTAACGATTGTAAGGTGTGCATGTCTGTCTGGCAGATTTATATAACCATGACCGTATTTTATGGTTCTTTGGTCAATGCTAAGTTTTCTTGGTTTTTTCTTTTTATCAGATATTATAAGCATATATGTCTACTTGTAAGTGTATGGAATGACTGCAAGGTGTCATATAAAAATAAGAAGTTGTCTGTCTGCCAAGGTTAATATTACTGTGACCTCATTTTCATAGAATATTGATAATATTAAACAAAAAAAATGATGAGCATGACAAGATATACAAATGATCCAAAATTGTCAGTTGCCTACTAATTATGTAATAGTAGTTATTGTCATTAAATGATAATGTTTACCCTTTTATGTGTAGGGCAAGAACATTAAAGATAAAGGGAAACTATAAACAAAAGAGATTATCAACAAAAATAGATTTCAGACATCAACAAAGCCTAAATGGTAAGTCCACGTCTATAAAAGTTATTGCCCTTGAATAATGATTATGAAAATAAGATGTGGTATGGTAAATGAGAAAACTATCCACCAGAGTTCAATTAAGTGGATGAAAGCAATGCAATTACTTATTAGAGGCCAATGATGACCTGTAAATAATGAGAAAACCCATAACCTATACATGTTGTAGTCATCTATAAATGACACCACAAACAAAATTTGGAACAAAACATCAATTCAAACTTCAAATATATCAGACTAATTCATAAAAATGAACAAGTTATGAAAAAACAAATATGATGGACGTGAACCAACATCAACCACTGAACTATGTACAGGCTCCTGATTTCGGACAGGCAAAATATGGCAGGATTGATATGAAAATAAGAAGTGGTATGATTGCCATTGAGACTTTTCTCCAATAAGGATCAAATGACATGAAATTTAACAAAATTAGTTCACTGTACAGCCTTCGACAATGAGCAAACCCTATACTGCATAGTAATCTATAAAAGGCCATGAAATTCAAAAAACAAATGTAAAACAATTCAAAAAGGGCATGGCGTCATTTAAAAAGGGCATAATGTCTATCCATACTAAACATGCTTGGGGGATACACCACAAAGGCGAAAGCTAAGTGCCTGATTTTTGCACAAAACAATAAACAAAAAACAAATATGATATAGAGCAACAATTGACAACCACTGAATAATAGACCCCTGACTTGGGATAGACACTTACAAAATGTGGCATGGTTTAACATGTTTGCTGGCACCAAATCCTCCTCTAATTAAGGACAGTGGTGTAAGTGTCAGTTCAATATAAAAACTATAAAATCAGTTGAAAAGGGCTTTTTTCTGCTCTTGGGTCAGCTTATTTTTATACATTCCCGTTTTCATTCTCAATTTTATTAACTCATTAGAATGCAACAAAGCAGAAAAACAGCTACCAAAAACACAGACCGGATGTGGCTGGACATTTATTCTTTCCCTGTAACAAAAAAGACTCAACATACAGATCTATTAGTACTCACAGTTACTGACAGCTAATTCATAGCAAATATCAACTAATAAAATAAACATTTTGTGAGCACCCATCCCCTCCCTAACCTAGGACAGTGGTTTTAATAACAGCACAACCTTTGAACAAACTGTAAACATTTGTTGCAATTGGCTTAACTCAAAAGACTGCAACAAGGCACAAAAACAACTAATATGAAAACCATAGACACAAAGCACTGAAATAAGAGTACTTACAATTTTAAATATTCAAATGAAAGTTTTATCAAAATGTACATAAACATGATAAAGTAGCCATTTTATTGCTGTATTTCTCTTCATTTATAATTTTTGAGTTTTGTGTATTTGTAGGTCAGACATCTTGGTTTTCATGATCATCATTCAACAGGTCAATACTGAACAGAAAACTTAAAGTTGATATTTTTCTATATAGTGTGACTTTTTTATTAATTTGAAATGGAATGTGTTTTTTTCCTACATAAGAAAGAGGAAATTTCAACATAATGACTATAAACAAAAAGGATCATAGATGCACAAGAACTAAATCATGTAAATGCAACAACGTAATTATCAATTGAAAGAAGGGAGGAATGAAAAAATATATTAGTAATTTGTTGTCCAAATGAACTTGCTTTGTCCACTCATTTAAATCGCTCCATCCAATAAAGATGTACGGAGGAGGATTTTTGAAGAACAGATTGCAAAAATGTTTTGTCTAAGAATTGTAGGAATATTCTAGTGGATGAAATAATTTATTTACTTGACTCTTATGTAGTGGACTGAATAATTGTACATAGCAAGTTGAAACAAGAAAACTAAAACTTAACAGGAAAAGTGTTTATTTTATAAATTTGCAAATATAAACGTAATATTATGAACACCACAAAGGTATAAGATTCAAATTGTTTGCATATTCATGTATTGCAATGGAACTATAACAAAGAAAACTTTACCTCATTAAAAGAGTAAACTATTAACTGTGCTTTGTCAATTTATTCAGTCAGAATATGAAATATTTTTTTCAGTTCTATTTTGCATAATAAAACAAACAAGACAAAGATTTCAAATCAATATTTTTTTCTTTTATTAAGACATGTCATCATTTTATTTCAGTTAAAGGATTTTATTTTTTAACTTTAAATATTATTATACTTTCCAAAATAATAATAATCTTTATTGTCATATAAACAAATTAAAAACATGTTTGTGACAAAATGAAAAAACCCAAAATACACTAATATTTATATTATAAACTTTTTACTACCAAACAGAATTCATTGTAACATACACATTACTGTATATTAATAATTTGAATTCCATAGGATTTTATTTTGTCCCATGGGATATTAAAAATCCCATGGGATAATTATAGTCCCATGGGATTTTTTTGGTCCCATGGGACAACAAATATCCCATGGGACTACAATTATCCCATGGGACCCAAAAAAATCCTATGGGATTTAACCAAAATCCCATGGGATAATGGTCAATCCCATGGGATTTGCCGTATCCCATGGGATATTGAAAATCCCATGTTTTTCTAAATCAAATTACAAAATATATATAATAATTACAGCAGAAAAGCAATGAAATTATTGAATCCCATGTAATTCTGCACATTTTGGTTATATACACGACACTGTAGGTGTAAGGAGAGGCGGTGGCGGATTTGCAAATGAGTGTTTTGCAAATTAAAAGTGTCCAGTGTTTATTCCTTCTTTTTGAATGATCTGCAAAAAGATGTGTTCTTTCTATGTGACGTCATCAGGCATGGTCGCCTTTTTTCATGCCGTCACAATAGGAAATTCAGAGGAAAGCAAGAAAATTCGACGTCATAATCGGATTTTAACCAATGAAGAACTGAGATCAAACGAACCACACGTTGATTAAATTTTTTTTTATACAATGGGTGCAGAAAGGGATAAATTGACGAAGAATTAGAGAAATATATATATATATATGTATATATATTTTTATAAAATATAATATTTTTCCAATGAAATTTGAATGCGGTATGTTGAATCGAGAAATAAGAACATTTTTAAAATATGTCATCAATCCGTACAAAGCGGTCCTGATCTCAAGGAAAATTAAAAGTGAAGCAGATCAGACCAAAAATTAACAATGGAATATGTCTGGATCATTTTGGGCGGTTTTGTCAAAGTTAATATTTTTGCAGGACTAGTTTCATTGTTAACTTTATCTCGAGTAAACTTCAGTTGCAGACCTGCCAACATTTAAATGTGTTGCCAATCTTGGAAACGTATATAGGACCTGACCAAGTTCTGCTTTTAAGGTTATTATGATTTAAGAAAACTTACCTAAGATACCACCAGCCATATCCGATATTCCTTGTTCGTTATCGATGTACATGTTCAGGTAGCTAACAACACGTTCAGTACCTTCTATCATAAGTCGGCGAATTTCAATACTAATGTCATTTCCAAAATCTATATGTACTGTTCTACCATGAAATACATTTCCATTCACGTGGATTTTAATTCCTTCCATTTCAAAGACGCTTGCGTCATTCCAGGATAATACAGCTCCATTAAATGTAATTTCGTCTGGTTTTATATCAATTCGTGCAGCAGGTGCCAGTATAACAATTTCTCCAATGAATGTTTTAAACTCTCCATCTTTCTTCTTCATTGTTGATCTTACAATGCCAGCATTAATGGTTATACCTGTTTAAAAAATGAATACAAAGAGAAATAAAAGACAGAAAGCCAAGGAAGATTTTTTCGTGTAAATAAAAGTGATGTGTCGACCAAAAAACCTTAATGATGTGTCGACCAACAAACCGAATGATGTATCAAACAAGAAACCAAATGATGTATCAACCAAGAAACCGTATGATGTGTCAACCAAGGAACCAAGTGATTTGTCGAATAAAAAACGAAATGATGTGTCGACCAAGAAACCAAACGATGTGTCGACCAAGAAACCAAATGATATGTCGATCAAGAAACCAAATGATATGTCGATCAAGAAACCAATTGGTGTGTCGACCAAGAAACCAAATGATGTGTCGACCAAGACTAAAGTTACATACTTTAACCCTGCAATTTTCATTCCCTTTTTTTTCGACTACCCCATCCGTCAATCCACCATCTATAAATGCTTATATTATGTTCCTCAGCAATTGAAGTAGTTGTGGATTGAGAATTAGTGTAATATAATTGTTGATTTGTTTATCCTGCACCTTTATTTAATCAAAACACTATAAGCAAATGACAATATATACCTGCGATTTGATCTTTCAACATCCGGATAACATCTCCGTTACGTGCATCGATATCAAAGCATATCGGGAATTCAATACTATTAATCCTCAGCATAAAATGTGGATCTCCTCCACCTGAAAATGAGGTTTTATACCAATTAATGTTGAACTTGAAGCAACAAGTTACAAAAGAAGACATATGTAGGTCTACTTCACAACTTGCATTACACCTGGAAATTGACATGTAAATAAATGTCGCTACAAAATCTTAGCTTTATGATAAACAAATTACTTCAACTTTCCCTTCACGAACTTCTCATATTTTTTTCGACACATTCAAAAGGAACATCTATGTGTCTGAGTTAATTCAATAATTAAAGTTTCTGATTTATCAAAAATCTCCACCAATAAAAACTGGCCGCCACGAAATAGCCCAAAAACGGTGCTTAAAAGTGGCGTTAAAACACTAAAACTCAAATCACATCAAATCAAAAATCTCATGAAAAAAGTTTGTTTCCTAGGCTACAACGAAGCTTGTTGTCTTCAGGCATGACAGATATATACTTTGGGCGACAGTAATACTACATTTGTATTAATAATTGTTAAATGACTCACATATTCTTGTTCAAAACATGTGCTGTCTTTATATGTTTGTATTTTGGTTTATTTTTTAATCGTGAACTTACATTTTCTGTTTCTGATTAAAAATCAATCAATACTTAAAACAATGTCATATTAAAATGATAATATCTCTGTTCCAAAAGAGCGGGTATACTGTTTTATCCACGTCTGTCCGTCCATATGTCCGTCCGTCCCATTCAATTTTCGTCCCATTTTCTCTAAAAACTAAAATTTATGAAATGTGTTACCAAGCATCATGTCAGCATGCTTCACGTGTGATGCAATTTCAGACACATCGCTCATCAACTTCCTGTTTACCTAATATTTATATATTATTCTAATACATACTGGCCATGTATGAAATATTTGTTGCATCTACATAACTACAAATAACAGCCTTCTGAAATTTGCTATCAGCTTTCATGTGAACATGCATTACCGTGTACTGCGTTTTTCTTCACCTTTCTGTTTACCGAATAGATAAAGCGGGCGTATCATTAGTGAGCAATAGCTGACACTTCTACTTGTTTTTATCTCCAGGTGAATTTTGTGTGTCATTGAATTGCTGTCTCTTTGAAGAGTACCTCAAATCTTCTTTATTTATAACAAATTAATTTAGAATAGTAACTATTAGAACATGTTCCTTGAATTAAATCAAATGCTCAAGTCCACCCTCAAAATAAGATGTAACATCCTCCATTAATTTTTTTTAATATAAAAATAAGGAGATAAGGTATGATTGCCAATGAGACAAATATCCACCAAAGTTAAAATGAAGTGGATGTAAGCAATTATAGGCAACCGTACGGCCTTCAACAATGAGAAAGACTCATACCGTATAGTCTGCTATGAAAGGCCCCGACATAAAAAATATGAAAGAAATTCAATTGAGAAAACTAACGGTCTAAATTATAACAAAACAATTTGTGAAAAACAAATATGACAGACATGGTCCCTCTCCTCAGCAGTAAAATCATATTTTTTTTGCCGCTTCAAACCAAAACTGCCTTTTCGTTGCAGAACCATAGTAGCTTTACACAGTACTCTCAAATTTTCCATTTCAATTGTAAACATACAGACAAACCATAAAACATTGGCAAAACAATTTATCGATTCAAGTGACAGCTAGAAACAATCTAATTAAAATTAAATCTCCGCACTTGCTCCTCGTTGTTTATATGTCGCGCGTGGGAGATCTAACAACAGCCGCTTGAGGGTCATGTCTAGGGTCAAATTTGGTGAACTTTGACCGACCAATCAGCGTGCAGAAAATCAATTTCGATTAACCAATCAGCGACGGGCTTGTATACCATTATCGGATCGTTAAAAAACATGGATGCGCCCAGTTTGGACAACGTTTTGACAAAAGTTTTGCCAAAATTTGGTATAAATGATATAAAGAAGGAGCAAAAGGAAATTTTAGAGTGTTTAGTTAACAAGAAGAAGTGCGTGGCTGTACTCCCGACTGGTTTTGGCAAGTCACTGCCGTTTCAACTGTACCTTCCAGTTGTCCGGGCGGTTATTGAAAACAGTTCTGACTGAAAAGTTTTAGTCTGTTGTCCCTTAGTAGCTCTGATGCAGGACCAGGTGGAAAAACTCTCGCACATTGGAAATATTACTGCTGCATACAAAGGTTAGTATAACTTTAAGCATGCAGTGGTAGTAAGGCTTCAATAAATGGAATAGTCTATACTATAGTATTTAATGCCATTAAACACCTAATTTATATTATAATTATTATGTTGGCAGTGTTGTATAATAAAGATGTTTATAACACATGAGAAATCAGTTAGGGGGTGACAAGTTATCCCCCTGTACAGTGGCGGATCCAGAACTTTTTGTAAGGGGGGCCCACTGGCTGACCTAAGAGGGGGCCCGCTCCAGTCATGCTTCAGTGATTCCCTATATAATCAACTAAATTTTTCCCACAAAAGGGGAGCCCAGGCCCCCCCTGGATCCGCCTATGCTGTTGGAGCTACTTATATAATTAATGCAATGCCTCTATCTTACAAAAATGTCTTAAGACGTTGTTCCCACACCTTATGGTGTCTAGATGCAGGGCCCCCTTTTCCATAGTCCTGGATCCGCATCTGACCAGGCAAAGATGTACATGTATGCCTTATCAAATAAAATAAAATTTATTTGCAGGAACAAACATTTAAACTTCAGTATATCAACACATACACATGACTAACAGTAACAAAGCAGTAATATGAAACTTAGATATACATGAGCAAAGTTAAAAAAAACTGCAGAAGCAGTTCATCATAGCCATGGTAGCACATAAATTTGTCTCATTTCACTTAGAACAGATTGTATCGGTCATATTGCCAGTATTTTACAGTCGTTTTGGCCATAATGCTAGTTCTTCATACTTTGTATAAAGATATATACTACATGTTGTATTAATGAAGCACCAGAGTCCAAGGGAAGTGTTGTTAAATTACATGTACTAATAATCTATCTCAAAACAAATATACATGCATATAAGAATAAGAAGATGTCGTACATGTACAAGACTTGAAGTAAAATTGCCAACTCAACTCTCCACCAGACAACACATGACAAAGTTTACAACTATAGAGCACCATCTGACCTTCAACAATGAGCAAAATGATACAGCATAATTAGCTTTACATGGCTCAGAAACGTGCGGGAAACTTAGATTGTTATTTGTCATGTTTGTGTTCAGGTGTTAAACAATGAAAAAATAAAAAAAAAATATGACAAAGTGCAGTCTAAAAGACCTTGTTGGATGGCCAAACAGATACATTGGCAGAAACATCTCAAAATCGAGAAAATATGCCATGCATTCATTGAAATCTCAGCTATATTCATTTCTGTATTGGACTTTACAACAATAAGAATTATTTCATTGGATTTCAATCTTTAATCAAACGCAGTGAAATGGAGAAATGGTATTTGTACAGTGTACATTTAAATTATAGAAGTTATCATAGAAATATGTCTTTTTGGAGACTGCCCACCTACATTTTTTTTTGCATTTTAGGATCATCTTCCCCAGAGTGACGATCAAATCAAAGAGGGGTTGATAGATGTCATTTTTGCATCTCCAGAAACATTGGTTGGTGATCCCTATTGGAGAACTTGTTTAAAGAAGTTGAACATTAAGTTGGTTGTAATTGATGAGTTTCACACAATAGCAATTTGGTAAGTGGATACAATGTTTATTCCCCATGTTCATTTCTATTCGCACATTTACAGGACGTATTATGGTATATTGTTGTCTATATAAAAAAGAATAGTGGTAGGATTGCCAATGAGACAACTCTCCACAAGTGACCAAATGACACAGAAATAAACAACTATAGGTCACCGTACGGCCTTCAACAATGAGCAAAGGCCATACCACATAGTCAGCTATCAAAGGCCCCGAAATGACAATGTAAAACAATTCAAACGAGAAAACAAACGGCCTAATTTATGCATAAAAAATGAACGAAAAACAAATACAAATGTATGTAACACATAAACAAATGACAACTACTGAATTACAGGCTCCTGACTTGGGACAGGCACTATACAGAATGTGGCAGGGTTAAACATGTAAGCAGGATCCCAACCCTCCCCTAACCTGTGACTGTCTCAGTGTCAATCGTCAACCTGTCGGACAGTAACTCAAAAACTATTCAACTAATTTGCATGAAACTTTGATGAATTGTTTCTATATATTGATGTGTACTCCCTTCCCATTTTTATGAATTTAGATTTTCAAAAATATAGAAGTAAAAAATTAAGACCACTGGTACAGAACTGTACAGCTTTCAAGAACGAGATAACCTAATACTAAAAAGTAAGCTCTTTTAAGACCACTACTTGCAAAATGATGAACCATTACAATGTAATTATAAGAATGTATGAAAAATAAAACCCTAAACAAATGTGGACAAGCACATACATGTATTTAATTTTGTTTTGCCATAAGAATTAACAATCTAGGCAAGAGGTGCTGATATTTACCTTTTATAAAAGTTTTTATAGAAGTACTTATTTCTATTTTTCTTTCAGGGGCCAAGATGAAGGAGACAGAAAAAAAGGCTTTTCGAAAATGGTTTTCAAATGTAGGTGAACTAAGATCCATCTTTTCCGATGCTACAGTATTGGCTTTAAGTGCAACTTGCACTGTAAGCTTTAGGAAAAAAGTCATGAAAATATTGCAGCTAGCAGAGGACACAACAGAAATTAATTTATCACTAGTATCTTCCAAAATTAAAAATTAAATTGAAATGGGAATGACATGGTTAGTAGATGCATTAGAGGAAAAAAGTCAGGACTTCCCACGTACACTTTTGTATTGTTCATCGATAAATGACACTTCCAAACTTTATAAATACATTGTAACAGAATTGCCACATTGTGCCAAGTATATTGAGATGTTCCATTCTGAAACTCCAGATGTTAACAAAAACATCATAATTAATGCATTGAAGGAGGAAAGTAGTGTTTTGAGACTTATTTTGTCAACCAGTGCCCTGGGAATGGGTTTAGATGTAAAAAAGTGTAGTGGAGTGGTATTATTTGGACCTCCAAATAATCTGGTAGATTTGCTGCAAAAAATAGGGCAAGTGGGGAGGGATGGAAATCCATCAGTTGCCATTATCCTATACAATGGATACCACTTGCAGAAGTTGAAACCGGAAGCTAAGGCAATTCTTAAAGCTAAAGATTGTAGGAGAAAGGATCTGATGTGTAATTTCCTCAGAAATTCAGACTTGGATGATTTGATGAAGAAAGAAAGCAGGAAACATTCATGCTGTGACTTGTGTACTAAGTCTTGTAATTGTGAATCCTGTGATATGTTACCTCTTGAGAAGTTATTTCTGTCAGAACAAGTTGTTGAGGAGCTCGAGGAGCAAGAAGATTCTGCTGTTTCAGATAGCGATACTGAAGACTACAATTTGTCGGCCTATGAATACTTCGAAGATCTTGATATGGCTTTATTAGAAATACAAGATGATTAAAACAGTTGATATTTATTTATTTAATTTTTCAGTATCTGGTTTCTGTAACTTATTCAACTTTAGACTCTTCAAATTTTTTTGACTTTTAACCCCCTTACAATTGCTGTATTGCCACTCTAGATCTGGGTTCATGTCATGCCTGCAGCTGTCAATGTGACTAAAAAGAGATGTAGCGTATAAAAACAAATGAGACAGTAACTGATTGACACACATCATAAGATATTTACTTGTTTTCATCTTAAAAATAAAGAGATGCGGTATGATTGCCAATCAGACAACTACCCTCCAGACTTTTCAATAACTTGATATAAGCAATTGTAGAACAACGAGAAAAACCCATGCCTTTAGTCGGCTACAAAAGGCCCCGACCAGAAAAATATGAAAAAATTCAAAAGAGAAAACCATGTCTGCCATGTCTGTCAGATATGGTTGCAGATTCGCCTAATCTTGACCTCATTTCATGAAACAAGCATATAATTATATTCGGGGTCAAGTCTGCATCTCGATTACTATAAACATGATAAACAAACAGAAAAATATATTTGGTGTGGAATTATTGTAAGATGTACATGTTATATAAAAAAGAAGATGTGGAATGATAGCCAATGAGCATGATTAGACAACTCTCCACAAGAGACCAAATGACACAGAAAGTAACAACTATAGGTCACTGTACGGCCTTCCAACAATGAGCAAAGCCGATACCGCATAGTCAGCTATAAAAGGCCCTGAAATGACAAATGTAAAACAATTCAAACAAGAAAACTAACGGCCTAATTTATGTACAAAAAATGAACGAAAAACAAATATGTAGCACATAAACAAACGACAACCACTGAATTACCTAAGGCTCCTGATTTAGGACAGGCACATACATACAAAATGTGGCGGGGTTAAACATGTTAGCAGGATCCTAACCTTGGACAGTGGTGTAACAGTACAACACAGGAACGAACTATAAAAATCACTCTGGTTGGTTTCTGACCTTGACTTTTCATGGTTTATTGATCAACAAGTCAACTATCTTTGGTGTATAGAATTATTGCTATTGATGTATGTCCTTTTGTGCTAAGTTTTGGCATGGTTCATATATGACATGTATGACTTTGACCTTTTTGTTCATTGTTCTCGATGATGTTATATTTGTTCTATATAGCAAACTCATTGTATTTAACTTGGTGTAGCCAACAGTATACATAGAGGATGATTATTTTTGCTCAAAATAAACATTGACAGGTTGATTGATTATTGATTTCTTCACTTGGGTTTCAGTGGCAAATATTTCATGCATATTCAAGACAATAACATGAAGTGGGACTATATCTTACTTACAACTTTGTTCAAGACCAATGTGTTCATCAAGAAAACAGTCAAATATAGACTTAATACCACATCTTCTTTTGTATACAACCACAAAATAATTTTGCGGTCGTATATTGGTATGACGTTGGCGTCGTCGTCCGAAGACACATTGGTTTTCGCACTCTTACTTTAGTTTGAGTAAATGGATCTCCATGAAATTTTACCATAAGGTTCAATACCACAAAAGTAAGGTGGGGATTGATTTTGGGGGTTATGGTACCAACAGTTCAGGAATTAGGGGCCAAAAATAAGCATTTTTGTAACTTCCAGACATTACTTGTGTGTTAGTGTATGGACCTCTCTGACATTGTACCACAAGGTTCCATATCACAAAGGGAAGGCTGGGATTGATTTTGGGGGTAATTGCCTCAAAATTTTAGTAATTAAGGGCCAAAAAGGGGCAAAAAACAAGTATTTTTCTAGGTTCATGACAATAACTTGTGTGTAAGTGTATGGATCTTTCTGAAATTGTACTACAAGGTTCCATATCACAAAGGGAAAGCTAGGTTTGAGTGTGGGGATAATTTCCCTAAATGTTTAGGAATTTTGAACCAAAAAGGGGCCAAAAAACAAGCATTTTTCTAGTTTCCAGTCAATAACTTGTGTTTGAATAGGTAAATTAAAAATTTATAAGTTCTTAGACCACATTTATTCTGTGTCAGAAACCTATGCTGTGTCAAATATTTAATCACAATCCAAATTCAGTGCTGTATCAAGCTTGACTGTTGTGTCCATACTTGCCCCAACTGTTCAGGGTTCGACCTCTGCAGTGGTATCAAGCTGGGCTCAGCAGAGCATTTTATTATATTAAGTTACTGTGTTTAATTTGACTAAGATAGAAATTGAACCAAATAATGTGCACTACTAAATAACTTCATCACTCAGGAGAGCACATTCAACCAACACCACCTTGTATAAGTTTTATCAACAGCTCTTTACATGTACATATAGGGTAAATATCTGCATGCTGGTCGCCTTGTGAACAAATCTGTAAAAGTTTGGTTTTTATCTCATTGTTGTTTTGTACAAACGTGCTTGATGTTTTCATAAAGTCATTTCGGGTCTTTGTACAGCTTGCTATAGGTTTTACTCAAAGTCAGAGGTGGAACTGTGAACTTTAATACAGAAAAATAAGTTGGTCCCTTTTGAATAGTTGTCTCATTAGAAATCAGGCCACATTTTTATAAACATGTTTTTGTAGGTAGTTATGCTGCCTAATCAAAATGACCATGATATTCTGCAACTAAACTGAAAGTATTTCATTACTTTGTTTGTTGGGTTGATGTCTCATTGACTTATGACACTTTAATATCAGCAACAAACTACTAAAAAAGTACCAGCTAATTAAGGTTATGACTTAAGAGAAAATTAAACCTGCACACTTTATTCACAATAATTTAATTCCAAGCAATATTTTTCAAATATGTGGATTTGAAGGCGATGGAAGGGGACTGTTGGTTGATGTCACGGCGATGAATCAATGTACGAAGTCCTATAAATGCACTGTCAAATGGGTTTTTGTCTTTTTTTAGCTCCTTGCACTTAATTGTTATTATTCTTGAAGTTTTATATGTTACATGTAGTACATTTTCTTGTAGTAGGTCTTTTGCAATTTTCTGAACATCAGCTTGGTATGACTGTATATGGTGGAACCCCTTCTTTCCTGTTAAATTGGTAATGTTATCAAAATGGCTTGCAAAATTAACTAGGTGAGGATACTCTTTAGAGTGTTGAAGGATACCTTCCTTTGTCTGATGTCCTGAACATGTTACTTTTGTATTCTTGTTCAACATCTCTCAAGTATTCATCTAAGCTTATATTATTGTTTGTTCCACCTTGCAGATTAACAAATCTATTAGCAATTAATCTTTCTGATTGGTCAGGTGGTAAGACACCCGAAGTTAGTCACTTAGTTCTTCTTGAATTTTTAATGCATCTTTCTTTAATTTGATTGACTGTTGGACTTTTCTAAAACATTTAATACAGACGCCATTGTCATTGTCTACTTCGGTGTTAACTTCAAAACCAGTAACAACACTAGAAATCATTGCGATTCTCTCCGAGTTCTGCTGAAGTTTCAGTTTGAACAGTTTTTTTTTCAACACGTTCTCCCGTTGAGGAGATTTCTATCTGGATGAAAGAAAAACCGCATAAAACACAAATTTTGTTCATACTGATATTTTCCTTGGGGTGCATACTTCACTTGATGCCATTTTAACCTCGGAAGGCAATAATACAAACTATTATTACAGTTGTATGTTACGAAACGTTTTTCGCATGGGGGCTGCCATTTTTGTTTATATACATTCGGAAGACCTCTAGACGCTACTAAGACTCCTATGCCAGTCCAATACCCTAACACTTTGTAGCACCTTCGCTGATTGGCTACAGCAAATTTGACCCTAGACATGACCCTCAAGCGGCTGTTGTTAGATCTCCCACGCGCGACATATAAACAACGAGGAGCAAGTGCGGAGATTTAATTTTAATTAGATTGAGCTAGAAATGTCCGGAATGACATAAAATATTTAGTTTGTAAGCAATGGTAATAAACCTTCCAGTTCAAATTATACAAACCTCCTCCTCCTCGACTATAACCACCACCTCCACCTCCGCCCCCTCCTCGTGGTGGACTATTCCCTGACGAAGAGCTGGTTTTTTTCTTTTTAAACGACGTAGAGCTGATTTTTTTCTTACTAGATACCTTACTCAGAGCAACTATTTTAAAAAAAGAATAATATGTTCAATATTTATGTGATAAAAATAACTTAAAGTCGTTTCCATTCTATCGTTTAGATATCTCTTATGAATATTGTATTAAAAATGATTCAGAGTTATTTTGAGAATTCAGAGATCCCTTGCATGCTATGAATGGAATCAAATTTCGTTACCCTCAAAATATCAAATAGCTAACAACAAAAAGCATAAAGAAAATGTAATTCGTCTGTTTTCCTTATAATGGGTTTTGATTTTGCACAGTTATACCTCAATGAATAAAATAATTTTGGTTTACGTAAATAAATCAGAAGACAAAATCTACTTGTATCAATTACTGGAAATTAATATTTTACAGTTAAATAGTATATCACACTGCACTTTATAATACCCCTTCTATGTTTTCCCTTTATTAAATTCTCTGCAAACTATTCAAATAATGTGTACATATTTACAATCAAGATGTAACATTTATTTACTATGACTGATTAATTATGTTTGTTTGGGTTGCTCAAACAATTTTGTCAAAATAACGGACAATAAACAACTGGCATACAAGTGGGATGTTAAGCTGGCTATAATACGAATATTACGAATATTTTATTCTCATAAACGTAATGTTATAGAGAAATTAGTAAACAATTACAATACAATAATAGTGCATGCGTAAAAAAATATGGAAAAGACAGTACATTTATTTGTGTATGTTTATCACAATTTAACTAACCAGGAGGGACGACAATCGATAGTACATGTATAATAAATCTTACTAGTTTTTCTAATACAATAATATCAGTTGATGAGAATAACTGATTAAATTTTGCAGTATTTGCATCATTTGACAATATTGCGGTAACAGTTTTTTCCTTTCTGAACTAAAAAAGTTACAGACTAGAATATAATGGTACTCATCACCTATTTCATTTGAGTCACATACATTGCAGGTTTTCGTCTCTTTGAATTTTATGCCATCTGCCCGATTCAATGGGCAAACGACGACAGCCACATCTGAATTTACATAACAAATACATAAAATGTGAGGGTAGTAACGACAAATAACGCTCAAAACAGAACTCATTCTTAAATATTCTATAACAAATTGTTTTACTTGAATTAAAAATGTCTGACGACCATTCTTGCTTCAATTGGTCTTTAAGTCTAAGTTCTACACAGTTTTCAATCCAATCTGTGGAAAAATGAGACTGGGATCTCCATACATTTGATAGACCACAAAGATCAGAAATCGTCCGAGTTCTCCATAAATAATGCTATTTGGAGTTGTCCGCTTCAGGTTTAATATGATCTTTCAAAAACGCAAGTGTACTTTTTCTGAAACATCCAAATTTTCAAAACCCCAGACCTCTGAACTGTAAAGTAATACTGGTAAAATGGCTTTATCAAACATATCTAATTGACATTCAATTGATAAATTATGTCTTCGACATTTTTTTAATAAACTATACATTGCTTTTGTTCCCTGGTCTCTTAAATAATTTCTTGTTGTTAAAATGATACACTTCTAGCAAAAAATACACCAAGATACTTGTAGTCTTTGACAATTTCTATTTCTTTATTACAAAAATAAAACTTTTCTTTTTCTGATATTCTCCCTCTAGAAAATATAAGAATTTTTGTTTTTTCAATATTAACTTTCAGTTTCCAATTTTCACAATAATTAGAAATAGTATCTAACATGAACTGTAAATCCTTGCTTGATTCTGATAACAAAATTGTATCGTCTGCATACAAAAACAATAGAATTTTAAGATAGATCGTTAACTCATTCTCTATATCGCAACTGATAGATTCTAACCCTTTTATATTATTTTCTTCTAAATATGATGGAAGATCATTAAGATACAATGAAAAAAGTAAAGGAGATAGATTTTCTCCTTGTCTAACTCCAAATTCACACTTAAAAAACCCTGAACATTCATCATTATGTCTAATATATGATTTAACACTTCATACATATTTTGTATAATACGTAAAAATCTACCATTTACATTATTTTGCAAAAGATTAAAAAATAACGAATTTCTATGAACCTTTCGCCTTCTCAAAGTCCACAAATGCACAATGGAGTTTTTTCTTCTTAAAACTCAATAACTCAAATAAAGCATATAAAGAAAAAATGTGATCATTTGTAGAATAACCACTTCTAAAACCAGCTTGATTTTTATGTAATAACAAGTATTATAATTATTTAATCTAGAGTTCAATACCGAGGTAAATAGTTTCCCTAGACAAGACATCAAAGTAATAGGCCTGTAAATTTTTTGGATCTAGCTGGTCGCATTTGTTCTAAAAAATGGTTTTATTATACCTGTAAGCCATGCCTCAAGCACAATACCTGTTTCAAAAATTAAGTTAAATAAAAGTTCATATATGTCACTCATTTTCTCATAAGACGATGATATATATTCATTTATAACATTATCTTCATCCGGTGATTTGTTGTTTTTTGAAGCTTGTATTGCCTTTTTTTATTTCTTCAATTATTATATGACAATTCAACAAATCATTCTGTCCATCATTTACATCATATTGTATATCAAAGTCATTTTGGCTATCAAATTTATTTTTATTCAATCTTTGAAAAAATCAAACAATACATCTAGAGTAATATTTGTATTTCTTTTCCTTCGACCTTTGTTAAAAATTTTCCAAAATTCTTTTGGAATTTTACATCTCATTTTTTTCATTTTGATCCGCATCTCTCTATTAAACTTAATAGTGTTTTCATCCAGAGTTCTCTTATATACATTTTCTGTCAATTTAAATCTGCTCTTAAAAAGGTTTGAACCGTATTTTTTGTATAATCTCTTTGCTTTACGATATTCCCTTCTAGACTTCTTGCAATCTTCGTTAAACCATAGTTTGTTTTCTTGACCATTACCGACCTCTGTGTTCCTAAAGTTTGTTCTGCAGATTGCAAAAGTATAGAAGTAATTTCTTGTATAAAAGTATCAATATTATGTTTAACCACAGTTTCAGTATCACTGATGGCGTCGAGCAGATTAAAATGCAGAGATGCAAGTTTTTCTTGATCTATATTACTCTTGAATAATTCACTTTTTTCTTGTTTCCATGGTTTAATTCTTTGAAATGAGTTTTTATTTATACTCTTTTTTCAAGAAAAACTGTCATTTTCAATAACAGGTTAACCCACCATTTTCTTTGGAAAATACATTTGTGTTCCTATACCCAGTTAAGAAAGACTATGACAATGTCGTTTGTTGATATAATCAAATTTGAAATCCAGGCAGTTAATATCTAAACTTGGGGAAGGTGGCCATAACATAGAAGTTAAAATGGGGAAATACAAAAATATACCCAGAGACAAAATTAAAGGTTATGTAAATTTAAAAATAAACTTGATGATGAATACCATTTTTTTTCTAGATTGTAAACTATACTCAACTTTAAGATATCAGTTATTTTCAAAAATCAATAATATAAAACCTGGTTATACAAATTCATAACCACTTTTCAAGCTAAGACAACTTGAAACCTGAATCTGAACTTTTGACAGCAGTTGGTGACTTTATAAAGCAATCTTTACAGTTGTGAAAACGAAGTCCATGTCAATCAAAAGTTACATTATCATATCTATGTTTTTGTTTTATGTTTAAACTTGTAATTCTTGATTATTGTGTTAATACTGTGTTCTATTTTGTGTTTTTTGCTTGACCCATATTGGTGTATTTTGTGAATCAAATTATATAAACGAGTGTTTGGTTTTGTATGGTTTTGTCAGGTTTTATGGACCTTTTTAATTCACATCGGAGTTCGGTATTTTTGTTAATACATTTTTTATTCATGAGTTTTTTTATTTGCATTTATCTACTTAAATTTTAAGGGATAATTCTCATTATAGTAATTAACAACTAAATCACATGGTTAAATCAGTACCATTTCAAATGAGAGAAAACAATTGTTTGGATGGTTAGAAAGAGTATGGTGACTTATTTCAAGTTATAAAATCTATGAGGTCATGTTACATTTATTGGCATGGATGGACTTGGAGCGATTTAAGTCTTGGCATGTTTTGTAATATAAATGATGTAAATATGCCCTAAGAAGAGAACGTTTTATTTCAAAGACTAAAAAATACTGAAAGAAGTAAATCATATAACATATATGAGGGTCTGAATGGGGGGTCATTCATTTCTGTATTGTTAAATTTTTAGGCCATTTTTCTCTATTCTTTAATTGTTTTGCCCATTATTTTATATTTTTTATATTTTATCACCCCAATATTCTCGATTCTTCATTCTTTTTGGCTTATATTATTCTATTCTCTATTTTTTGGCCCTTTGTTCTGTATTTTTTACCCATTATTCTCTTTTCTGTAAACCCCATCAAGACCTCATATATAAAATCAACATACGTCTTGCATCCTCATTCTCTTCTAAATCGCCGAGATCTCGTTCATCTGGCTTTATAACAACCATAGAGGTTAATGGTGTGACAAACTTGTACTGAAAAATATTTTTAAAGATCAATAATAACTGGACCAGTTGAACAATATTGTGTAATCGTCATCACGGAGATAATACGATGGCATTAAATTCCCTGAATTTCAAGAGTTGTATCTGTAGCTTTTGCGTTCCTTTCAACTTTCAACACATTTCAGATTTCATCATATTCTGTTTAAAAGTAGAGAACCTGTACTCTTAGATTAATGATCGACTCGTTTTGGCTAATAATAAAACTAAAAGCCATAAAGAGCATGTGTCGCTCACCTAGGTATATGTGCATTTCTAACATTTTGAACTAGAATAGAATTCATGACAAATTTTTTTTTTGTTTATCTTGTATAATTGCTTGTCATTTTTTTTTAGAACTTGTCTTGTTTATCATTTACGCAAAAAATGATAAACATCGTCATTAAATAAGAAATCCAATAAGGAGACGACTGACGATTTCGGTCATGTTGACCTATTGGTAGATCTTGTCTTGCTGATCATTTTGTTATCTAAAGTGTCTATCTATTATAGTTATAACGATGATATGAAAAACCACTACAAGATGGGTACAAAACGTCATTAAAGAGCAATAACACCAATAAGGAGTCGACTGACGATATCTGCCATTACGAGACTTGTTTGTAGATCTTGTCTTGCTGGTAATTTGTGCTAATTCAAGTTTCTATTTATGAATTATAGTTTTCAAGATAATAGGCAAAACATGAACAAAATTGTTAAAATTCGTCATTTAATGGCAATAACTCTTTTAAGAAGTTATCTGACAGTTTTGATGTAAACAGACACTAGGTGGATCTCAACATTTTGAACATTTCTGCCGTTCCATATTTTCTTTATTTATATCGGTTTCCAAGATAAAAGCAAAATTTGTATTTTACCCTTATGTTTTAGTTTTAGCCATGTCGGCCATGTTGAATGACAGGAGGAATCATGGGACACATGTTTTAAACAAAATACTCCAAAGATGATTAAAGACACGTTTTGTTATATTTGGCCTAGTAGTTCCAGAGGTGAAGACTTTTGCAAAAGCAAACGGACGACGGACGTCAAGTGATGAGAAAAACTCAGTTGGCCCTCTGGGCCAGATGAGCTAAGAAAAATACAAAAACCACATCTAGCCAATTAATGTAAAACATATGCAAGAGAAGAATAAAATGGTGTACAAATAAAACATTAGTAATTATACTTTCAAAGTCATCAACATTTATCAACGGTTGCATACCACACTCATGAATATCATGGCTTGTGTACACTGTACTTTCCTCTTATATCAGTATTTTGCAAATACTGTGCACATTCACTTGTTACGTATATATGCATAAGGGGAAAGGGTTCGGTCCTTGAAAACAGGAAAGTTCATATTATTTCATTCATTTAATAATAAGTTATGATTCAAAATAGATAAAACATATTGTTACACAAATTTCCAATAAAATTTACAGAAAGAAAAAAGAAATTATTCCGAGGATCATAATACATGTATCATGGTAACATCACTCTATTTCTAAAAGTTTATCTAAGAGTAAGTTCATCTAAAAGAAGTACCTGCTAATCGATCTTTTGTTATTATCTAAAATGTTTTATTGAAATATTTTGCTTTAATATGGTAACAATGAAAACCGTTTCCTTTGCATTTGTATGATCTCTGTATGTTCTTAAGCTCAAACGAGGTATTTGAATACTAATTCTTTTTTTCAACGTTTTCTATCTAGCGCTATGCCATTTCCTTTTGCTTTACTTCACCAGTGAATTCCACTTCATCTTAGTGGTAAATAAAGTTTTATTATGAAATAATCAAAAAAAATATATTTTATATGTTTTTAGTCATCAGCACTTATCTTCATTTTATTTTCCCTGTTTTTAGAGTCATTTAATGGACCAAATATATATTATCAACACCAGTTACCTTCAAAGACATTGCTAGAGCCCTGTCATTTAAATTCTTCTTTTCAATTTCATTGGTTTCACCGATGGCTTCTTCTAGAAGTTGTTTGATTGTTAAATATGCCCATATTCTTTCCGTGATTTTCTCGAAGTCACCAGCTTTTGTCAATTCCGGATCACGACTCTGAATATCCGATTCAAGCTCCAGTTCCACATTTCCATGTACCCCATTACCAGTAACCAATAGATTCAGCACTTGTATGTTATCGTCTGATAATTTGCCAGCAATTACTAATTCTTTTCCGTTGAAAAACGTATCAAAGTTCGTTTTGGTTGCATTTTCAGTTACATCTGTATTTTTGTCAAGATATTCAAAGGTAACATTTTGTAATGCAGATGATGAAATTTCATCGTAGAAGCCCTTTATCTGCAGCGATGCATCAGAATCTTCAAATATCTTCCTAGCAACGCCTTTATTTTTTACTGCAACTTTTTTTACAAATTCATAATTTGCATTGTTTCCAAAAGCAAGACTATAAATAGGCAACCCTTTGATATTTTTCCTGTCGATGTTATAAAGAACGGTATCAACGCCTTTACTGCCTAGCCCATCAGTAAGAAATACCACTATTTTCCTTCGATTTTCCGTTGTTCCTTCACTTGGAATAGAATTCAAAAACCTTATTCCTGACAAAATTGCATTGTTGATATTCGTCCCTTCAGAAAAAAGAAAAAGGAAAACATCGAGTACAGTGTACAAAAGATATTTATGACTCACGATTAAACCACGAAAGAAAACATTTACGTTTCTTATTCTATATGCATTACCTTTAAAGCAATCAAAACATAAAGTCTAGAAAAAAAACCATATTCTAAATCCGAAAATAAATATATGCAATATCAAAAATGTATCATCTTTGTTATATAATTTGAGCACCTGAGTTCACCCCGGTTTTAATGAGGTTCGTGTTGCTTATTCTTGAGTCCTGTACGTGGGGGCTGTTGTTGGTCATTTCGCCGTTTTACTTTTTGTATTGCCTGCTTGGATTGGACTTTTTTATTGTTTCTTCGTATCTTCTCCGTATTTATCTTATAAACAAACAAAGGAAAATAACATTGACCATATCCTCATTCTTTTATATACAGACTATTTTTAATAAGACATTACCACTTTGTATATATCATGTTTTGATTCGCCTTTTAAATTTGTTTACCTACATATTTTCATTTATTGTTTGTTTTTATAGAAGTAAAATTATTGCCCTTTGGTATCTTTTTTTTCAAAATGAGATACATACAGAATGTTCTCGAGAACACAGACTTTTATTTTTTGTCAATGCTCGGTCTGAGTTTTAAATATTTTCAGATAGATCGATGGTGTCGACAATATTTGACATTTATATTAAAGGAGGAGAAACCACTTCGCCTTTGGTTACCCCGCTATTTTCATTTGAAAATGCCGTTAGTATTATTCCCTTCTTAAATTTGTTTTATTCTTGGATGATATTTTCATATCTAAAAAAGGGCCTCGGTGCCCGAGTGGTCTACGTAGTCGAATAACTGTCTCAATAGCCTTCAACACTGATGTTGTGAGCTCGAATCCCACACGTTGTAGGATTTTTCCGGGCACTGCGACTTCCTCCACAAATAAAAACTGATCGCCACGATATAGCACAATAGTGCTGGAAATGGGGTTAAAGAAAAATCAATCAATCAATCAAATCTAAAATGACGGAGAAAAACTGTGTTTGTCATTTATTCTTTACAATATACCTACCTCCGCCTTCGCTCATTTCTTTAACATATTGAAGTGCTTTCTGTTTATTTTTGTTGTTAGCCGAGAGTAATGTTTGCTGCCATAAACGGTTGTTATCGTTGAACAACATTATGTTGAAACGATCACCTTCGAAAAGGTCCTTCAAAATTCTAATCATGGCACTCTTTTGTTGTCTTATTTTAGTGCCACCCATAGATCCACTCACATCTAAGATGAACAAGACGTCTTTTGGTAAAGGATCCATACCTTCTGGAGCAAAGAAGTGAACAAAGTATCCGTCTACAACCTGTGAAAATACGATTTCATGACGTGCTTATTGTGATGCATGTACGATGCGTTTTTAAAAACCCATTTATTTTTAAAAATATATGAAAATAATTTTGCGAATGTAGAAATTAGACAAACACAAAAGCAAAAACATCAAGTAAAATCAATAGATCAGACTTTGCAAAACTTCCTCAAAATGACTTACCTAAATGGTTCAACAGCTTTTTTGGCAATTTGCCAATACTAGTATGTTTATTGAATCAGATACGAAGTATATAGCAAAATTTCATGTAAGTCAATGGGTTGTTAATCGTTAATTCCTATACATCCTTTAATCTTAAATTTCTTCAAATATTAGCAAAAAAGCCTTCAATATAAAGCGGTGGGTGCGGTTAGGTCTTTTCAAAATTGCTCCTTTGGTTTTGATGATTATATAGTTTAAAATGTTTAACATGAATATGTAAAAATCACACTGAAATCTGATAAGGTCATACTATTTCATGTTTTGCTGAAAGCAACCAAAAAAAAAATTATTTCTTTTACCATGACTTCACCAGCGTCAAATTTTCTCTGGACATCATACTCGACAACAAACAACCCTGATATTCCCTGGTCAGACATCTGTTTCTGATCATGGGCGGTCGGGGCATAATGAACAGTGGCAGACTTTCGTGTTGGTCGTTCAATGACAGCAATAGCGTTTTTCTCTTCTGTTAAAAAAAAATATATAATTTGAATTAAATTGTTTAAGATTTTTTGTAAAGGGTCGACCATTTGAAATACAAAGTGCGACCAGAAAGATTTTCAATCAAATCAAGGAACGATTTTTCAATGTTTGCGACAACGCTGCACGAATGTTTGTTTTCAAATTTGATGCACAACTATAATCAACATGTTGTGGGTTTAGATATTTATTTTCAATTTGCCTTTGGCAGATCAATGTTTTTTTTAGTTGCAAAATGTTCTGTACTATTTTTCGAAATCGTCCCGACCTCCTCCTCCTTTTCCCGTAAATAGCATGTGATTATCCCCTACTGCCTTGTCTATTTTTGTTTTTTGTTTCGCGTCCATGTTAACATTTTCAAAACCTATAAAGCACCCATTAGAAAGACATACGCATACAAACAAAACATGATAAACTACTTATAATTGTATGATGTCAATTGCTATTTCTAACATATACTATCATACATATATTAATATTCCTGTAAACCATTTAGTAAACAAACAACACAGAATGTTTTTTTCTATAACTAAAATAATGATTTGAACATACTTACAAACTTATTTCAAATATTCCCAATGCATAAAACAATAGTATTTTATTATTTTCTAAAAGAGGTGCAGAAATATTGTTCTGTCTGTGTTTGATTTAGACCTCAGACCATTATTAAACCTACCAGGAAAAGAACCAAAAACAAATGAACACAACTTTGGCTTAGTTGAAAAAATAGTTCGTGTATTCTTAATCTTGTATATGTGTACGATTAACATTTACATGTAATATAATGATAATAAAAATAACACGAATATGACGTTAATTTAAAAAAAATCCTTACACCAATATTCAACTTATTTCCATTATTGAAAACATAAACATCATTTAACAAATGAACAACTAACTTCAGTTAGCGCATTGATTTTCTTAGAGAAAATTTACAATAATGTTTTAATTCTTACATCTTGATAATTGGACGTCCTACATTTATCCCATTTAACCATAAAATAAGGTAAATTTCTGACACTTAACTAAAAAATAAGGTAAATTTGCTGACAAACCCGCCTCCTTAATTATTGAAACCTACCATATTGCATTAACCATAATATCAAGGTGTAATTAGCTAGCGCACTAATAATTTTTAGCACACCAATATCGTCATTGATTGTCGACGTCTGAGTCTGCCATAAACGCGCGCCTGGCGTATTTAATTATAATCCTGGTACATTTGATAACTATCGGAATTATCATGCACATCATGTCAGATTTAGGGAGCCCCTCAGGTATCTGTTAATGCATTTGCGACAAGCCAGGTTAGAGGTTGTACTGTGTGAACGTTTGCCCATCAATGGGAGCCGTATACTTAATTCTGTAAAAACTTAAAAGCACCCGTTTAGGACTGTATAATGCCTTGCAACCGTCAACATGAGATTAGTATAAAAACATAGACTCCAAAATAACTCTAGTACAATTTCATCTTTAAAATGTCTTCTTTTTTATGTCAATTCAAACCCTGCAATTCCTTTCTACACTTATTCTGACGTAAATGTTATATACATACTAACGAATTTTATATCAATGAACTGTTTACCTTTGGTTCCCGAAATAATATCATTTCGCAACGGTGGCACCGAGACCTTAGTAATATTCCTCGACTCATGAATATATACGTCGATCTTGAAATCCTCCACAATCTGCCCTGGGTCAACATATATTATATGCTCATATTGTTCATAGACTCGCTCTAATAATTCTTGATAAGTAAGATTAAAGGTCACTTTACTCTCAGCTGCTACGTTTACATCAACACTAAAACGATTGGTATGTCTTGGTCTACAATAAAATGGAATGCTATTTGTAATATAGGTTGGAGCAATAACAGACATTTTTAATAGATGTTATTCTTCTCAGAATATTACCTAAATATCTAATAAACAAATCGGCGGCCATGCAATGTTGTGATTACTTATTATGACTATTTGATGGGAATTAAAATAATTTCAGTAAGTATTTATCAATAAAAAAAACCGCGATTTTCTATCATTTCTATTTTTTCTTTTTTTGTCCACAAACTAGCTTTAAAATTTTAGTAAATAAATCATTTAAAACTAACCGATATAAAAAATGAAGAGTTTAAAGTTATTAAAAATCAGGATTCATTTCTTTAAAAAATGTCATATGATCAAAACTGGTCTTTTTAACAACAAACATTGCAATATCTAATAAATTTCCTAATTTTATTTTGTTCATGTACTTACTTTTGAGCTACGTGTCCAGCACTTTGGCCCTTTTCCTTTGCTGTATCATATTTCTCTTTTGCTTTTGCTTTTTCGTTGATTTCTCCGGGGTACATCTGTCCATCGATTTCCCTGAAAATAATACAGCGACATCTATCAATATTTGAACATAATTATAGTTTATTTGAGATTAAAACAAAAACGACAGATCTGACATTTTTTTAGTTTGGGTTGTTTTATTGGTTTATTTTCTTTTTTATCAGTTGCAGTCTGCAAGTTCAATTCTCTTTATTTGTGAATATCCGCTTGTGGAACGGTTTTGCAACGTTCTCATGAAATACTTCGAATTTACATACTAAAAGAAGACTGTTAGGCTATCTGTCAACATTTCTCATTTACTGCACCAGATTCGCATTTCCATCATTATAAGCATTATGTTTGGAGGTCAAAAATTTATGTGAACCTAAAACCTAGTACAAAGTTGGACAACCAAAATGGACTAAAAGTATATCACAACCCGAGGAAAAAATAACCTATGCATGAGGGAGATTCATTTCTTTATTTTGAATTGTTTCGTAAGTTTCACCCCTGGTAGTCTGCTATTAGTTTATTTGCCGATTACCGATTTGATTCCTTTAATACTCTCATTCAACCCAAATTGTTTACCCTTTTTGTCGACTGGTTATGTATCTGGTGCAAAGCATGTTAATGTTGACCTATAATTAAAATTGTTTACTTTTACAAATTGTGACTTGGATGGAGAGTTGTCTCATTGGCACTCATACCACATCTTCTTATATCTATATAATGTGAAAATGATACTTAGGCGTTATATCTAGTTTTTAGTGAAAAAATAACTATTGTAGCTTAACAGAATATTAAATGTACTTAAAATGTTTTTTAAAAAGTTTAAAAGACATGACGCACAGATACATTTGTACATTATATATAAAAAAGAAGATGTGGTATGGTTGCCAATGAGACAACTCTCCACAAGAGACCAAAATGACACAGAAATTAACAACTATAGGTCACCATACGGCTTTCAACAATGAGCAAAGCCCATACCGCACAGTCAGCTATAAAAGGCCTCGAAATGACAATGTAAAACAATTCAAACGAGAAAACTAACGGCCTAATTTATGTACAAACAATGAACGAAAAACAAATATGTAACACATAAACAAACGACAACCACTGAATTACAGGCTCCTGACTTGGGATAGGCACATACATACAGAATGTGGCTCTTTTGGTAGTTGTTCGTTGTCAATGGACATTTTTGTCCCTCCTGAGGAATTCAATAAAAAATATTCTTAATTATAGGATCAATTAAGGAATTGACAAATATACCATTGCATGAAATAATATATATGTACGTAGTTGCAGGACTTAGCTCCTGGCTTTGTTTAACATCGATAATTTAAACATAACGAATTCGAATATCATGAACAGAAAAATTGCTTTGTGCAAATTTATTTATCCATTTTTATCATTAAATTGAGAGCAAATAGCAAACCTATAAGGATGTCCACCTAAGTTTGCCGTTAATATAAAGACTCAATTCAAGCAAAACATCATCAATAAAAAAAATATCACTAACTGTGAATGAGTATTAACAATATTAATAATTGCCAATAAATGATTATGAAATTTTGGCAAAATCTTCTCAGCCACAAGCAACCGATCTGTCGTCTGTCTGAGAGAGAAAATAGCTGAATTACTACATTTACTACTATAACATTAGGATCTGATCCTAATTTCCAATCAAATTGACTGACCAATCGAATTCTTAATTTGCCAATATCAATATTGAATATTAATAAACTGAATGATGCACGTGCTAACGTCTACACAGTTTACTCTTTTGTTATCCTTCTGCACAGTGTTTGTCAATTCATAAATGAAAGAAAAAAAACTCGTTTTGTAAGAAAATAACTTCACTACATAAGATAAAGATATAATAAGAAGGTTTACATTAATATTCATCATTTTTTTATAATATATCTAAAATGTTACAAATACTTAATTTCATTAATGGTTACTTTTTCTAAACATGAAATACGGAAATTTATTAATTGAAATTTGCTATCATAAAATTTTGGAAATATTTCTAAATTAAGGAAAATATCTCCCCGTTCCTTGTTCATATTGGCTATATTTTAGGTCCTTTTCGGTTTTATCAGTTTTCAACTTTATATTAAGTATTGGTACCGCGGATGTTACCACTACCATTGGATCAGTACCTCGGGTGGTCCGACGGTACTACCAGTCCAGTAGCCGGTACTTCGGCACTGGCATAAACATACAGGTATCGTTTAATTGAAAATAACTGATAAGAAATTTTGAAAATCACTCGTAAATTACGGAATAAATATCCCACATGTAAAACTCTGACTCATTGTCGGGATTTGGCTATACTTAAGGTCCTTTTTAGCTTTATCAGCCCTTCAACGTTTATATTATTATTTCGATTTTCAAATATTTTGGACTCGAGCATCACTGAAGAGACATAATTTGTCGAAATGCGCATATGGTGCATAAACTTGGTACCATTAATGTTATTATAACACCAACCAGAAATGTGTGAGCAGTTGCTTTGTGTTGAAGGCCTCACTCTGATTTTCAAAAGTTGTTTTGCTTCGAGTTCGGTCAATTGTCGTTATATCGCGAGTTTAGACACATTATCCCTCCTTTTCCTTTTTATTTACTTATCCTCCCTAATAAACACGAAGTTTATGCATCCAACAACCGATCTTATCTATCGGTTTGGGGGATCATGGTACAAAGAATACTGGCATTTCTCATGAAATTTGCTTCGTATTTAATTGCAAAATGTTGCTAAGGATGGCTTGGTCGATACATATTCTGGTGGTGGACTGTTAGTCCCAGCGGGTACCACCAGCCCAGTAGCCTATATTTCGGTTGTGGCATGAACATACGGATATTGTTTTAACTGAAATTTGCTGTTAAACAATTTTGAAAATCATTTTAAATTAGTGAATTTTTTTCCCTCATGCAAAGCTCTGATTCCTTGTCCGGATTTTGTCGACTGGTTATGTATCTGGTGCAAAGCATGTTAATGTTGACCTATAATTAAAATTAAAATTGTTTACTTTTACAAATTGTGACTTGGATGGAGAGTTGTCTCATTGGCACTCATACCACATCTTCTTATATCTATATAATGTGAAAATGATACTTAGGCGTTATATCTAGTTTTTAGTGAAAAAATAACTATTGTAGCTTAACAGAATATTAAATGTACTTAAAATGTTTTTTAAAAAGTTTAAAAGACATGACGCACAGATACATTTGTACATTATATATAAAAAAGAAGATGTGGTATGGTTGCCAATGAGACAACTCTCCACAAGAGACCAAAATGACACAGAAATTAACAACTATAGGTCACCATACGGCTTTCAACAATGAGCAAAGCCCATACCGCACAGTCAGCTATAAAAGGCCTCGAAATGACAATGTAAAACAATTCAAACGAGAAAACTAACGGCCTAATTTATGTACAAACAATGAACGAAAAACAAATATGTAACACATAAACAAACGACAACCACTGAATTACAGGCTCCTGACTTGGGACAGGCACATACATACAGAATGTGGCTCTTTTGGTAGTTGTTCGTTGTCAATGGACATTTTTGTCCCTCCTGAGGAATTCAATAAAAAATATTCTTAATTATAGGATCAATTAAGGAATTGACAAATATACCATTGCATGAAATAATATATATGTACGTAGTTGCAGGACTTAGCTCCTGGCTTTGTTTAACATCGATAATTTAAACATAACGAATTCGAATATCATGAACAGAAAAATTGCTTTGTGCAAATTTATTTATCCATTTTTATCATTAAATTGAGAGCAAATAGCAAACCTATAAGGATGTCCACCTAAGTTTGCCGTTAATATAAAGACTCAATTCAAGCAAAACATCATCAATAAAAAAAAATATCACTAACTGTGAATGAGTATTAACAATATTAATAATTGCCAATAAATGATTATGAAATTTTGGCAAAATCTTCTCAGCCACAAGCAACCGATCTGTCGTCTGTCTGAGAGAGAAAATAGCTGAATTACTACATTTACTACTATAACATTAGGATCTGATCCTAATTTCCAATCAAATTGACTGACCAATCGAATTCTTAATTTGCCCATATCAATATTGAATATTAATAAACTGAATGATGCACGTGCTAACGTCTACACAGTTTACTCTTTTGTTATCCTTCTGCACAGTGTTTGTCAATTCATAAATGAAAGAAAAAAAACTCGTTTTGTAAGAAAATAACTTCACTACATAAGATAAAGATATAATAAGAAGGTTTACATTAATATTCATCATTTTTTTATAATATATCTAAAATGTTACAAATACTTAATTTCATTAATGGTTACTTTTTCTAAACATGAAATACGGAAATTTATTAATTGAAATTTGCTATCATAAAATTTTGGAAATATTTCTAAATTAAGGAAAATATCTCCCCGTTCCTTGTTCATATTGGCTATATTTTAGGTCCTTTTCGGTTTTATCAGTTTTCAACTTTATATTAAGTATTGGTACCGCGGATGTTACCACTACCATTGGATCAGTACCTCGGGTGGTCCGACGGTACTACCAGTCCAGTAGCCGGTACTTCGGCACTGGCATAAACATACAGGTATCGTTTAATTGAAAATAACTGATAAGAAATTTTGAAAATCACTCGTAAATTACGGAATAAATATCCCACATGTAAAACTCTGACTCATTGTCGGGATTTGGCTATACTTAAGGTCCTTTTTAGCTTTATCAGCCCTTCAACGTTTATATTATTATTTCGATTTTCAAATATTTTGGACTCGAGCATCACTGAAGAGACATAATTTGTCGAAATGCGCATATGGTGCATAAACTTGGTACCATTAATGTTATTATAACACCAACCAGAAATGTGTGAGCAGTTGCTTTGTGTTGAAGGCCTCACTCTGATTTTCAAAAGTTGTTTTGCTTCGAGTTCGGTCAATTGTCGTTATATCGCGAGTTTAGACACATTATCCCTCCTTTTCCTTTTTATTTACTTATCCTCCCTAATAAACACGAAGTTTATGCATCCAACAACCGATCTTATCTATCGGTTTGGGGGATCATGGTACAAAGAATACTGGCATTTCTCATGAAATTTGCTTCGTATTTAATTGCAAAATGTTGCTAAGGATGGCTTGGTCGATACATATTCTGGTGGTGGACTGTTAGTCCCAGCGGGTACCACCAGCCCAGTAGCCTATATTTCGGTTGTGGCATGAACATACGGATATTGTTTTAACTGAAATTTGCTGTTAAACAATTTTGAAAATCATTTTAAATTAGTGAATTTTTTTCCCTCATGCAAAGCTCTGATTCCTTGTCCGGATTTTGCTATGCTATAGATCATTTTAGGTTTAATCAGCTCTTCAACTTTTATATTAGTTTAGCGTTTTTGAATATTTTGGTATAGAGCAGCACTGAAGAGACATTAATTACCGAAATGCGCATCTGGTGCAGTAAAATTGGTATCGTTAATGTTATCTTAAGACAATTTTTTAGTTATGCTTTTAAGTAAAGTTCTTATCATGTCACACATTATCAATTTTTTATTCATGACATACGTAAAATTTAGTCATTGCGATTGATATATTCGTTACTTTTTGTCCACATCAAAATTTAAAACTTACATAACAAATTCTGTAATGAATGCTGCATCGGGAAGAGTGACTTCAAAATGAGCTTCAACAGGAGTCTTCGCACTATTAGCTACTTTGCTGGTTACTAAGGTCGTTGCAAATCGGAATTTCACATCAGATTTTATGTGCATGTAATATATTCTAGGATTCTGAAAAATAATAATATACCATATTCATAAATATTCCTTATCCATTTTAAAGCTCTCTTTACCATTTTCGTCAAAACGAAAAGGTCAAATGAATTAAAAAGACGGTCACATACACAATATCATACAAATTAAAAACAAAAGTGAACGAAGAAATGGCTTGAGGAGTTTTAATTTTTGTGTTTTAGGTAGAACAATAACAGTATTCACCGACTAAAGCGATAACTTTCGTCGAAGGCTTAAATTTGAATTCAGTGTCCAAGAGGCATGTATTGTCTATCAGTTACAAGCAAACTAAAATCAAATAATAATTTGGATTCACATGCAGATTTGACATTGTGCGGTTTTTTACCCCCAAGTAATAAAAGTAATAAAAATTACAACATCAAGGAAGAAACATATTTAAAAATTATAAGTTTGTATAAGATTAAATTTTCGGTCTACCAGCTGGTGAATATATTGCTCATCTGGTACATGTTGCATGTAAATCCGAAGTAATGTTTTCATTTAGATGTACATATATGTCCGGTCAGGTCCGATGAGTCCGAATATTTCATTTGATTTTAGGATTTCGAATATGGAAAATCACACACTGCAGAAGAAGTCATCATCTCATCCACGAATAAATGAATGTGATTAATAAAACTTAAAAAAAAAAGGTTATATTATGCTTTTATTAAACTTTAAGCACAAGCTTTGTAATATCTTTCAAAGAAGGAATGGAAACTGCATTTCACATAACATTTATTTAACGTAAAGGTCATGTTAAATTTCACGTTAATTTTAGAAATGACCATCTTATCATGGATGTGAAATTAGCGGTCGGTTCGTTATTCGCAATTCGATATTCAATATCCAAATGACCGCTAGCAGTAGGTTCGATATTGAATATCCAAATGACCGCTAGCAGTAGGTTCGATATTCAAAATACGTTTATTTTGTGAATTTTGTGAAAAGCTCAATACAATTGTGACGTCAACATGATTGGTTGACAGATGTAATACGCTGACACGATTTTAAAGGGATGTCATTTTACTTTCACCCACGCTGCATTTACAAGTCAGAGTAAATCACAAAAAATTAAACAAATAAGTAATCCTTAACGAATTGTCATAGACAAAGGTAGTGAAAGTACATTAGAGTGCTGCGCGATTCTAAAATTCGATGCTCAAAGATTGTACGCGAATGTATGTCATTGAATCAGTGTCATAAATTTTAGTAATGCTGAAATAGAATTCAATTTAGCTTTTGCTAAAACCAAAAGAAGGCATATGAGAGATTAAATTGTGATCTGTTTATTCGTAAAATATCCACAAAGTATATACATATACCATATCTTTTTCACTATTACACATTCACCATGAACATATATTATGAACTATTGGCCACTGGAAGTTAAGCAAGCAACCATTTATTTAACAAACACTGCACTTGTCACTGCATGTACGTGTCACAATACAACTTCCCCTTTTCAATGTGACACTATTACATTTGTGCAACCAAGTCTAGGATATTCATATTCATATACGAGTATACGTAGCCCTGTTGGCCTAATACAGATAACAAGTTAATTTTTAAAAATCTATTTGCATCTACAGCGCTGGACATACATCTTCTGCGCTGGACTTTGCATCTCCGACACTGGACTGTACATTTTCAGCGATTTACTCTAAATCTGTAGCGCTTAAATTTATATTCACAGCGATTAACTTTTTATATCTACAGCACTTGACTTTAGATCTACAGTACTATACTTTAGATCAGTAGCGGTGTACTTTACAGCTCCAGGGCTTGACTTTAGAAAAACAAAACTCTTTATTTGTATGAGACCGTCATGGATCCGTAAAAAAACAAGCGCTGTAGATATAAAAATCGAGTCCGGTAGATATACAGTCAGGCGATGGAAATGTAAATGCATGCGGCGTACAGTGGAGATCACTTCTAACCTCTCATCAAATCTGTCAGAATCTGTCAGGAGAACTGTTCTAGGACAGTATGTAGAACTGTCATCCTGACACCTTTTAGACAGTTCTAACTAGAACAGTTCTAACTTAGAACTGATTTGGTCAGTTCTACCTAGAACTGATTTAGACAGTTCTACCTAGAACTGATCCTGACAGTTCTACCCTAGAACAGTTTTAGACAGTTCTACCTAGAACTGACCAAATCTTTGGTCAGTTCTACGACTAGAACAGTTATACCGCTAGAACAGTTCTACGACTAGAACAGTTCTACGATTAGAACTGATTTGGTCAGTTCTACGGCTAGAATTGATTTAGTCAGTTCTATCCATAGAACAGTTTTAAGAACTCTTTGTCTTAAATATAAATATGTAAAAAGAATAGAATATATTAAAAAATTGCAGTGACGTCATTTAGAACTGTTCTACAATCCTGACAGGTATGGTCAGTTCTACGGCCAGAACAGTTTTAGACAGTTCTGCTGACAGTTCTAAGGTTAGAACTGATTCAGTCAGTTCTGCTGACAGTTCTACGGTTAAAACTGATTTGGTCAGTTCTGCTGACAGTTCTACGACTAGAACTGATTTAGACAGTTCTACCTAGAACAGTTTTAGACAGTTCTACCCTAGAACTGATCCTGACAAATCCACCTATAACTGATTTGGTCAGTTCTACCTAAAACTGATTCTGACAGTTCTACTTAGAACAGTTCTAGGGTAGACCTGTTCTAGGTAGAACTGTTCTAGGACAGTTTAGAACAGTTCTATGGCAGATTATTCTGACAGTTCTAATGAGAGGTTAGAAGTGATCTCCACTGTAGATTTGAAAGACGGCACTGTAGATCTAGCCGTGGATGCCGTGGATATAAAGTCCAGCGCTTGCGATCTAAAAGTCCAGCGATGGAGATGTTAAGTTCAGCGCTGTATTTGCAAATTTCTGTATTTGTGCTAGACTTTAGATCTCCAGCGCTTGACTTTAAATCCACAGCGCTTGATTTTAAATCTACAGCGCTTGATTTTACTTCTCCAGGGCTTGACTTAAAATCACAACTCTTTATCTTTATGAGACCAACAGGTCCGAGTGCTGTAAATATAAAAATGTCATACGGTGTATATCTTAAGTACCGCCATGGAGATCTAGAGTCCAGCGCTATCAATCTGAAGTCCAGCACTGTAGAGATATTTTCAGCGCTCTAGATCTAAAGTGCAGTGATGTACATGAGAAGTCCAGCGCTGGAAATTTTGAGTAGACTTTTTATCTTTAGCTCTGGACATTACATTTCATCTCCAGCACCAGACTGGGCTGGACCTTTGATCTACAGCAGTTGATTTAAGATATACAGCGCTAGAATTTAGACATAAAGTGCTGGAAGTTAGATCTATAAAGCTAGACTTTAAATCTCCAGCAGCGCTTGACTTTATATCTCCCGCATTTCACTTTAAAAACCACAATTATTTATCTGTATGATACTAACAGGGCTCTGTCAAACGTCGAGCGCAGTAGCTATGCAATCTAGCTCAGGGCTCCGTAAAAATTCCAGCGCTCTAAATATACAATCTATCGCTGTAGCTATAAAGTCAAACGCCGGAGATTTAAACTAATGCGCTGTAGACCTCAAGTCCAAACGAGGAGATGCAAAGTCTATCGTTTGAGATTTACTGTCTATCACTGGTGATCTCATGTCCAGCACTACAGATTTAATGTCCAGCACTGTAGATGTAAGTCCAGCGTTGTCGATATAAAGTCCAGCACTGTAGATCAAAAGTCCAGCAAAGTAGAATTAAAGTCCGCCGCTGGACGTTAAACCAACAGTGCTCCATAAAAATTCGAGCACTGTAGCTATAAAGTCAAGCGCTGTAAATCTTATGTCTATAGATCTAAAGTCCAGCAATGTAGCGCTGTAGATCTAAAGTCCAGCAATGTTGATAAATTATACAGTTCAGCGCTGCAGATTTTAAGTGAAATTTATATCTACATCGCTGGACATAATGACTCCAGCGCTAGACTACATCTACAGCGCAGTCATTTAGATCTACAGTATTAGACTTTACATCTCCAGCACTTGACTTTAAAAATCACAATTCTTTATCTGTTTGAGACAAACAGTTGTCTGTAAAAATTATATCACAAGATATCGAAGATGACATTATTCTGGGAAATCCATTTGATACGATCTGTATATATACATAGTGTAAAAGATCGTTCAATTTTATGGACATTGAAAGACCAGGGGGTCTCACCGTCATTTAAGCGGTCTCCGGTAGTTTGTGCATTTGTTCCACATTAAGAATAATCAAAACGTTCCTCGATTCTTATGTAACTGTTTGAACCTCAAATCTTTTCAACTTCGCACATTATTTGGCCTTTTAACTTTTTTGATTCGAGCGTCACTGGTGAGTCTTCTGTAGACGAATCGCACTTCTGATGTACAAAATTTAAAGCCTCAACGTTCCCTATTTAGGTCAAATACAAAAGCCTGTTTTAAATATGTCAGGGTTACAACTCTGACATGACAGAGAGCACCCCCAGCAGGGGGGGGGGGGTCCAACCAAGGATAAAGGGCGGATTCCATCCATATGTCCCCAATCAAAAGCATTGATCGGTCAAAAAAAGGGGGGTTTCAATCCCCGGACCCCCCACCACCACCCCCTGGAACCGCCACTGCCCAGATTTGAAAAGGTACGGTTAGATAATATAAGATAAGATATTTTATTGGTGTTTAAAATCCAAAATTACAGGATTGTTACCAAAGACAATAAGCATTGCTATACATAAACATACATGTACAAACGTACCCTATATATAGGGTAGAAAATCCGTCGATTTTCGAACATTTCAACATTTTGTAAACGACGCTTTTGTAAATATTGCTTATAAGATAATTATGTCAACACAAAAGTGATTACTACTTGCCTGGTGATACCCTCGGAGAGGAAACCTCAACGAAATGAAAATCTATTTGATATGGCAGACAGCTAAAATGGAGGATAGAGAAGCGTGTGGTTGAAGGATAGGAATGAATATAGCTTGGTAGAATAAAATGCGTTACACGTGGACAAGGTTAAACAATTGTAACATTTTGTTTCCAGTTTAAGTATAATGGCTTACTATATGGCAATACCTCACTTCTTTAAACATGACACATTGACTTCTTTAATACATTTTTCTTATATACATTTTACCGGTTTTGGTCTTCTAATATTCTATTTTTGCCACCGTAACGCATTGCGGGTGACATGGAAATACCGGGCGTCCGTCCGTCCGGTCTTGTTAGCGTTCTCACGTGTACAATTTTAGCCAGATTAGATTTTTATGAAACTTATATCATAGGTTTATATCTGCAGTATCTTAGACGAGTTCGAAAATCAGTGCCGATCAATTATTTAAAAAAGTCTTAGAGTTATGCCCGTTGGAAATATTAATTATATGGAAAATTGCCGTATGAGCGCTCTAATCATGCTAATGTGTACAATTCTGCCAGATTTTTATGAAACTTATATTATAGGTTTATATCAGCAATGTCTTGGACGAGTTCGAAAATCAGTGCCGATCAATTATTATTAAAAGAGTTATGCCCCTTGGAAATATAAATTATATGGAGAATTGCATTGTTTGCGCTCTCATATGTACAATTCTTGCCAGAATTTTATGAAACTTAAATGATAGGTGTATATTAGCAATGTCTTGGATGAATTTGAAAATCAGTGCCGATCAATAATTTTTGAAAGAGTTATGCCCCTTGGAAGTATTAATTATATGGAAAATTGCCTTATGAGCGCTCTAATGCGTACAATTCTTGCCAGTTTTTTTTTATGAAATTTATACATTAGGTTTATTTTATGTCAGCAATGTTCATGAAGAATTCAAAAATCAGTGCCAATCAATTATTTTTAAAAGAGTTATGCCCTTGAAAATATTGATTATATGGAAAATTGCAATGTTATCGCTCTCATGTGTTCAATTCTTGCCAGAATTTTATGAAACTTATATCATAGGTTTATATCAGCAATGTCTTTGACACTTTCGAAAATAAAATTCTGATCAAATATTTTTAACGAGCTATGCCCCTTTGAAATATAAATTATAATGGAAATCACATTGTATTTGCCCCGAAGAAAATATAAATAAGAAGTTTTAAAGAACAAAAAAGGTGCTTTTCTAAGTTATTGCCCGTGTACCTTGGATAGATAAAATATGTGCAACGCGGGGGACATTGGAACTCTGTTCTTTTATTATTATTTTGTATTCCAAAAATAGGAATTTTGATCAAGTTGTATATCTCCTGTTTAATGTTTATTTTGACTATGTAAACAATTTATTGATAAACTCAGATCTCTAAACCAGCAATTTATCAATTGTTTCGACCACCTGAGATTTCAATAGGAGTATTACCAACTTAAATACACATATCCCCCAAACAATTCAAATCAAGCAATTTATATAGATGCATTTAAATACGCATAATATGGAATTTTAGACCAAGTAAGCATCAGTGACAATACGTCTCATATTTTTTCTTTGCTTGACACATTTATTTTTTGAAGCATAACCATTCACCCTGACAAATAAATATATTTACCTGTGTTTCTGAATGTACAATCTGCATAATCAAGAAAGAAATCACTATAAGTAAATGAAGAATCATTGTCCCGTCCATGTTCAGTCACTGTTGCTTAACAAATTTATAAGCACCTACTGTATAATACACGATTTTTGTATCTGCAGCATGTCAATGCCGACTACGTTTACAAAAACCCAAAACACTGTTCTCGGTCAAAATCTGAAGGACGTCTCAAAATAATTTTAACCTGCAGTTTATGTAGTGTATTTTTATCTTACTTGAATCGTGTTAATAGCTCAAAGGTAACTTTATATATCGAACAACGGAATTTGTTTTGTTAAATTAAAGCAATGGTAGTTTACCGATATTACGAAGACAAATCAAGCTAACAAACGAAAATAAGCATTTTAGGGTCTAGTTCGTTGTGCAGCTAATTCGGAATATTATTGCCAAATAAAATACCAAATAATTCAATTTTTATCATACACATGATTATCAAATTTCATAATCGCGGTAAACAGGTAAGTCACTCTCTACTTCCTCACTTACAGGTACTTCTAATGTGTAACAATGTATGCTTAAAAGTGTGAGAAAAACCTTCAAAAAGTAAGGTAAAAAAATCTATCATGACCAAAACGCAAAAAAAATGCTTTTGTATTATGTTTCTTATAAACAATTCAGACAGAAACTATTTATGTAACTATTATTCGAACCCTTAACAGTTGGGTCAAGTATGGGCACTACATTCAAGCTTGATACAGCTCTGAATTTGGATTGTGATTAAATAATTGACACATCATAGGTTCCTGACACAGAATGAATGTGGTCAAAGGACTGAAAAAATTGAAAAAAATGAAGTTGGACTTTTACCTATTAGGGTCCAATATCCAAAATCTAAATACACGGTTATATTCAGCATATCAAAGAACCCCATGAATTAAATATTTGTTTTAAGTCAAACTAAGTTTAATTTTGGATCCCTTTTTGGACCATCTTGAAAAATGATCCCAAAATTAAAGATCTAAATACATGTTTAGATTCAGCATATCAAAGAACCCCTTGAAACCTGATTTTGTTAAACCCTTCGGACCTTAATGTGGACCAATTTGAAAACTGGGCCCAAAATCAAAATACATGGTTAGATTCAGTATATCAAACAACCCAAAAATTTTTTGTTGAAATCAAACGAAGTTTAATTTTTGACCCTTTGGACCTTAATGTGGACCTATATAAAAACGGGGCCCAAAATCTAAATATTGTTAGATTCAGCATATCAAATTACCCTACGAATTCAAGACTTTGAATTAAACCCCTTTGAAATTGGTCAAAAAATAAGCAATTAATACAAAGTATTAGAAAAGTGTTGTTTTTTGCCCCTTTCTTCTAAACGGTTTAAGCAATAGTTTTGGGCCTCTTTTTGGCCCCTAAATCCTTAACGGTTTGGATCATGATTCCCAAAATCAATCCCAACTTTCCTTTTGATGTATGGATTCTTGTGGTACAACTTCACAGAAATCCATACGCAAGTTATTGTCCTGAAACATTAAAATCGCTTGTGTTTGGCACCTTTGTGGCCCTTACCAGTTAGAACAATAACTCCCAACACAAGGGACAACCTTTCTTTTGTAGTATGGAACATTGTGGTACAATTTCATAGAGATCTATAGACTTAATCTCAAGTTGTTGGCCGGAAACCAAATATTTGTCTTTGGACGACGACGACGCTGACAACGTCATAACATTATACGACCGCAAAATTGTGGTCTTATAAAAAGGGTAGATTTAATTTGTATAAAGAATACACTCGTTCACACATGTCACAGTAAATGTCCACCCTTGCTTCATTCTGGCTGAAAGTTTTGTCTTCTCTGTACTAAACGAAGAAATCAACTTATGAACGAACATTCGGTCAGTATTCAACGTTTATGCTTTTTATCGCTTACGTACGAATAACGTTATACAATTCAATTATATAGTATTATTGAATACTTAACCCTCTCCTCCCTACGCACACTATTAATGCTCATACATGTATATCAATGATTTCATTGTAAATATAACTTAGGGTAATGGTTTAGAATTAACGTATAGAAGTGTTATCATTTATCAGTAAAAAGTGCAGGTTTTGGCAATTAAACAATGGGAAGACAAAATAGTACAGCGATACATATTGTTATACAGAAGCAGTGATAAGGTATCAATTTCATGACCGAAAAATAAATACATTCCAAATCTGTAACTATACAACTTATTTTAAATGTGTTTCTGCATCTGAAAAAAAAATGAGATACTGACACTGTTCCTGTTTTATCAAAACTAATTGCTGATTTTAGAACAAGAGACATCTGTGTAAATCAGACGTAGTCGACACATATCTTTGTACGACATTACCCCCAGCAGAGCTATAGAAAAACAGTACATTAACGGGTGTTACACGGACACTTTTTAGTTGTTACCGGTCTCTTTTTACGAATAGAATCACCCGTGCATGATCAGTGAGTTCATGGGCACTTTAAATTTCAATTAGATTTGAACTTTTTGTTTCACCGACATATTTCCTTTCTTTTTTATTAAAATATTTACTTTAGCATTAATAAATGTTTTTTTTCTTCAAGCAATTCCAGTAAATGACTATTCAAATCAGTACACTAAGGGATTGACCATTCAACTTCAAAAGAGGGGTTATGGTTTTTTCCTAAAAAATATTTTGAACCCCAATTTTATGAGAAAAAAATATAATGTGGTCAAGCAGATGACAAAATAATGTTCTGATTCCTGATTTTTCGAATATCGTATATGATAGTGCTAATTTCGAAAAAAAATATTTGGGTGATAGCGTTGAAAAAACTCAATAATTTTCTTACTCAGAAAAGAACATAACCCTCTTTTGAAGCTAAATGGTCGGTCCGTAAATGTATTTTTCACCCAATATATGGACAAGAATAGTATTCTCAACAATGCTGAAGTAAAGAAAAGATGGTACCGACGTTTATATTTCAATAAAAAAGACAGGAAATATATATAAAAACGATCAAATCTAATCAAAAGGTAAAATTCCTATCAACTCACCAATGCACGATTGATCCTATAAATACAAGGTGTCCGTGTAACACAATGCATGTTCAAATATGCAGCAAATCTTGAACAAAATCATTCAACTTATGTCATCAATTTTGGACGGTAAGCAGCAATTGGATCAAATAGTGACACGTGTTTAATCCTGATCAACACTATCAGAGACATATAAAAACCTTAACATTTAAAAAAAAATTCAAAATATATGCCTAAATATAATATATATTTAATAACAAGACAAAATCCATTTTTTCCATAACATTTCATTCACTAATGAGATAGTAAATTCATTCTTTTGATACAGTTAAATTTCCCCCAAAAAAATCAAATGGTAGCTTGCTTACCTCTGAATTTTTTTTATACATTACTGACTTGCGAAGTTGCATTTTAAAAAGTCTCAAATGTGTACAACATTCACCGTTTACTTGAAATTGTTCTTTTTATAAAGTTATAAGATTCTTGAATTTTTTTAGAAAAAAATCTCCCGGCTGAAGGGAAGCGAAAGCTGTAACTCACATTAACTGGTATATGACCATTTAAGTTTCTAATATGTTTAGTTTTTTTATTACGGTAAACCTCTTCTAGATGCAAAGTGTACTACTTCTTTCTCGAAACGTCGTACAAGTCAGATACAAAACAAAGGTACAAAAAACAGGCCGGAAACAACCTGCCGTATAGTTTTTCTGCACTTGTAGTCAGGTCAAGGTCCTCAGCTATTCGGACCTTGACCGGACTACTCGTGCAGAAAAACTGTCCGGAAACGGTTGTTACCAGCCTGTTTCTTTGTTACCTTTGTATTGTATCTAATACTTGTGGCTGACGCCACTCGGATATGAGAAGACTTACATCTGATATTTATTTTACTTTCAATATATGTTCAGTTTCAACATTTTGTTTTGTACTTTATTGTAAATAACAAACACAAACCTTTCCAATATTGCCACATGTGTATTTAATAATGAAATAAATTGTACAAATTGTTATAATATATGATTTGTGATTGATCTCCAAATGGTTCTTTCATAAATGTACCATTTGTTATTGTACAACAATTGACTGTTTATTAATGTTTGTATATGTTTCGTATTTTGAAGTATAGCACACAGTTAATAATCTACACAGGTTATTACCATATACTTTATCGAATCAGTGGTGAATATTATTTTAGCTTTTGTTGGTTTTCCCTTGATACAATAAAAAGATGGTATTCCCACAACTGCTTTAAAGAAAAGTGCTACTTAATATTAAAACGTACTTACAATGTAGGTCGAATATTTTACTTCTGTGTATACGTGATTATAGTAATGGGATCTTATCGTTATGAATAAAGCTTTTGTTTTAATTTAACAGAAAGAGTGATCGTTGGGATTAAGAAGTGCACACCGATGAGATGTCATAAGGAATACCTATAATTATTTGGCTGATATCATTATTGAGATGGAAATTGAAGGGTATCCGTAGAAGATAAATGTTAAGGGAACGACCATTTAACTTCAAGGGGGTGGGTTTATGTTTTTTTTTCTAATTTTGATCCCCAATTTGATGAAAAAAAATATTCTGGTCAAGCAGATGACAAAAAAAATATGCTGAATCCAGATTTACCCCATATAACTTATAGTGTTAAATATTGAAAAAAATAATTTGATTAATAGCGTTGAAAAACTAAATAAAATTAATCGGGCTGTGCGCGAAAAAAAAATTCTGACTCGGTCAAAAAACATACCCCCCTTTTCCCTTGAAGTTAAACGGTTGCTCCCTAATTTAATTCCTAGGTTTAGTTTTGTTAGTTTGTCTTTCAGAATTCCTGTCTTATTGGTGTTACATGTAACTCAAATTCTCTTTTTATTTACATGTATATTTCAGAAGCACGTATACTTTTCTGTTTATATACTATAGAATATACTACAGTCTTTAATTGGTTAAAATATCGCCGCGATATAGCCTTGTTGTGCTAATGCGGCGTAAAGCAACCAACAATCAATCAATTAATTGGTTAAGCACTTTTATCAACAGAAAATTTACAGAGTAAAAGATAAAACAAAAACAAAAAACACTCAATTTATCAGAATTTTACTTTTTATTTTTGATCAAATTTTATTTCACTGACATAACTTAATTTAATTAGCGATATAAGCTAACACGTTAACAAATTGCTCGTTTATATATTTTGGTTTGGCTTAAAATCATTATTGTCAATAGTTATGATCATAAAGCTTTTGCTTTTCAGTTCTTTAAGGAAAACTGTCGTTAAGTCCGAGACGGGATTTGTAAGTTTAATCTATTCTTAATTGCACTGTCATTCTGTTTATTTTTTTTTTCACTGCACAAGACTTTCATGTCTGCCTGTACAGCTTATTACATTGATGTTTTAAATAAACTTTTTACCTTGCCATCATTTACTGCCAAGATTTCAATACGGTATTGTTGTATTATACTTATGCTTGTGTATTTATTTGCCGTTATTGAATAGTTCAGTGTACGTACGTATTGTTCAAATTTTTATTTAATGCCCATCGTCTTTCTATTGTTTCAGATAAACGGAGAAAAGAATTAGATCTTTGAATGAATAACGTTTTCACATGGCATGTCCGTGTACCTGAATTTACTGTTGTACGTCTCAATATCTCGGTCATTTTGGGGGGATTTTTTGTTGATAGCTGGCCTCTGTTAAATTCATTCACAACATTTCACGACTCTTGGTGATTTAAAACTTGACATCTTGTATAGACACAATGTCGAAATATAGATATCGTGTATCGAACTTAATATGATTTTTATTTCTTTGTTGAGTTGCTGTCTCATTGAAGTACCTCTAATCCCCTTTCAATCATATTTGAAAGAATTTGCAGTATTTCATAAAAACAATAGATGTATATAAAATTGAGAACATGTTAAAGAGACAACAACCCAACCAAAGAGCAGAAAACAGCCCAAGGCCACCAATGGGTCTTCAATACAGCGAGATATGTTCATTATTGATGCTTTTAAAAATAGCCGTCGAGATTGCTGATTTTTAGCATAGAACTTCTATCAAGACTTCGTTGTGTTCAAAGCGTTCTGCTATTAGTCTTTTGTTTGAATCCACCCCTTCCCCATTTAGTATACAATTCTGTGCCTGATATAATATTTAGCAGCTACACATGTAGTATAACATAGAAAGATTTTGTATGATTGCAAATGAAGACCCATTTTACTGAAATTTCTCAAAATTCAACTCCTGGTTAAAAAAATAGAATTCCCACAACTGCATTTCAGACAAATGCTAATTCATACAAAACTATACCTACAATGTAAGTCAGATCTTTTCGAAGGGCAAGTATTGTGTAGGGGACAGATACAGAAAAAGACGGATCGTTGGAACACTAACCTTAACCCTTCAATGACAAGTCAGGTGAAATACTTGGACTCATATCAAGTTTACAAATGTGCAATGCTTGATCATTTTCTGACAGTTACTGGAAGTCGTCAAATGACAATTTAAGGCATGTGGAAACATTGTGCCAACATTTCACCATGTAGACTGCATATCGCGGTCTAAATATATTATGGTTTCTGTCGTTGTATGGAGTCTATAGACACTTATATTCAACATCTCCGTGTTCTGTCTATTGTTCTTCGATTTACGATAGCCACTTTAAGGGCATACGATGCAGTTTTGATCCCTCGGTGAAATTTTTACGAAAGTTTGCATACAAGCTATTTTCACCCAGTCAATTCAAATATGTAATAAAAAATATACCTTCGTGCGCTACTTTTAGAGATAAATGGGGTCCAAATTTTAGACATTCACTGTAAATTTCGGTTTCTTGGACATTTCTATCCTTCAGAAAGACATACCTAACTTTTTTGTTTCAAAAGATAAACGCAAGCGGATTTTTGTAAAAGCATTTGGAATATCTTCTCTACATACATCTAAGTGTGCTTTGATTTTGTGTGACAATTCTTTGGAAATAACTATTTTTTATCAAATTTTCATGATTATAGTAAATAAACGGCATTTTTTGTTTTATATTTATCTTATTTTAAAAAATTTAATCGGTGTTTTGCTCATAAAAATTGGCACAAATAATCGTCATACATAATCAGGCCAAATGTCATTTTTAAAAATAGGGGTCAATGTACTCGTTTTCAAGTTAAATCAGTCTGAATGGTAAAAATAAGTCGACAAATGCATCTTTTCCCGATAAGCACATTTTGACGTCGCGAAAAATTACATGTTACGTTAGCGACGTCATTACCTCCCTGTAACTGTATCGTATGCCCTTAATGTCTTATCCTTGTTTGAATAAAATTACTCAAGGTATTACTTTATATAACTGGACATCCGTATGTTTCATGACGGTATTTAATATATTTTCTGCAAACATAAAATTGAGAATGGAAATGGGGAATATGTCAAAGAGACAACAATCCGACCAAAGAGCAGAAAACAACCGAAGGCCACCAATGGGTCTTCAATGCAGCGAGAAAATCCCGCACCCGGAGGTGATCCTCAGATGGCCCCTAAATAAAATTGTGTGCTAGTTCAGTGAAAATGGACGTCACACTAAACCCCAAAACATATAAATGAACTAAAATTAAAAAACATACTAGACTAACAAAGGCCAGAGGCTCCTGACTTGGGACAGGCGCAAAAATGCGGCGAGGTTAAACATGTTTTGTGAGATCTCAACCCTCCCCCTCCCCCTATACCTTTAGTCAATGTAGAATAAAGAAACACATAGCAATACGCACAGTAAAACTCAGTTTAAAAGAAGTCCGAGTCCGATGTCAGAATAGGTAACAAAAGAAACTAAGAAAAATGACAATGATACATAAATTAACAAAGGACTACTAGCAGTTACTGACATGCCAGCTCCAGACCTCAATTTAACTGCTTGAAAGATTATGTCTTCATCATATGAAAATCAAGTACAATCCCTCCCGTTAGGGGTTAATTATCATACCATCATAAAATATATGAGAAGAATTTTTGATATATCTTTCAATTGTTTTGCAATAATGCAATCTTCAATCTTCGACTTTTGGTTTTGATTGCCTACTCTCCATTGTTCATTTTCACTCCTTTTTTCTAGAAAAGCTTAAATTACAATATTGTAGTCTATTTTTGCTTTTAAAACATTCTGCAATAATTCTTATATGATTTGCATATTAAGGAATACGTTGATATGATTGGTTGAGAGGACTTCCGGTAATTGTTCTTGACGTTGTTTATTTTTCGATAGACGACGTCGACCGAACTTCTTTTCGTAACCAATGTAAACAAGATGGCGGTGATATTGACACAATCCGGATCGACGTTAACAAAATTTATTTTCACTTCGCGTTAATCGTTTAATTAAATAATAAACACAAAACATTCGTTTAAATGATAATAAGAGTTTTTGTAGTTTATTTTTTTATCAGATTGCAAATTTCATGGAGTACATATTTTTTGCGTTAACCAACAAATATATTCATGTGCCAGGCCTATTCAATGACACAAATATACAATTTACGTGTGATAGAGGTTACGAGTGTGGAAAAATAAATTCCTTATCTCCAATTTAAAAGAATTATAAGGATTAAACGCCTTTTTAAAGGAATTTATTGGTGTATAAACTGGACCTATCCAAGTCACTCACAAACATATCATTAAAGTCCTTCGGACTTTTATTTGTTTGTGAGTGAATTAGTCGAGTTTATACACCAATAAATTCCTTTCAAAAGACGTTTAATCCTATAATATATAATATTTTGAAAAACACCAGGCACACATTTTGATATTCAAATAATCAAACAGGTGCAAACTAATGTTTCACCATTCATTTTTTAATGCAAATTTAATTTATACAAATATATTGCTATGATGCGATATTAGGTCTATGAATTTAATGTTGAATAAAAATTATAAATATACATACAAATCTACATCTGACCATATTGTCATTGTTATCAATATACAATCAGAAGTAAAATTACTGGTTCTCGTAGAAAATCAATCTTTTACGCAGCTGATTATCGCTTTCAGGTTGACCAACACGAAATTTACAGGCCTCATAGTTGATGGTTCAAAGATATTTTCTGGTAAACCGGAGTTTCGCTGATAATTTTGCTCCTAGTAGTCGTGATCAACACGCCCTTTTTGATAAAGATCAAATTGCCTATTTCATTAAAAACAGCTAGGTTTCTTTTATCGTCCCCACCCGAAGAAAATCTAGATTCAATGTTTCTCGGAAATAAGCACACGCATTTGAACATTTGGTTAATAAAAGGATTATAAAGACCTTAATACTATAGGTTCCGTTAACCGCTGGTGAAAAATAAATAAAACGTCCAATATTTGATTCCTGACCGGAGTCGTTAAGTGGTGAATATGAATGACAGGGCCATTAAAATCTACCGAAAAAAAAATTGAAGTCGGAAAGGTTAATCGTATTTACAATAATAATAAAAAATCAAAGTTATGTAGAAGCAATATCAGAAATGACATAATCTTTTATGTCACCACCTAGAAGTCCTTTGGTTTTCATATGAACATTCCAACACCAGACCATTTTGCCAGTAATAATATCTGGTTTCTTGTGAAGAATTGCATTAAAATGAGTTTTACTCGTATTTTCAGTCTCTCTAAAGTGTCCGTGTTGTCTTCCCTTTTTGTCAAGACCAATCTTAAACAGAGTTGTGTTTTGATGAACAAACCGGCCTGAAATATTAAAAGAAAAAATAATAAAAAAAAAAGATACGTCATAAATATTTTTTCATTTCCTCTGTAGTTCAGGCACATTTTTATTCACAAGGTAAAAAGTGTAACTGATTTTGAATAGTTAATATCGTCAATGACATCATCGAACGTTTTACCTATCCTTCGCTGTCGGCTGTCTAAAATTTTTAATATGGTGTTCATTTAGATGTACAGGATGCATAAATACACTGCCACGTCCAGTAACAATATGGATGCTACATCCGATGCAATATTAAAGGGACATATAAGAATTTTTTTTTAAAACTTTTTGAAGTGTTCATAGGTGGACTGTTGAAAAACAAAAGAAAATACCATAAGGCCATTTAATTTGAAAATAAAGTCGAATTATGAATTCAATGAATAATAACATCGTTAAAATCCTCACAAGATATAAGTCCGTCAGATATCAGTTTGTACATTTTTTCTCGCCTATATTTTCTGCAATCTTTGAACATATTAACATGTACAAAGGGTAACTTTGAGAAGACTTGTTGAATATTTTGAAGCCAACTACAATTATATTTGGCAAGCATATTAAATTAAATGTATCGTAAATCTGTCTTTTCAGGACTGCTCTAGACCAGATTTGAGGTTGTCTGCTTTTGAACATACCTGAGTGCAACAAATATCTGTTGTTCAATTTTTTAAAGGCACATCAGAATATATATGTTCAAATAAAATTTGAATGCAGTATGTTAACTCGAAAAACAAAGTCATTTTAAAATATGCCTTCAATTTGTACAAAGCTGTCCTGATCCCAAGCACAATTAAGAGTGATGCAGACCATATCAATAATTAACATTGGCATGTCTTGAACATACGGGGCGGGTTTGTCAGAGTTAATATTTTTGCAGGACCCTTTTATTTTTTGTGTTCACTTTATCCCGAATAAACTTCAGTAATATACCTGCAAAAAAGTAAATGTTTTGGTAGTCTTGCACACGTTAGTAGGACCAAACGCAAGTTCTGCTTTTAAGATTATCTTGATTAATGTAAAATTACCTAAGATACCTCCAGCCTTATCTGATATTCCTTTTTCGTTGTCGATGTACATGTTCAGGTAGCTAACAACACGTTCAGAACCTTCTTTCATAAGTCGACGAATTTCAATACTAATGTCATTTCCAAAATCTATGTGTACTGTTCTATCATTTAGTACATTGTCATTTGCGTGGATTTTAATTCCTTCCATTTCAAAGACACTTGCGTCATCCCAGGATAATACATGTCCATTAAATTTAATTTCGTCTGGTTTTATATCAATTCGTGCAGCCGGTGCCAGTATAACAATTTCTCCAATAAATGTTTTAAACTCTCCATCTTTCTTCTTCATTGTTGATCTGACAATGCCAGCATAAATGGTTATATCTGTTTACAAAATGAATACAATGAGAAATAAAGGACAGAAAGCAAAAGGATTTTTTTTGCGTGTAAATCAAAGGTCAAATAATGTGTCAACCAAAAAACATAATGATGTGTCAACTTCGAAACCAAATGTTGTGTCGACCAAGAAACCAAATGATGTGTCAAACAAGAAAACAAATGATGTGTCGACCACGAAACGGAATGATGTGTCGACCAATGAACCAAGTGATTTGTCGAATAAAAAACTAAATGGTATGTCGACCAAGAAACTAAGCCTCCATACATGTCCAAGACATACCAAGATGTACACTCATATCATAACCAGATGTAGATTTTGATAACGACACCAATGACAAAACCTGATGTTGATATCGTCGATATCGACAATGTCGATTCGATATCGACTCGATATCGATGATGATTTAAGATAATGAATAAAAATAAGACATAACAAGCTGATTAAATTAAGTCCTAAGATTGCTATAGGGGTAGATGATGGCTGAATTGTAATCTATTTATTTTTTTAAAAGACAATCAAGTGGTCACTTCTCCCAAGTAATGTAGCCTTTAAAACACATTTATGTATTTTTCAAAAAAAAAAAACAATTTTTTTTCGGGAGCTCTTTGATTTAGTGGTTGTCGTCCGTTGCTGTCGGTCATATTTGATTATTGTTTATCATTTATACATAAATTAAGATGTTTGTTTTTCAATTTGAAATATTTGACATTTTGTCATGCCGGTATTATTGTTAATCTTTGTTGTAAAGACTGTAAGGTGACGTATAGTTGTTAACATTCTCATTCTTTTTGTGTTTGGTGGTTTGTTGTCTCATTGCAAAATCGTGCATCATCCCCTTATCTTAATGTGTAATTATGTATACTAAACTAAACGAAATAAATAGAGAAACAAATTATGAAGAAAAAGATTAAATGTTGATATGGAATTGATATCATCGACATATTTAAACAGACAAACCAGGAGAAACTAAATTGTCTTTAAAGATAATTGTAGCAGATAAACATTTGTAACATGTGTCGATATCGACTCGATGTCGTCGATATTGTCGATATCGACATCTTAAAACAGACGAACCAGGAAAAACTAAATTGCCTATACAGATAACTGTATGAGATGAACATTTGTAACATATTTTTTCGATATCGACACGATGTCGTCGATATCGTTGATATCATCTTGAAGAAACTATGATTGTTTTAATACATAACTGTAAAACAGATAGACATTTGGAACATAATGTGTCGATATCGACTCGATATCGTCGATATCGCCGATATCGACATCGAAAAATAGACGAACCAGGAGAAACTAAATTGTCTATATAGATCATCGTAGTAGATAATCATTTGAAACATAATGCGTCGATATCGACATCTTTATTAGACGAACCAAGAGAAACTAAATTGTTTATATAGAAAAAGGTAGCAGACATTTGGATCATTATTTGTCGATATCGAGACTACATTGTGTCTTGGAAACTAAATGATGTGTCGAACAAGAAACCAATTGGGGTGTCGACCAAGAAACTAAATGATGTGTCGACCATGAAACCAACAGATGTGTCTATCTTTATAGGCAGACAGAAGACTAAAGTTACATACTTTACCCCTGCAATTTTCGTTTCTCTTATTTTTGCTTACCTCCATCCACCATTCTACCATCTATAAATACTTATATAATATATTCCTCAGAAATTGACGTATGTGTGCATTGAGAATCAGTGTAATATGATTGTTGATTTGTTTATCCTGCACTTTTTTTTTTAATAAAACACTATAAGCAAATGGCAATGCAAACCTGCGATTGGATCTTTCAACATTCTGATAACATCTCCGTCACGTGCATCGACATCAAAGCATAGCGGAAATTCAATACCATAAATCCTCAACATAAAATGTGGATCTCCTCCACCTGAAAATAAAGTTTGAGATAAAGTAGAAACATCCAGGAATCTAACTGGCCATGGATACACATACTAAATCAAATTACTTGCGTACATTTAAGAATACTGCAATTAAGAGTCTTTAAGCCAGATTCGCTCGGTTTAACCGACCAAATTGAATGCACTTAAACATTGATTAAAAGAAAGATAATAGTTCAGGTTTAGTAACTTTGAACTGATTTAAAGATTCACATTGGACAGAAAAAGACTTCAAAGCTTAATATGTTTTACTTGTTTAAGATTCAAAGTTTGATTCAGATCTTGAGCGCAATTATACCAATTAATATTGAAATAGAAGCCACAAGGTACAATTAAAGACACAGTTAGGTCTACTTTACAACTTGCATTACACCTGGAAATTGACAATTAATGTCGCTAAAAAATCTTAACTTTATGATAAGCAAAATACTTCAACATTCCCTCAACAAACTTCCTATATTTATTCAGAAACATTTAAAAGGAACACCTATGTGTCTGAGTTAATACAATAATCCAAAGTTTCTGATTTATCCAAAGTTTCATGAAAAAGGTTTGTTGCCTACTACAAAGCTAGTTGTCTTCAGGCATGACATATATATATTCTGGGCGACAGTAATACTGTTAATAATTGTTAACTAATTCACATCACGTGCTGCCTTTAACTGTTTGTATTTTGGTTTATTTTATTCCCGTGAACCTCAGATTACATTTACTGCTTCTGATTTAAATTCAATCTATACTTAATTCAATGTCATGTTAAAATAATAATATCTCTGTTCCAAACGAGGGGGCAAACTGTTTAATTTATGTCTGTCCGTCCGTCCGTACGTCTGTCCGTCCCATTAAATTTTCGTCGCATTTTCCCCTATAAACTAAAAATAATGGCTTTATGAAATTATTTACAAAGATTCATGTCAGCATGCTCTACCAAGTGATGCAATTTCAGATACATCTCTCATCAACTTCCTGTTTATCTAATATTTATATATTATTGTAACACATACTGGCTATGTATGAAAGATTCGTCACTTCTAAATAACTAAAAATAAGAGCCTCCTGAAATGTGCTATCATGTTTCATGTGAACATGCTTTACCGTGTACTGCGATTTTCTTCAACTTCCTGTTTACCGAATACTTAAAGCGTGGGGTATCATTAGTGAGCAATAGCTCACACTTCTACTTATTTTTATCTCAAAGTGAATCTTTTGTGTTATTGAAAAACCTTTGAAGAGTACCTCAAATCTCCTTTATCTATAACAAATTAATTTAGAATTATAGTAGATATTGCAACTTGCTCCTTGAATAAGATCAAATGCTATCCACCATCAAAATAAGATGGAACATTCTCCATTAAAAAAATTGTAATGAATCTACGTTTCAAAACATTGGTAGTTATTGTTTGTGATAAAAATTAGAAATGACGGAAAAAAATAATTCAATTGTTAAAAGGGCTAACTGATAGAAATTATAAAGAATTACTTTAAAGAGTTAAATTATTTTGCCGCCTCGAACCAAAACTGCCTATTAGTTTCAGAACCATGGTAGCTTTACGTATACATACTTTCAACTTTTCCATTTCAATTGTAATAATGCAGGCAAACATTAACACTTTTTGCAAAACTATTTATCGATTCACGTAAAAGCTAGAAATGTTCCGAATGACATAAAATATTTAGTATGTAAGCAATGGTAATATACCTTCTAGTTCAAATTATACAAACCTCCTCCTCCTCGACTATAACTATTGCTTCCACCTACGCCTCCGCCCCCTCCTCGTTTCGGACTACTCCCTGGCGAAGAGCTGGTTTGTTTCGTATTACCTAACGTAGAGCTGGTTTGTTTCTTACCAGATATCTTACTAAGAGCAACTGTTTTAAACAAAAAGAATGAAAATTTGAATATTTATGTGATAAAAATAACTTAAAGTGGTTTCCATTCTATAGATTATATATCTTTGTTATGGTTATTGTTATACTGTTGTTTGAATGGTTAGAAAAAGTATGGTGTTTGATTTAAGTTATAAAATATCTATTAGGTCCTGTTATATTTATTTGCGTGTCAGGACTTGGGACGATTTTGGTCTTGGCATGTTATTTAATATATATGATGTAAATGGGCCCTAAAAGAGAGCATTTTATTTTGAGGTCGTATTTCAAAGAACACTTAAGTAATGGAAACATATATGAGGGTCTGAACGGATGATCCTTCATTTCTGTATTCTTTAATTTTTAGGGCATTTTCTTTATAATTCTTTAATTGTTTGCCATTATTTTATATCCTTTATATCTCAGCACCCCAAATATTCTGTAGATCTATCCTTCATTTTTTTTAAATTATTTTTCTCTATTCTCTACGAAAGCCTATTAGGGTCACAAAAAATATTTTTATCTCGTAATTACGAGAAAACTATCGCGTAATTACGAGATAATAAGTTTTTTATCTCGTAATTACACGATAATTATCGCGTAATTACGAGATAACTATCGCGTAATTACGAGATAAATATCGCGTAATTACGAGATAATTATCGCGTAATTACGAGAAAACTATCGCGTAATTACGAGATAATAAGTTTTTTATCTCGTAATTACGCGATAATTATCGCGTAATTACGAGATAACTATCGCGTAATTACGAGATAACTATCGCGTAATTACGAGATAACTATCGCGTCATTACGAGATAAATATCGCGTAATTACGAGAAAACTATCTCGTAATTACGAGATAAAAAATCATTTGGCCAAGTAGATTAAGAGGAAAAAGATTTTTGTAAAAGATTCAAAAAATTTACTTAATTGCAGAAATGACTTTAAAGGGCAATAACTCCTTAAGGGGTCAATTGACAATTTGGTCATTTGACTTATTTGTAGATCTTACTTGGCTAAACATTTTTGCTCCTTAAGTTTATATCTTTCTATTATAATATTCAAGATAATAACCAAAAACTGAAAAATAATCATTAAAATTACCAATTCAGGGGCAGCATCCCAACAACGGGAAGTCTGATTCGTCTGAAAATTTTTGCCCTGTCATATTTGCTCTAAATGCTTTAGTTTCAGAGATATAAACCATAAACTACATTTTACCCCCCCCCCCCCATGTTCGATTTTTAGCCATGGTGGCTATCTTGGTTGGTGGGCGGGGTCTTTGGATACATTTTTTAAACTAGAAACCCTAAGGATGATTAAGGCCAAGTTTGGTTCAATTTGGCCAAGTGGTTTCAGAGGAGAAGATTTTTGTAAAAGTTAACGGACGACGACGGACGACGGACGCCATGTGATGGAAAAAGATCACTTGACCCTTTGGGTCAGTTGAGCTTATAAAAACGGGCGTTTTATCAGGTGCCCCGGAAGGGTTATCATGATCTGTATATCTATATATATATGTAATTTTATCTCGTAATTACGAGATAGTTTTCTCGTAATTACGAGATAGTTTTCTCGTCACTACGAGATAATTTTCTCGTAATTACGCGATAGTTATCTCGTAATTACGCGATAATTATCTCGTAATTACGCTATAATTATCTCGTAATTACGAGATAAAAAATGATTATCTCGTAATTACGCGATAGTTTTCTCGTAATTACGAGAAATTTATCTCGAAATTACGAGATAAATAATTTTTTTTTTGTGTGACCCTAATAGGCTTTCGTAATTCTCTTTCTTTTTACCCTTTATTTTGTAACTTTTACCCATTATTCTCTATTCTGTAAACCTCATCCAGACCCTCATATATATAAAAACAAGGATCAACATACGTCTTGCATCTTCATTTTCTTCTAAATTGGCGAAATCTCGATCATCTGGCATTAAAACAATCATAGAGGTCAATGGTGTGACAAACTTGTACTGAAAAAGTCGGCAGTTATCAAAACTTTGTATGATTAAAATATTAATTTTGTTAACGTTGGTAATGCTCTATTTTTATGGATCAATAATAATCCAACCAGTTGAATAATATTTTTTGATCGTAATCACGGAGATTATACGGTGACATTAAATTCCCTGCATTTCAAAAATTTTATCTGTAGCTTTTGCGTCCGTTTCAACGTTCACCACATTGCAGATTCGTCATAGTCTGTTCAAAAGTAGAAAAACTGTACTCTTATATTAATGAAAGACTCGTTTTAGCTTTCTTAATAATAAAACTAGAAGCCCTAAATAGCCTGTGTCGCTTACCTAGGTATATGTACATCTTCAACAATGGACACACTCTAACGCTGTGGACAAGAATACAATTCATGACACAAATTATTATTTTTTGTTGATCTTGTATTGCTGATTTTTTTTCTGTTTACAGTTTCTCTTTATCTTCTCCGTTTCGCCCAAAACACAAAAAAGAGCAATAAATTTTGGCAAAATTTGACTTTTCAAAATCTGATTATTCGTAGAACTTGTCTTGCTTACCATATTTGCTATTTAAAATGTCTATCTATCTTTTATAGCTTTTAAGATAACTGACAAAGACGCAACAAATTGATAAATATCGTCTTCAAAGAGCAGAAACTGCAATAAGAATCGACTAACAATTTCGGTCATTTGACTTATTTGTTGATCTTGTCTTGCTGGTATTTTTCACTATTTAAAGTGTTTATCCATCTATTGTAGTTTTAAGGATGATAGGCAAATAGTTATCAAAGGTACCAGGATTATGATTTAATAAAACTGAAAACGGAAATTAAAAAGAACTATAACCCCAACAAGGAGTCGATTGGCGATATCTACCATTAGACGTGTTTGTAGATCTTGTCTTACTAGTCATTTTTGTGTATTAGAATTTCTAATTATCTATAATAGTTTAAAGGATGTATTCTTCTGACGTTTCAGTCTCGTTGAAATCTCGTTCTGGAATTTTTTCAAAAACATGTGATACAAGTGGAAAATATCAATGAATTTAAAAAATATTATAATCAAACTTAACTCTGTGAAAAAATTGTGTATTTACAATAAGTAGTTTTTGAGTAATAAAAATTCAAATTTTATAACCAATCAAGTCAGTCTCATTAGCCAAAATGTTGAGAAAATGTGTGAGGGGTACACGAAATGATTTTACCAGATACATGTACATCCCATATAATTTTTTTCTTTTAAAATTTCTTAGATATGTATTTTTTCAATCATTTATAACAATGAAGTTGAAATAATATGCTTTTTGTTCTAAAAAAAAGAGAAAAATCCAAAATTTACAAAATTGACAACATGGTAAATTTGACACGAAAAAGCAACAAAGTTTTATAAAACTTTCTTATATTAACACTTACCCATAGTTTTTTTTAAGTTAAATCTATTCAGATTGGTCCACTTCATCTTTAGTGAAAGTATTTGAAAAATTTTAATTGTGAAACTGTGACTTTTTTCATAATAATAGCCCAAAAATGGATAAAAATGGGGTGCTTTCAAATGTCCGTCGCAAAAAAAAGCAGTGCACCACCGTTTGATCTTTTCTTCACCAATTATCTTTTTACAGTCATATAAACCCAAAAATCAGGCTAAGAAAAAAAGTTTAATTCTAGACATTTTTGGCTCCTCTGAGCTGTACATCCTTAATGAAAAAATGCAAACATGAACAAAATTGGTAAAATTCGTCATTGAAGGGCAATAACTCTTGTACGAAATAATCTGACAGTTTTCAAGTATATTAACAGTACGTATATCCTAACAGTTCTGCCCTTTAAGATTTTCTCTATTCATAGCGGTTTTCAAGATAATAGACCAAACTTGTATTTTAACCTTATGTTCTATTTCTAAACTTTTCGGCCATGATGAGTGGCAGGCGGGATCACTGGTCACATTATTTAGACAAGATACCCAAATGAAGTTGGTGGCCTAGTTTGGTTATGTTTAGCCTAGTATTTCAATAAGAGAAATTTTTGTAAAAGTTAAAGGTCAACAACGACGGACGACGACGGACAACAACATACGCTCAATGATGAAAAAAGCTTATTCGGTTCTCCGGGCCAGGTGAGCTAAAAAATACATAAAAACCTCTTCTAGCTAATAGATGTAAAACACTCACGGTAAGTTAAGTGTCCGGTCGAGATCGTGTTTTTTTCGAGTGAATTGGTCTACTATTTTTTTTAGTGTAGATAAGGTTTTTGGAGTGATATTACATGCGATCAGATCGCTTGTATAATAGTTTTATTCGTGACTGTTCATCTTATTCTGAATACTATACATATTTTGAACACAAACTACGCACAGCTTCCTTCAATTTCACTAAAAATTCAGCGTTTTAGATTGTCCGTGTCTTTTCGAGAGCAACATTTAAAAAGTCTAGGTTGTTAAAGAAAATGTGAATAAGAAAGAAGGCATTCTTGTCATTTGAAACTGCTTTTTTTTCTAGTTTATATAACTGTAATTTAGTGAAGACAAATAAAATATATTCCGAATAAGTCACAAAATCAGAGATTACAATGTTGATCATTAACCATTTTCGATTAAATGCTAATTTTCCCTCCTGAACACATTTTGTAAAGATATGTAAGAAATCACTTGGTCCTTTTAAAAACGGTCTTACCGTCTAGAACCGATTACATGGGACTCATAATCTTTTCAATTTCATTTCATACTATTTTTGTTTTTACAATCAGTAATATTTCATGATTCATATATATTAAAGTGGCGAAAAAACATAGGAGCAAGAAAACTAAAAAAATATATAATAACAAAAAACAACAACAACAAAAATAAATTTTGCCTTGCAACAGGCCACCTACGGATCCCTCAAAGAGTTGTTGCAAGGGTTCTTAACGTGAGCGTGGCACTTTCTTTTCACGCCCCATTCTGACCTGTCTTGACTGCGTACTTGTACATCATGTCTAGCTAAACGAACGTCCAACTTTGGCAAGGGTTTTTCTGTCGGTCGGAAGAGGACCTAGATGACATTTCTATTTCCCAGTCCCCTTTGGAGGTAAACAATTTTAGAGAGATTTTTCTGCCTTGTATCTGATGGGTTAAGACCTTTTCAACTGATTTTTAAGTTTCTTCATATGTTTTACTGTTACACCACTGTCCCAGGTTAGGGGAGGGTTAGATGCCCGATAATATGTTTAACCCAGCCACATTTTGTATGTGCCTGTTCCAAGTCAGGTGCATGTAATTCAGTGGTTGTCTTTTGTTGCTGTAAATCGTATTTGTTTTTTGTTCGTTGTAGGTTTTTTTTTAAATCAGGCTGTTGTTTTCTTGTTTTCTTGTTTTACATATGTCTTTTCGAAGGCTTTTATAGCTGTCTATGTGGTTTGGGTTTTGTTCATTGTTGAAAACCGTACGATGGCATATTTGGGGTCTGGTGGAGAGATGTCTGATTGGCAATTATACAACATCTTTTTATTTTTATATTTGTTATAAATCATGTTAGTAGTGAAGTACTGACTACTGGGCTTATGGTAAAGTCGGGGATTTATCCAATGTATTAAATAAACAACGAAATAATTAATCTGTAAGTTTTATACAATCCTTTTGAAATAAAAAAACGAAATATGTATACGATATGCGTATACATCACAAATATGCATTGTCAATTATTTTTTTTCTTTTAATTTCTGATGAAAAGTCAGCTAAGATTTTTCTTTATTTCTATGTGACCAAGCATAACATACGCTCGAACAGAAATATCTTCACAGTAAGACAGTTGATCATTGTTTTTGTTTTCTATTTCTAGAACGATAACGAATGTGTATGGAGATCTCAATCAACACGAGATTTTTTACTGTATGAAATCCATATCGGTACACTTACATAAAGATTTCTGCATACAAATGAACGATGCATTTTTATTAAATATACGTGTTAATACAGCATTATCAAACTTGTGTCATGCATTATTTCGTGCTTTGAAAAGTACTTTATTTAACTCTTTTCATTGTTTGTAAACGTAATTGCACTGACATACTGTTGCCTTTATATTCTACATTTTTAGCCATAGGAATTATTTTGTTTCACTCGATAAATAATAAATTACCTTCTATGATCTTGCATATAACGTTCTAGCATCTTGTTTTACGTTTTACCAGAAAGGAATTCTGTTTGTTTACATTTTTGATAATTTTCACTCGAAAGATCGTGGTCACACTCGAAAAAACCAGATCAAATCACTCGATTAAACACGATCCCAGCCGCACACTATACCTACTCTGACACTGTACTGTACTCTTCTACCAGTATTTTGCAAACACTGCGTACATTCACATGTTATGTATATATGTATAAGGGGAAAGGTGGTCGGTAAGTGAAAATAGGAAAGTGTATATTATTTCATTCATCTAATAATGATTTTTATGCAAAATAAATAAAACATATTATTAGTACACAAATTTCCAATAAAATTTACAGAACGAAAAAGAAAATATGCAGAGGATCATAACATAGTAACATAACTCTATTTCTACAAGTGTATCAAAGAGTAAGTTCACCTTAGAGAGCAGTACCTACGAATCGGCCTTTTATTATTGTTTAAAATGTTTTTATTTTAATATGGTAACAATGAAAACCTTTTCCGTAGGATATTACAAGAGCATACATTTGTATGCACTCTACATGTGTTTAAGCTCAAACCAGGTATTTGAACATTAATACAATGTTTACTATCTAGTGCTATGCCATTTGCTTTTCTTTTACTTTACCAGTGAATTTTACTTCATCTTAGTGATAGATAAAGTTTTATTATGAAATAATCAAAAAATATATTTCATATGTTTTACATTCATCAGCACTTAATCTTTATTTCAGTTTCCCTAATTTCAGAGTCATTTAATGGGCCATATATATATTATCAACACCAATTACCTTTAAAGACATTGCTAGAGCCTTGTTGTTTAACTTCTTCTTTTCAAATTCATTGGTTTCACCGATGGCTTCTTCTAGAAGTTGTTTGATTGTTAAATATGCCCATATTCTTTCGGTGATTTTTTCGAAGTTACCAGCTTTTAACAATTCCGGATCACGACTCTGAATATCCGATTCAAGCTCCAGTTCCACATTTCCATGCACCCCATTACCAGTAACCAATAGTTTCAGCACTTGTATGGTGTCGTCGGATAATTTGCCAGCAATGACTAATTCTTTTCCGTTGAAAAACGCATCAAAGTTCGTTCTGGTTGCATACTCAGTAACATCTGTATTTTTGTCAAGATATTCAAAGGTAACATTTTGTAATGCAGATGATGAAATTTCATCGTAGAAGCCCTTTTTCTGTAGCGATGCACCTGAATCTTCAAAGTTCATTTTGGTTGCATTTTGAGCAGCATATTTAAAGGTAACATTTTGTAATACAGATGATGAAATTTCATCGTAGAAGCCCTTTATCTGTAGCGATGCATCAGAATCTTCAAATATCTTTCTAGCAACGCCTTTATTTTTTACTGCAACCTTCTTTACAAATTCATAATCTGCGTTGTTTCCAAAGGCAAGACTAAAAATAGGCAAACCTCTGATATTTTTCTTGTCGATATTATCAAGAACCGTATCAACGCCTATACTGCCTAGCCCATCAGTAAGAAATACCAGTATTTTCCTTTGATTTCCCGTAGTTTCTTTACTTGGAATAGAATTCAAAAACATTATTCCTGACAAAATGGCATCGTTAATATTTGTCCCTACAGAATAAAGAAAAAGAATACATCTGAGTTCAGTGTACCAAAGATATTTATGATTCACGATTAAGCCACAAAAGGAAACGAATGTTTACGTTTCTTGTTCTATATGCATTACTTTCATAGCAATCAAAACATATACTCTAAACAGGAATACATGTTTTAAATCCGCAAAAAAATATGCAATATCAAAAATGTTAGAATATCTGAGCGCTTTAGTTCACCTCGGTTTAAATGAGGTTCGTGTTGATCATTCTTTATTCCTTTGTAGAATTTTGTGGGCTGTTGTTCGTCTTTTTGTTGTTTTGCTTTGTGGTCATGGTATTGCCTTTTTGGATTGAATTTTTTTTTGTCCCTGGGTATCTTCTCCGTATGTTTTATATTCAACCCAAAGGCAAATTACACCAGTCATATCATCATTTTTTTATACAGATCATGGTGAAAGATTTTTGTTTGGCATCTATTCTTTACATAATTCTTACCTCCACTTGCGATCATTTCTTTGTTAACATATTGAAGTGCTTCCTGTTTGTTTTTGTTGTTTGCCAACAATACTGTTGGCTGCCATAAACGATTGTTATCGTTAAACAGCATTATGTTGAAACGATCACCTTCGGGAAGGTCCTTCAAAATTCTGATCATGGCACTCTTTTGTTGTCTTATTTTAGTGCCACTCATAGACCCACTCACATCTAAGATGAATAAGACGTCTTTTGGTAAGGGTTTCATACCTTCTGGCGCAAAGAAGTGAACAAAGTATCCATCAACAACCTGTAAAAATACGATTTCATAATGTGCTTATTGTGATGCATGTACGAACCCATTTATATTAAAACATATGAAAATAATTTGGCGAATGTAGAATTAGACAAACACATCAAGTGAAATCAAAAGATGAGACCTTGCAATACTTCCTCAAAATGATTTACCTAAATAGTTCAATAGCTTGTTGACAATTTGCCTGTACCATGATTATTGAATCGGATCCAAAGTATATAGGCTAATGTTATGCAACTCATGTAACATAATGGGATACGATCGTCAATTTCATATGCAATAGAGTAGTTCTATTTAACACTCACTCCCCTATCTATTCAAATATTAGCCATATTTATAAAGCGGTTGATGCGGTTAGGCCTTATCGAACATACTCCTTTGTGTTTCTTTAATATGTTTGATATGAATGTGAAAACATCACACTGAGATCTGATAAGATCACATTTTTCATATCCTGCTGTAAACAACAATAAAATTTAAATTTATATTTTTTACCATGACTTCACCAGCATCAAATTTTCTCTGGACATCATACTCAACAACAAACAACCCTGATATTCCCTGGTCAGACATCTGTTTCTGATCATCGGCTGTCGGGGCATAATGAACAGTGGCCGATTTTCTTGTCGGTCGGTCAATGACAGCCAAAGCGTTTTTCTCTTCTGTTCGAAAATAAATATTTTGAACTTAGTTGTTAAAATTTATTCCAAGAGGCTGACCTTTTGCAAAGTGCAGACAGGAGGATTTTCAATCAACGAGAGAAACGAATATGTAATGTTTGAGACAACGCTGCATGAATATTTGTTTTCATCTTTGATGCACAACTTTCATCAACATGTTGTGGGTAGAATATTTATTTTAAATTTGCCTTTTGCAGGTTCATTTATTTGCAGTTGCAATATGTCATGTAAACTTTTTTCACGAAATCCCCTTTTATACTAAATTTCTTGTTTGATTTTGTTTGATTTTTTTAGTTTTGATGGACTTCCCCTTATTTGAATAAATCTTCGAGTTTTTTAAATATTTTTTACTTTTCTTGTTACCTAGTGTTATCACACACTGCCTTGAAATTTACCCGACGTCTTTTATTATTCATATAAGAAAGGCATTAAAAAAAACCTTCATAATTAATGCGTTTCGCTATTAAAAATTGACAAACTTAAATGCACCCTTTTCAGACTATAATAGATATAAGAAGATGTGGTATGAGTGCCAATGAGACAACTCTCCATCCAAGTCCAAATTTATAGAAGTAAACCATTATAGGTCACAGTACGGTCTTCAACACGGATTCTTGGCTCACACCGGACCGTAAGCTGTAAAGGGCCCCAAAAATTACTAGTCTAAAACCATTCAAACGGGAAAAACCAATGCATTGCAACCTTCAATATGAGATCAGTTGCAAAATAATATCAAGATTCCACATTAACTCAACTTGTCCACTACAATTGTATTTTAAAATGTCTTATTATTAGGTCAATTCAAATGCTTTGCAATTACACTTTCACTTATTTAGTTTAACTAATGACTTTAATATTATAAAAACTAACGATTTTTGTTGGAAATAACTATTTACCATTGGTCCCCGAAATAATATCATTTCGCAACCGAGGCACAGAGACTTGTGTAATATTCCTTGACTCATGAATATATACGTCAATCTTGAAGTCCTCCACAATCTGACCTGGGTCTACATATATAATATGTTTATATTCTCCATAGACTCGCTCTAATAATTCTTGGTAAGTAAGGTTAAAGGTCACTTTACTCTCAGCTGCTAAGTTTACATCAACATTAAAACGATTTGTATGCCTTGGTCTACAATGAAATGGAATGTTATTTGTAATATAGGCATGAGTAATATGTCAGCTACAGACATTTTTAAACGATAATATGCCATTATTTCTCTCCGAATATTACCTTAATATCTAATTAACAAATCGGCCATACAATGTTGTGACACTTATAATGACTATTTCACGGTAGGTATAGTGTCCGGCTTAGATAGTGGAGATCATTTTTTTTATTGAATCGATCCACTTTTTTCAAGTAATATTACATGCGATCACATCGATTTACTGCTATATAATAGCATGTGTAGTAGTTTTATTCATGACTGTTAATCTTATTCTTCATACATACATATTTTTAGCACAAACTACTCACAATTTCCTTGAATATCACTGATAATTCAGCGTTTTACATTGTCCGTGTATTTTTGAGAGCAACATTTAAAACGTCCAGGTTTTTAAACAAACGGTCCGGGTTATTAAAGAAAATATAAATAACAAAGAAGGCATTCTTGGCATTTAAAACTGATTTGTTTCTGGTGGATAACTGTAATTTAGTGAAGAACAATATAATATGTTCCCAATAAGTCAGAAAAACATATTACAATGTTGATCAAATTTAACAATTTTTAAATTAAATGCTAATTTTCTGTACTGAAAACCTTGCAGTATTACGATCTATAAGAAATCACTGGGTTCGTTTTTAAACGGTCCTTAGAACAGAGTACAAGGGAATCAAAATCTTTTCACTTTTCAATTTCATTTCATTTGTCCTAATGGCTTTTCTGGTTTTACCTTCATGCGGAACGCTCAAAGCCGAATATTTGAAAGCCAAGGATGCAAAAGAACCGAAACATTTGAAGAGTTATATGACCAAAAGGACCTAAATAGCATAGCCAAATCTATCTAAGGTCATCTTTGCTTGATAGAGTTGAAACGCTGGTTTCTTTATGATATTAAAGTTATTAAACGGACAATGTTAAATGATTGATAGTTTGTTGCTTAACGTCCAGTTGCAAAATTTAATGCATGTTCAGAACGAGAACAAATTAACAATCAATCCGAAAAGTAGTTCCTGTAACAGATGACGTTCGGAATGAAGGTGAGAAATTTAGACTGCCACTGAAAATGAGGATATTTCGATCATTTGACTTATTTGTAGATCTTGGGTCCTTTTTAAAACGGTCTTTAGAACCGAATACAGGGGACTCATAATCGTTTCAATTTCATTTTATGCTACCTTTGTTTTTACAGTCAGTAATATTTAATGATTGATATATATTACAGTGGCAAAAAACCATAGGAGCATGAAAACTAAAAAATATATGACCAAAAGGACATAAAAATAGTCCATCTAAGGTCATTTTTGCCTGATGGAGTTGAAACCTTAGTTTCTTTATAATATTTGAATTTATGAACGGACAATTTTAAATGATTGCTTGTTTGGTTGCTTAACGTCCAGTGGCAAATATTTTATGCATGTTCAGGACGAGAACAAACTGACAACAAATTCAATCGGTAGGTCCTGTAACAGAGGACGTTTGGGATGAAGGTCGGGACAGACTGCCACTTAAATATGAGGGTATATTAAGTATGGACAGAAAGTTTGCCTTGCTACAGGTCACCTACGGACCCCTCAAAGAATTTTTTCAAGGGTTCCTAACGTACAGTGAGTGTGGTTCTCTCTCTACGCTTTCAGTTATGACCGGACGTGACAGCATACTTGTACACCCCGTTCAGCCAAACGAACGTCCCACTTTGTCAAGGGTTTTACTGCCTGTCGGAAAAGGACTATGTGACCATATTTCTATTCCCCAGTCTACCTTAGAGGTAAACAATGTTTTAGAAAGGTTTGTTACAAATCATGTCAGTACCGAAGTACAGACTACTGATCTGATGACAAAGTCTGGGACTTATCCAATGTATTTAATAAAAAATAAAATAAATAATCTGTAAGCTTTAATACGATCCTTTTGAAATAAAAAAAAAAGACGAAATGTGTATTTCATATGCATACACCTCACAAATATACATTGTGCATTTTTATTCTTTTAATTTCTGATGGAAAGGAAGCTATGATGGTGATTTATTTCTGTGTGACTAAGCATAACATATGCTTGATGAGACTCCTCTTCACAGTAGGAACATTTGAATATTGTTTTTAATTTGCATTTCTAGAACGATAAAACATGTTACCGTCAAGACGAATAGTACATATAACATTTAGAATGTGTTTTATGTTAAAAACACATATTTACCCGCTTTGCACACTATTTGTACGTACGTCTCAGTCCAACATGTCTGAGCTCACATAAAGATTACTTACATCACGAAATATTTACTGTATGAAATCCATATCGGTACACTTACATGAAGATTTCTAAATACAAATGAACGCGGACATATAAAAATGAATTTATTCTCCAAAATGTCCTTATCAATGCAAAAACAAGACTTTTTGTAAAATGTCTGTATATCTAAGTATATATAGATTCCATGAATGCATTTCCGATGACATTTGCATTGGTAATTGTATAAAAAAAGGCTGTAATCTATGTTTTGGAATAAACATTGTAAGGCTAAATTAAACGTTTTAAAAACAAAACAATGTGCTATCTTTTTATCACAAATACTAAGTTACCTTCTATGATCTTATATATACGGTTCTAGCATCTGTTTTTATGTCTTACCAGAAAGGAAGTCTGTTTGTTTACATTTTTGATCATATTCCCTCGAAAAAACGTAGTCAAACTCGAAAAAACCTGAAAAAACACAATCCAAGCCGGACACTATACCTACCGTGTATTTGGTAGGAATTTACATGATTTCAAATATTTCAGTAAATATTTATTAACAAAACAATCTGCGATTCTCTATAATTCTTATTTTTTTATCCATAAACTAGTTTTATAATTTTAGCAAATAAATAATTTAAAAATGAAGTATTTTTGCTTGAAAATATCTAACCGACATGAAAATTAATTAGTTTAAATTATACAAGATTAGGATTAAATTGTTGGATCCAAACTGGTCGTTTTTATTCCAAACATTGCAATATCTAATAACTTTTCTATATTATTTTGTTCATGTAATTACTTTTGTGCCACATGTCCAGCACTTTGGCCCCTGTTCTTTGCTGTATCATATTTCTCTTTTGCTTTTGCTTTCTCAATAATTTTTCCGGGATACATCAGTCCATCAATTTCCCTGAAAAAATTACAGTGACATCTATAAACATTTTAATATAATTATAGTTTATTTGAGATTAGAAGAAAACATAGATATGACATTTATATAGTCTGAGTTACTTTTGTTGATTTATTTTCGTTTTTATCCGTTGCAGCCTGCAAGTACCATTCTCTGTATTCGTGAATATCCGCTGGTGGATCGGTTTTGCGACATTCTCATGAAATATTTGGAATTTACATGTATAACAAGATTGTTAGGTTATGTCAACATTTCCCAATGATATAATGTTCGAGGAAAAAAATGCATCTGAACCTAAAACCGAGTACAAAGTTGAAGAACCGAAATGGACGAAAAGTATTTCAAAACCCGAGAAAAAAATTAGCTATGCATGGGATTCCTTTCTTTATTTTGAATTGTTTCGTACGTTTACCCCTGGCAGTCTGCCAATAGTTTATTTGCCAATTACCGATTTGATTCCTTTATTACTCACTTTTAACCCAAATTATTTCTCCTTGCAAATTGTAGACTGGTTCTTTACACGACAAAATGGGACTCTGCCCATGCAAAGCACGTCAACATGAACATGATACTGAGGCGTAATATCTAATTTTTAGTGAAAAAAAAACTATTTTAGCTTAACAGAAAATTAAATGTATTGATTAAAAGATTTTTAAAAACTTGAGGGTTACACACATAACGCACAGATACATTAGCTCTTTATGTTAATTGAAATTTATTGAGGGATTCAATAAAAAAAATATCCTTAATTAAGGAATTGGCAAATATACTATTGCATAAAACAATATACATGCAATCCAGTACGTAGCCCCTGGTTGGGTTTCTCATCGATATTTAAAGTAACAATGTGCCTTTCTGAGTCAGTTATACAAACAACGAAAATCATGAACAGAAAAAGTGAGGCGAATAATACCAAAGGGACATTCAAACTCATAAATCGATTACAAACTGACAATGCCATGGCTAAAAAAAAGAGAATCAAACAATAGTACACAAAACAACATAGAAAACCAACGATTGGGCAACACATACCCCACCAACAACTGGGGGTGATCTCAGGTGCTCCGGGATTGAGCAACACATACACCACCAACAACTGGGGGTGATCTCAGGTGCTCCGGGAGGGTAAGCAGATCCTGCTCCACATATGGCACATTCGGGGGAAAGGGGACGAGATTGAAGTTACGACAATTGGAACATATTCGTCGTCATCTGTTAAACAGATATTCCATAACGGTCAACCAACTCGTGATGGCGTCCGTAAAATTTACAAAGAAATGATTTCAACTTCACCACTTGGAACTCTTGGTTTAAAAGCTTCCTTGTGAGCAGCAACCCTTTATTAAGGAAATCATGATAGGAAACACAAGCCCGGGAATATCGTATCAACTGGGAGATATATACACCGTATGCAGGCACTGCTGGAATGTTGCTACATAGAACTAGAAATTTCACAATAAAGAAGCTGAAATCATCTCTTTTGTCGTAAAGTTTTGTTTTCAACCGACCCTCATTGTCAATTTCTAAATGTAAGTCAAGATATGAGGCAGACTTAACTGTATATGTTGTATCCTTCATCTCAAGTTCGATGGGATAGATGCGTTCAACATAGTCACCAAATTTTGAATTATTTAGTGAGAGACCATCATCTATATAACGGAAATGGAAGTTAAAGGATACCGCTAACTTCTTTTCTTTATTCCTAAGAAGTTCCTGTGTGAAGTCAGCCTCATATGCATAAAGGAACAAGTCGGCAAGAATAGTAGTACAGTTGGTTTCCATGGGAATGCCGATTGTTTGTTGAAAAACACGTCCTCCAAACGTAACAAATATGTTGTCAATCAAGAAATCAAGCATTTTGATAATGTCAGTTTAAGAGAATATTTTGTTTGAATCAGAGTGATTTTTACAAAGTATGATTTATCCCTCCCTAAGACAAGAAATTTGTATCTACGTAAGGCATTCGTTTTATGAAACAAAGCATGATCAACTCTTTCTATTTGTCTTTTAGTTTTGAACTTTGAATACTTGTGTAAACTGTGGAAAAGTCAAATGTCTTAATACTAATACAAGAGTCTTGTATTAAATGTACTCTAAAAGATCAAAATTGCTTTATCATAAAACCTATGAGGGCCTTTTAAGTTTGTTGTTAGATAAAGACTCAAGTTGAGCAAAATGTCATTAATTCAAAATTATCAGTACTGAAAATGATTATTAACAATATTAATAGTTGCCAATAAATGATTTTGAAATGTTTGCGAAACTCTTCTCTGTTACTAGCAAACGATATGTCGTCTGTCTGGGAGAGAAAAAAGTTTAACTTCTACATGTTCAAGCTCATCTAATATTCTGATCGTAATTAACCCTCCCATAAACTGACAAATCAAATTCTAAATTTACCATATAAATATTGAAAATTAATAAACCGAAAGATGCGCGTGTTAACATCTACACAAATTACTCTTTCGTTAACCTTCTGCACAGTGCACGTGTTTGTCAATTCATAAAATTAACCAGCTCATTTTGTAAGATAATAACTATACTGTCATAAGATGAAGATATGGTACTAAGAAAGTTTACATTAATATTCATCATCATTTTATAATATTACTAAAATGTTACTTGAACATGTATTAAACTGTTGCAGAAAAATTGGTACCTTTAATGTTATCAGCACTATCAACAACAACAAGAGATTTATGAGCAGTTGCTCAGTGTTGAAGGCCTCACTCTGATTTTCAAAAATTGATTTGCTTCGAGTTTGGTCAATTATCTTAATATCACGAGTTAACACATATTTATCTACCCCTTCTTTTCCATTTTATATATCTAACGTCCCCAAAAACACGAAGTATATGCATCCAACAATCGATCTTATTTAACGTTTTTGGGGGTCATGGTACAAAAATTACTGGTATTTCTTTTGTTATTTCGTATTTAATTGCAAAATACTGCCAAGGATGGCGTTAGCTTGTAGGACAATTTTCTAGTTATGGTTTTAAATAAAATTCTTATCATGTCTCACTTCATTAAGTTTTTATTCATGGAATAAGTAAATTTTAGTCATTGCGATTTATATTTTCTTTACATTATTCCATATCAAAAGTTAAAACTTACATAACAAATTCTGTGATGAATGCTGCATCGGGAAGAGTGACTTCAAAATGTGCTTCAACAGGAGTTTTCGCACTGTTAGCTACTTTGCTGGTTACTAAGGTCGTTGCAAATCGGAATTTTACAACAGATTGTATGTGCATATAATTTATTCTAGGATTCTGAAAAAAAAATGATATACCATATTCATGAATATTTCCTATTCGTTTTAAAGCGCATTTTACTATTTTCGTCCAGACGAAAGGATAAAATGAATTTAAAAGACTGTCACCATACTTTAAATATTTTAAACAAATAATAGAGAACTCAAAACAGAATTATTATAAAATCATCATGGTAAAAGGCTCTAATGACTAAAAATCTTTATGGAAATGCCTTCATAGTCTGAACCCTAAGGTAAAAAAATCCCCACACGAGTTAGCTACAGATGATAACAATACAACAACAACTAATAAAAAATCAATAGCAGATACTTTTAATAACTTTTTTACTTCCTGTGCTGAAAAACTAAGAGAGCAAAGAGACATTACATCTGTTGACCAGGCAGATTTCAATAATCTTAGTACATTCATTAAAAATCAGTTAAAACAACAAAAACATGAGAACTTTACCATACCACCAGTAAAGATAAATGAGCTATTTGATGAGTTAACCAAACTTGATGTAAATAAATCATCGGGAACTGATAATATATTGGAAATCCTTAAAATAAGTACCCCATATATTGCCTCTCCTCTCACATATATATTCAACAGAATGATAGATACTGGTATATATCCTTCATTACTGAAAAATGCTAAGGTAACATCAGTTTACAAAGATGGTGACAAGGTTATAGCAACAAATTACAGACTCATATCTGTTCTTCCATCTCTATCAAAAGTATTAGAAAGGCATGTCTCAAATAACATGTACAAGTACTTGACTTATTTTAAACTTTTACATCCTACACAATCAGGTTTCAGGCCACATCATGTTTGTCAAACTACACTTATTGATATAATTGACAAATGGCTGCAAGAAATGAATGATGGTAATTTAAACCTAGCAATACTGTTGGACTTCAAAAAAAAACATTTGATCTTGTAGATCATGACATTCTTTGCTTAAAGCTTGCTATTTATGGATTCAGTGAGTCTGTAGTAGGTTTTTTCAGTTCATCCCTAAGTAATAGAACACAGCAAGTAAACATTTGCAATGCTAATTCTGATAAAAAAAAAGATGTGAAATTTGGTGTCCCCCAAAGTCTTTACTAGGTCCTCTATTATTTGTCTTATTTATAAATGACCTTCCCCTTTGCATTAAAAATTGTAAAACAGACTTGTATGCTGATGATACTACTCTTCATACATCCGGGATAAACATAGAAAATTTACATGATGTTGTACAAGAAGATTTATGCAGATTTGAAGAATGGTGCAAAATGAATAATATGTTCATCAATACTAAAAAAAAACCAAAATGTTTGGTTACTGGAACAAGTCAGAAGTTATCAACACAATCTTTTCAACCAAATTTACAAATAAATTCAGAAACACTACAAAATTCATCATGTGAAAAATTATAAGGTGTTAGAATTGACAGCACACTTAGCTGGACAAATCAAATTGATCAAATTTGTGCTAGCATTTCATCAAAAATATACCTTCTTTCTAAATTAAATTCATTTTTAGATATTAATGCCAGGAAAGCATATTATAATGGGTATATTCTGCCGCTCATCGATTACTGCTGTATTGTTTGGGGAGAATGTAAAAATGAAGGGATAATAAGAATATTAAAACTTCAAAAAAGAGCAGCAAGATTAATTCTTGGTGCAGACCCTTTATCCCCATCAGCCCCCTTATTTGATGGATGACAGTAGAAAATAGAATCAAATACCTCAAATATTTACTGCTATATGAATTTATGCGGAAAGAAGCACCACAGTACCTACTTCAAAAGTTTCAACTTATATCTGTTAATAATCCTTATGCTTTAAAGGGTGTTACTCAAGGTAATTTGATAGGTCCTAAGCCAAAAACTTAACTGTTTAAAAAATCTTTTGCTTATTCTTGATCAGTTTTATGGAACGGATTACCATATGAAATGTGTCAAGTGCAAAGCACTTTTTGTTTTTAACAAATTATAAAACGATACTTGAGGCAGTCCCAATATTCAGTCTTGAAATGATTACAACTGTTACTTTCTTAGAATGTATGATTTTGATTTGTATATAATATCTATTTACTACATGCACACTGTAACTGTTTTATATGTTCTAATGATACATGTACACTGAACTATCATGACTATACGATTGTGAACTGACTATGTGTTTATATGTTGTATGTTTGCTTTTTTTCTCTTATTATAATTGTTTACTTGTATTGTTATATGAGGGCCTCAGGGAAGATTAGTAATTGTAACTAACTGTGTTTACCCTCTTTAAATAAAGAATTTATTATTATTATTATTATACACAAGAGCATACGCATTAAACACAAAACTGAACAAAGAAAAATTGGCTTAAAGAGTTTTAATTTTTGAAGTGCAAAAATTCAGAAGTGCAATTACAGTATTTATAAGCTGAAGTGATAACTTAAGTCGAAGGCTTAAATTTGAAATCAGTGTCTCAGAGGCCTAAATAGTCTATGAGTTTCAAGCAAACTTAAATCAAATACGAATTTGTTTTAACATGCAGATAATAGTAGTTCGAACAATTCAAAACTTTGTAAACTGTTGTATAAATCAGATCGACATGAAAATGAAAATAATGTAGTACAATAAGAAAAGGAATAATATCATTCTATGGAAGGTTTTTCAAACAGACCAGGTTTATCTTCATGCATTTCCCCATATTTAATGATGTTTTGTTCTTAAACAGATTAATTTGGAAACGAGTTATTATATAACGCCTTAATAAAGGCAACAGTAGTATACCGCTGTTTGAAATTCATTAATCGATTGAGAAAATCCGGGTAACAAACTAAAACTGAGGGAAACACATCAAATATAAGAGGAGTACTACGACACAACAGAAACACAACATTAAAATGTAACACACACAGAAACGTATTATAATATAACAATGGCCATTTTCCTGACTTGGTACAGGACATTTTAAGAAAAAAATGGTGGGTTGAACCTGGTTTTAAAGCTAGCTAAACCTCTCACTTGTATGACAGTCGCATCAAATTCCACAATATTGACAACAATGTGTGAACAAAACAAACATAATAGGTAAAAATGTCACAAATAGGGGTACAACAGCAACACGAACCCCACCAAAAACTGGGGGTGATTTCAGGTGCTCCGGAAGGGTAAGCAGATCCTGCTCCACATTTGGCATCCGTCGTGTTACTCATGTTATTACAAAGCCGGTAAATAGTCTAAATCGGTAGGTCACATTCGTGAAAAGGGAACGGGATTGTAGTTACGACATAAGGAACATATCTGATATCATCTGTCTGTGAAACGGATATTCCATAACGGTCAACCAACTCGTGATAGCGTCCGTAAAACTTACGAAGTAATGATTTCAACTTCAACATTTGGAACTAAAAATGGAAAGATCACAACTGGGAAGCTGAAATCATCTTTTTTGTCGTAAAGTTTTGTTTTCAACCGACCCTCACTGTCAGTTTCTAGATGTAAGTCAAGATATGAGGCAGACTTAACTGTAAAACGGAAAGTCCTTAATCAAATGGCATAATCAAAAGCCCAAACACATCAAACGGATGGATAACAACTGTCATATTCCTGACTTGGTACAGGCAATTTCTTATGTAGAAAATCTTTTAAACGAGAATGAAAGATCGTATCGTCTCAAATGTGGAAAAGTCAGTTACAGATAAAACATTTTGTTTTATCTTAGAGCATTATTTAATTAGACTTCTAATGCTAAAAATGTTCACTATTAATGACAGGCGAAATATTCAAACTTATAAGTCGAAAACGTACTGGCAATTGACAAAGGAATAATAATACTACATAAACTATCGATAAATTCATCATATATACCGAAAAGTTGGTACTCCAGACGCGCGTTTTGTCAGAGTTGTAATCCTGATATATTTAACCTAAGCTGTGAACGATGAAGCCAAAATTATCATAAATACAAGGATTTCAATTGTTAGCCAGACTTATGTAACATTTCGTCTGCAGAATACTTATCAGTGACGCTCGAATCAAAACAGTCAAAAAGCTACACAAGTTCGAAGTTGACGAGCAACATTTAAAACGTCCGGATTTTTAAACAAATCGTCCGGGTTTTTCAAAGAAAATGTGAATAAGAAAGAAGACATTCTTGGGCTTAAAAACTAACTTTTCTGGTATGTTACTGTAATTTAGCGAAGGACAATATCATATATTCATACTAAGTAACAAAACATATCAATATGTTGATCAAATTGTACCCTTTTCAATTTAATGATAATCTTCTGTTCTAAAATCATTTCACCATAACCTTGCAGTATTATTAGTTATATAGTGTGCTAGTGACCTAATACGATATATATGGGGTCAGTAAATTCCATATGGGGTGAGAGCGAAGCTATATTGAAAATTACTGGATTTTTTGGAAAACTGTCTTTAGAACCCAGAACAGGGGAATCAAATATCATTTCATGCTACAGTTTTTTTTATAGTAAATAATAGTTTATGATTTATATATATATTACAGTGGCGAAACCTGGAATTTTAAAAAGAGAGTAAAGAAAACAAAGGAACAGAAGTTATAAATTCAGTTTAATGCAATATCCCACAAATATTCTTCTACGAGAGGCCTGGGCCAGCCAATTGCAACCCCCCTTTCCCCCCATAAAAAAGCACTTAATCCACTCATGTACTATTCCTATTGACAAAAAATGTTTAAATTAAATGGAATATATAATTAACAAAGAAAATAAATAATCTATAAGCTTTTGTTTTAATAAGAAGAAAAATGTGTATATAATGTCGTACACCCTCGTGTATTTGATTCATGTTTTTGCAGAGTTCCGTAGAAATACATTAGTAATTGTAATGTCTAGATATATATCGATAAAACAAATTATCATTAAGACAAATAGTAAATGAAACATCTAGAATGTATTTTATGTAAAGAAAATACACATACCCGCTTAACACACAAATGTACGTACGACTCAATCCAACATTGTACTGATTGATAATTTTGTCTAGGAAAGCATTATTTATTTATTAGGTGCAACTGGCTTTGAACTAGATTTCAGTGAGCGCGAATACTCTTATATAGATACTTTGTATCTATTGTTTTTATGTTAGTTGGTTTGTCTGTGCTTCGTACCGATCTATCGAGTAAACCATTCGAAACTTGATTTTTACAGTTTGTTCTTATTTTGTGCTGTAACACCACTGTCCAAAGTTATGGGGAGGATGGAGGGCTTACAAACATGTTTAACCCCACCACAATCTTTACATGCCTATCCCAAGTAAAGAGCATGTAATTCAGTGGTTTTCGTTGTTTTTTATCCGTCATATTTGGGTTTTTTTTCGTTCTTTGTTTTGTTTAAATTAAGTCGTTAGTTTTCTCGTTTTAATTGTTTTAATTTTTTCATGTTGGGGACTGATACAGCTGACTATGAGGTATAGGGTTTTCTCATTGTTTAAGGCCGTACGGTGACGTGTCCTATATCTACTTTTATCTTCGTCATTTGAACTCTTGTGGATAGTTGTCTCATTGGCTTTCATACCACATTTCATTTTTCTTAATATATATATATATATATATATATATATACAAGTCTAAATTGAAAACAACGTTCAAACCTATGATTGCGTTGGATAAAAATCGCAATTTTTATACGCGTGCATGCAAAACAAATTTCTTGTTAGAGGGGTCTAAAAACAGCACAAACAACATTTTCCAAAAGACCAAAAAAGTGAGAAAGTATATTTTAACAAAACGCATTTGACTAACAGGTCGAACAACAAATGTTCTTAAACCCTGCTGACTGCCATTGGCGATTGCCAAATAAACGGATCACCGATGTAATAAATGGGTCTTAATTTTAAATTTAATACTAAACAGAAAACAATAAACTTGCGGAAAAGATGGTATACCGCAAATAAAAGGTGCACAGGTTTTTGTACACCATATCCGGATTTCGACAATTAATGTCTCTTCAGTGATGTTAGGAATCAAAACAGTATTTGGAAAGCAATACAATTTACCTCAATTTAGGATAGACTATATATATATATATATATATATATATGTCTGTGTTCACACTTGTATTGTTTACAACACGAATATTTACTGTATGATATCCATATTTGGTTGAATCGACTTCGATATACGTACCTGGGCGTTGACTTGTTGGATAGTTTCACCATATTTACATGGGCATGGACATTCAAATATACCAATGCCGGTGTCCATGCAATTTATAAGATGTGGCAAACAAAAATATATAGAAATATACGATGCTTTTTTACAAATGTACGTGTTACGTACTACAGTGTTATCAAACTGGTATATGCATTGGTTTCGTGCTTTCAAAAGTACTTTATTTGAACCTTTTCATTGTTTTTTAAACGTAATCTCACTGACAAATAACATTTTAAGCCATTGCAATTTTGTTTTATCACTCGATCAAAACCTTGACAGCAATAAATAAAACCGGGACTGCTCTCGAAAAAACACGGACATATAAAAATTAATGTATTCTAAAAATGTCCTTCTCAATGTAATAACAAGAATTTTTATAAAGTGTCTGTATATCTAAGAATATATAGATTATATGTATACATTTCCTTTTGACGTTTGCATTGGTACTTGTATAAAAATAGCTTTCTTCTATATTTTGAAAAGCTGCATTAAACTTTTAGAACACAAAAGAATGTATAGGGGTGATGATTATTTTGATCACCAATACTAACTTACCTTGTATGATCTTGTATATTAAGTTTAAACATCTGTTTCACGTCTTACAAAAAAAAAGTAGTCTGTTTGTTTACATTTTGATCATATTCAATCATACAAACGTGGTCACACTCGAAAAAACACGATCCCAGCCGGGCACTTTACCTACTGTGGAGAGCACCGCCAGATTTGAAAAAGGTGCGTTGATAGTTGAATTGTACTTTAATATTAACAAACTATATTTTCCTAAACAGGTTTAATTTAGCCGCAGATACTCTTTAAGGACATTGAAGGTAACAGGGCATCAGAGATTTACAAAAGCTGGTGGGCCCGGAATCCGAATAAGAATACATACAGGTAAAGGAGTAGGTCCGGTAAGGGCCGATTTTGGCCTCAAAATTCAAGTTTATCTGATGAAAGATTGTGGACACTTTTTAAACACTTAAGTGTCTACTTCAGTCGATTCAATCAGTTTATGTGAAAGATTTGAACTGATTTAGTCATTAAGGACGCTCAAATGCAAGCTTAAATATGAAAAATCTATCAAATATGCCATAATATGTCACTTTTCAGATGGTTTTTGTCAAAAATGAAAGTGGCCGCATCCGTGTTCATTCTCAACCTTTATATATGCTATGCATTATCGTCAAATACAACTTACATTTAAATATTAAGAATGAACACAAATGCGGCCACTTCCATTTCAGACGGAAACCGTCTAAAAATTAACCAAAATGCTAAAATTTCAAAGATTTCAGTAATTTAGCATGACTTAATGATGCTAGTACCTGATACATGTGCATTGTATTGTCAAAACAGCCCATATTTATGTAACAGAAGTATTCTTCTTTCCAATAAATAGCTAAAAATTTATATTTTAACATTTTTTTAAAACTGCTATATTTTGGGGCCAAAAAGGGGTCTTACTGAGCCTACTCCTTTAGGGGTGAGCTCAAATTATAATATTAATACCAATTAATATATCAATTTCTGTCTAGAAATTGATATTAAGGATATGAATTGTTTAACATTCTAAAGAAAATGCTGCTGTCTATTTTGTAAAGATTAATTATAGCTTTTAGGTCTTTTCGAAGGTAAAACATAAGCCTGATGTTTTTTTGTGAATTGGTCCTTTCTTAATTGATGTCTGTTTGACATATTAAAGAGGGTAAGACATTAGTGTTCATGCCTGTTCTTTGTTGTGTTTCCCCTGATATGAATTTTTTTATTTGAATGATTCCGAATTATATCGAACCCTTTTGGGTTCAGAAAGCCAGTTTTCTACATGTTGCTAGAGGTGAGTTGTTGACCTTTTTTTCTGTTTGGACTGATTTCAATGTAAACAAAAACAAAAATATAAAAAAATAAAAACAACACATCATAAATTTCATGCGTTCGAAGCGCTTTTCTTGATTTACGTTCATCAGTAACGCTCAAAGCCGAATATTTGAACAAATGATATCATTTTTGGTCTCTTAGGCGTCAGACGCTCGTTTTGTTAACAAAAGACGATGCTCAGTGACGCTCGATAAAAAAGTTAAAAGGCCAAATGAAATACGAAGTTGAGCATTGAGAACCAAAAATTCCGAAAAGTTTTGCACAGTACAGCCTAAGTAAATCTATTCCTGGGGTCAAAAAATCTTATTATTTCCATTTCAACATTTTGAAAAAAAATGATCATCAACACAAAATTGCTGACTACTTTGCTGGTGATACTCTAGGAGAGGACACCTCCACCAAATGTAAATCCATTTAATATATCAGAGGATAGAGAAGAGTGTGGTTGTGGAGTAGGAACGAATATGGCTTGATAGAACAAATTGCGTAATACGTAGACAAGGTTGAAAATATTGTAACATTTTGTTTCCAAAATGAATATTATTGATTAGCTGACTTTTTGGCAATACCTAACTTCTTTAAACATGACACATTAACTTATACATAATAAAAACATATGGTATGATTGCCAATGAGACAACTCTCCACAAGAGACCAAATGACATAGAAGTTGATAAATATAGGTCACCGTACGGCCTTCAACAATGAGCAGAACTCATACCGCATAGTCTTCTATAAAAGCTAATATGAATGGCCAACCTTCCCCATAACCTTGGACAGTGGTGTAACAGTACAACATAAGAGCAAACTATTAAATCAGTTGAAAAGGACTGTACTCATCAGTCTATTTATATAAACTAGTTTATATGATCTATTTTTCTTATCTACATTTTACCGGTCTTGTTCTTCTATAAAAAAGAAGATGTGGTATGATTGCCAATGAGACAACTCTCCACAAGAGACCAAATGACACAGAAATTAACAACTTTAGGTCACCGTACGGCTTTCAACAATGAGCAAAGCCCATACCGCACAGTCAGCTATAAAAGGCCCCGAAATAACAATGTAAAACAATTCAAACGAGAATACTAACGGCCTAATTTATGTACAAAAAATGAACGAAAAACAAATATGTAACACATAAACAAACGACAACCACTGAATTACAGGCTCCTGACTTGGGGCAGGCACATACATACATACAGAATCTTCTATTTTTAATGTTTTGTATTCCCAAATTGAGAATTTTCATCAAGTTGTATATTGTAAACTCAAATCTGTAAACCAGCATTTTATTAACTATTTAGACTAGCTGAGATTTCAATAAGATTACACCCAGCATAAATACCTATATACCAAAACAGTTCAGACCAAGCAATTTATATGAAAGCATTTAGTTACGCAAAATATGGATTTTTAGATCAAGTAAGAATCAGCCACAATACGTCTCATATGTTTTCACATTTACTTTTGAAGCATAACCTTTCACACTAACATAAAGAAATCCTATTAAACCTTTAAAAATGAAAAACTTAATAAGCTTGTATCTTCCTAAAAGTATGAAGACAAAATCAATAAGCATTGGTTCAGTTGATAAATACAAACCCTTTAAGAAATATTGTTAAGGTAAATTTCGTGCCAATTGAATTTGATTTTTTCAAATAAATCTATTTACCTGTGTTTCTGAACGTACAATCTGCATAATGAAGAAAGAGATCACTATAAGTAAATGTAAAATCATTGTCTCGTCCAAGTTCAGTCACTGTTGCTTAATAAATTTATAAACACATAGAAAACACGACTTTTGTATCTGCAGAATGTCAATGTCGACCACGTATTCAAAAACCCAAAACACTATTTCTCGGTTAAAATCTGAAGGACGTCTCAAAATAATTATAACCTGCAGTTTTTCTACTTTAATCGTGCTAACAGCTCAAAAGTAGCTTTATATATCGAACAAGGAAATTTGTTTTGTTAAGGCCACACCAATTTGATTACTAGTTCTTTGGATTTTACTGCCCCCTGTTTTGGAGAAATTGATTTTTCAATAAATAAAAAAAATAATTACCGCTTCTGCAAATTTTTGGTCCGCATGCCGCTCAAAAAGTAGTTTCTCTTTGAATTTTTTTTTCACATAGACGCTTTTCTGTTGCATATAATGCTCCGATCGTTTCAAACGCATGTTTGATAAGTTCGATTTCTAAATAAAAGGTCAAAAATCGGGATGACAACTTGCAGTTGTATCTGCTCATTGCCGTGGACAAGTAGTTATTGAACACACAATTATCCGAAATGCTTCCCGTTTTACCTTTGAAGACCTGTTCTAGAATGCAATTAAAAAAATATCGTTAGATGACCACAAACCCATCAATATTTGAACTGGAACTATTATACTAACAATATATTGTGTCTAAGGCAAACGTTTTTTCTTAAATCTAATGGTTTAGATTTGAAAGATTCACATAATAATTGTTTTTCAGTTTCTAAACTTTTAAATTCACAAAATATTATTGAATGTAATAATTTATACAATTTTATAAGAGATGCATTAGAAATAAGGAACCTCTGGCCTTTGTTAGTATATTTTTAAATTTAGTTCATTTATATGTTTCGGAGTTTAGTGTGACGTCCTTTTATACTGAACTAGTACACATTTTGTTTATGGGGCCAGCTTAACCCGCCTCCGGGTACGGGATTTTATCGCTGTGTTGAAGACCCATTGGTGGCCTTGGGCTGTTTTCTGTTATTTGGTCGGGTTGTTGTCTCTTTGACACATTCCCCATTTCCATTCTCAATTTAACAATTGTGTTTTTATATACTACATGTAAAACTTTGAAATGTTGTTTTGTATATTCTCATATGATTTGTAATAGAGAACACTAATGTACTATTAGTTATCTTAATAAAGAATCTGAATCTGAATGTCCCAGTTAGAACCATAATCATCCCCGATCCTTGTTTTTCAACAGACATAGACCTATCTATTTTGGATGAAATGAATTAAAAATTCCGATGAACATTTTAAAAAATCAGATTTTGTCGAAACCACATATCCCCTTGTTAGTCTTGTGGCAAGAACTCTTCTCTTGTTTGGGTGAATTTAAAGAGTCCAACGAGACCAAGGTGATGGTATTGTGATTCATTGGCATGTTCATAATGATAAGAAGTGTGTAATTGGTTCAACCACTTCCATTCAAACTAGAGTTTTAAATGCATTGCAGCTTTTAGGAGCAAAAGGAAAGAGTTTTTTGCTCAGCCAGATTAATGCATGTGAATGGAGTGACAAGTACTTTAAGGGAATATTTTAATACATTGGGATCTATATGTATAGCTATATAACTATCTTGCTCAGGATGTTGTTTTAGTACAAAGCAATAAATATTCACCTCACTCATTATTTTGATCCTAAATATTGATAAATAGTTCCAACTGGATGTCAAGCAGCCAACACTACAAAAGTCAAAAAGTCTGAAAAGACCAGTTTTTGTCTGAATTTGCATGAATTTTTACTCGACATTCTAAATTTGTCTGAATAATTTTTAAAAATTCTTAACATAGTATGAATTTGTCTAATAAGGTTCTTGATTTTTCTTGACAAGTGTCTTGACAGTATGAACATTGTCTAAAAATTTCTCGACACTTCCTGTATCATCTGATAAGAGTCTGGATTAGTCTCGACCAATTCTTGACTGTCTTAAATTTGTCTCGATCTGTCTTGACATATTCTTGACATTCTTAATAATGTCTGAATATGTCTCGACATATTCTTGACATTCTAAATAATGTCTGAATATGTCTCGACACATTCTTGACAGTCTTAAATATGTCTTGACACTATCTCAACAGTATAAATTTCGCCTGAAATGTGAACAGACCTATTCTGCACTGTTTATGACATTCTATTGCTGTTATATACTCCTTTTTATTATGGCTAAACTAAACTTTGAAGAATCCAGGATTAATTTGGTATATATAGTAAGATACCCTTTTGGTGCAACTAAGTTGTAATACCCTGAATAATCCTCCATGTAGTTTAATTTTGATTTATTTTTATTAAACATTTAAGTAATTGTTTTCACTTGGAATATAAGTAGAAGGTATTGACAAACAGAATTTAGATTTTTGCCGTTCGCAAAACTGCCAGTCAAATTTGCTTTACTAAAATAGGTGTCTTGTATCTCTTTTGGACCCCACAATTCATCTTTTGGGTTTGTGTAGCTAAAAAAAGAGGGGGGGGGGGCTTTCGTTTAGGTCAAAGAATTTGTTCCCATCTTGATTCAAAAACCTTATTTATTTTTTAGAACAACCCAAAAACATTTTTTATTCAAATTTGAGTGTTGAATTTTATAATTTTTTATCAAAAGTAAATATTAATAAATAATAAAAAAAACTCCTTCCTGAAAAGAAAAAAATGTTTAGAGCTATATTATGCATGTCTGTTTGAGAACCATTTCTATAGAAATCATTGATGGGACCCATTATAAATACATTTTTTTTATTATTCCTGGAGTAGATAATATTTTTCTTTTAATCTTTGGGAATTATTCAATTTGTTTTTATGTTAAAATAATTAACTTCATAATTTTGATGAAGAAAATCCATTTCAATTCAATTTTTTTTCATCAAAATGATGATTTTCATTTTCATCTATCAACAAACTTTTTAAATTGTAGTGGCATGGTCGGTCAACTGATAAGTTGTATGGCTGATTACAGGTAAAGCAATAACTTCTATTTGACAGTTGTGTGTACTCTGGGGTGTGGAATACCTTAATTTTATGGGGAACATCCTGTCCATGTGTAATACTTAATATATTCCAACAGATGACATTACACAAATTTTTCTTCTGTTAAATGAATGATTTGTATATCATCATAATTTGCTATTTATATAAACCACATTTTGGTATAATAATTATTTACCATATCAACATTGAATATTCATGATATTATGAATGTAGAATGAAATATGTCTACAGTATGATTGGTTTGAATCATTTAATTTATAAGATTTAGGAATCAAAATTTGTAATTATTTAAAAACCCACATTGAAATTGTTTTATATCAACACAACCACATTTGAATTATTTTATACTTTAGATTTCATAGCCATATTTGCATTTGTAAAAATATTTATATACCCAAATTTTCAATTATTTAACATGCCCAACTTTTATTTTTGTTGTAAAGAAGTGTAACTTGAAACAACAGTATATCATATAAAGAGAAATAAATATTAAAGTTATATCATGAATATTGGTCATGATTTGTAAAACTCAGAACTGTAAAATTTAAGACACGTTTCAAAATGTTCAGAATATGTCAAGCCATACTGAGAAAAAATAAGAATGTCGAGAATATGTCGAGAAATTTCAAGACAGTATTCAAATGTCAAGAATTTGTCAAGAAATTTTAAGACCATATTCAGAATGTCGAGAATATGTCGAGTAAATTTCATACAAATTTAATATAAATGAGAATTTGTCAAGAAAAATTAAGACACAAGTCATACTTTTGGAGAATGTCGAGTAAAAGTTCATGCAAATTAAGACAAAAACTGGTCTTTTCAGACTTTTAGACTTTTGTAGTGCAATAAACAATCATTACCATATAATTAAAACAACTTCTATCAAATATCTTTCAGGGGTATATTTTTGAATACATACACATTTTTAAATTTAATTCAACATGTGTCATTTACCTTACTAACATAATTCCTCTTGTAAGACTGTATCTGCTTTGCTTTCTAAATATAAATAAATGGATTTAAATGAAAATTCACGCAGATAAAGCTTACTTGAAGATAATAACCAAAATTAACTAAACTACAGTGAGACAAGAAAGTCTGGTATGGAACAGGCACCAATAAATCAAATTATATGCATTAGAGCATATGTTACTCCTCGTCTTTCTATGAAGTAACCCGGTTATAACATGTACATAAATTGTACAACTTCTAAATCGCGCAATTTAAAATAAATATACCGCTCGCTTCACTTGTAGAGCACTCGCCTAAAAAAAAACTCATTCTCAAGAAAAAAATAAAAACACAAAGATTTTGCTCGATCGCCCTTTATTTTTGAAGCTTTTGTCCGAAGAACTAGACGTTTAATTGGTGTGGCCTAAACTAAGGCAATAGTAGTTTTCCGATGTTCAGATCTTATAAATCCATTACAAATGCAAATCAAACTAACGAACGAAAATGATAATTTTTTAATCTAGTACGTTGTGTATCCAAGTCGGATATTTTTCATTGCCCAATAAAATACCAATAATTCAATTTTGATCTTACAAAAGATTATGATTTTCACTTTTCATAAACAGGTAGTCATTTTCTACTTCCTCCCCTACAAGTACTCCAAACTTATTGCAAAGTATGCTTACAAGTGTGAGAAAAACTTTCAAAAAGTAAGATAAACAAATTTAAGATAACCAAAACGCAATAACAAGTTATTGTTCTATATTTCTAAAAAACAATTTAGTTAGAAACTATTTATGTGCTATAACTAGTATACTTAGTGTATAAATGAAAAGTGTAAGTTTTGTATATACTATACACTCGTTCACACACCTGTGCCAACATGATTGAGAGTTTTGTCTTCTCTGTAACATTGTAATAAATTAACTTATAAACAAACAGTCGACCAATTTTCATCAATCTGTATGCTTTTTATCGCCTGCAGTGGAATATCGATATACAATTCAACGATACTGTGTAGATTATTAACTGTCTGCTAAACTTCAAAAAATGTAAAAAACTGTAATAAACAATTAAGCGTTGTACAATAACAAAGGATGGATGTATGAAAGAAACATTTGGAGATCAGTCACAAATCATATATTTTTTACAATTTGTACAATTTTTTTCACAATCACGGTAGGTATAGTGTCCGGCTGAAATCGTGTTTATTCGAGTTAATCGGTCCCCTTTTCGAGCGTAGATCAGGTTTTTTCGAGTAATATTACAAGCGATCAGATCGATTAACTGCTATTTCACGAGTATGATAGTTTCATTCGCGACTGTTCATCTTATTCTGAATGCTGTATAAAAATAAGAAGATGTGGTATGATTGCCAATGAGACAACTCTCCACAAGAGACCAAATGACACAAAAATGAATAAATATAGGTCACTGTACGGCCTTCAACAATGAGTAAAACCAATACCGCATAGTCAGCTATAAAAAGCCCCGAAATGACAAGTGTAAAACAATTAAAACGAGAAAACTAACGGCCTGATTATATACATGTTTTAAGCACAAACGACGCACAGTTTCCTTGTAGTCCACTTACAATTCATTGTTTTATAATGTCCGAGTTTTTTCGGGAGCACCATTTAAAATGTATGGGTTTTTTAACAGATGTTTTGGATTTTGGAAGAAAATACGGATAAGATAGAAGACATTCTTGGGCTTAAAAACTGATTTTTTTCTAGTTTGTAACTGTACTTTAGCGAAGGACAATATTATATCTTCTTAATAAGTCACAAAAACATATAACTATGTTGATCACATTTAACCCTTTCCAATTTAATGATAACTTTCTGTTCTAAAAACATTTTACCATAACTTTGCAGTATAACGATATATAAGAAATCCCTGGGACATTTTTGTTACAGTTTCTAGAACCGAGTACAGGGACTAGCATTCTTTTCGATACTACCTTTGGTTTTACAGTCAATAATATTTAAATATTACAGTGACGAAAAAACATAGGAGTACGAAAATTAAGGAAAAGCAGTAAAAATCAGAAAAATTTAATATTCTGGAATATCAAATGAAAAATGAATTTCATGCTTCCAAAGCGCTTTTCTGGATTCATCTTCATCTGGAATTCTCAAGGCCACCTACGGACCCCCCAAAGAACTGTTGCAAGAGTTCTTAACATGAAGTGAGCGTGGGACACTCTCTAAACGCCCCAATATGACCGGACGGGACTGCGTGTTGGAACATGACGCACAGTCAAAAGAACGCGCCACTTTGTCAAGGGTTTTACAAACCCTTTCCCGCTATACACACTATGTGTACGCACATCGCAATCCAACATGTCTGAGCTCACATAAAGATTTTTTACATCACGAGACTTGTACTGTATGATATCCATATCGGTGCACTGACATAAAAATTTCTGAATACAAAAATTAAAAAATGTACATTTTAATACAGTATTATCAAATTGCATTGTGTCGTGCTTTGACAAGTGTTTTATTTGGATTTTTTCATTGTTTTTTAAACGTAAATGCACTGACATATTACATTTAAAGCCATAGGATTTTTTTTCACTAGATAAAACATGGACGCACTCGAAAAACACGGACTGTTTTTGAAAAAAACACGGATATATAAAATGAATTTACTCACCTAAAAATCCTTTTTAAAGCAAGAACAATATTGTTTGTAAGGTGTCTGTATATGTTTGTGCTGTATTTAGACCCCTCTACCAAGAAATTTGTTTTGCATGCACACGTATAAAAACTGCGGTTTTTATCCAACGCAATCATAGGTTCAAACGTTGTTTTCAATTTAGACTTATGTATATCTAAGTATATATAGATTCCATGTATGCATTTCCGTTAACATTTGCCTTGGTATGTGTTTACAAATGGCTTTAATCTATAATTTGGAATAAAGCATTGTAGAGCTAAATTAAACGTTTTAAAAACAAATTAATGTAGAGTTGGTAATATCTTTGTATCACAAATGTTAAATTGCCTTCTATGATCTTGTATATAGAGTTCTAGCATCTTATTTTACGTCTTACCAGACAGGAAGTCTGTTTGTTTACATTTTTGATCATATTCACTCGAAAAAACGTGGTCACACTCGAAATAACCTATCAAATAACTCGGAAAAATACGATCCCAGACGGACACTATACCTACTGTGACTATGATAAACACATGAGGAAAAATTGAAATGGTTTGTGCGTGATACTATTGCAATACGATACAAAACAACATATTGCAACTCAGACAGAGCAAAATGTAAACAATGTATTTCTGTCTGCTCTCCTTATAAATATTATTTTGATAGTAAAGTAAGTTAATTTAAACCATTGCCCTTAGTGACATTTATAATAAAATCATGTTATGAGCATTAATAGTATGTGTGTGGGAGGTTATTAGCATTACTCTTTATGTACTTGCAGTGGTGAATATTATTTTAGCTTTTGAAGACAAGTGCTACTTAGTATTAAAATGTACTTACAATGTAGGTCGGACATTTAACTTTTCTGCATACGTGATGACGGTAATAGGGATATTATCGTGTTTTATAAAGCTTTTGTTCTAATTCAACAGAGAGGGTGTTCGTTGGGAAAAAGAATTAAGCGCACGCCGATGAGGTTTCAAAAGAAATACATATAATAATTTGGCTGATATTTATATTGTGTTGGAAATTGAAGGGTATCAGTAGCAGATGAATGTTAATTGAATTCATAGGTTTGTTTGTGTTGGTTTTATTGTCTTTCAGGGTTGCTGTCTTATTGATGTCAACTCAAATTCTCTTTTCATTCATTATATCTTTCAGAAGCAAGTTAACTTTTATATATATATTAGATTTAACTATAGCACTTTTATCATGGTCAGTTGAAAGGTAAAATCGAAACAACACTCACTTTATCATAATCATAGATTTTTATTTTTGACAGCCAATGTTCCTCAAGATGGTGTTCAACACCTATAAGGAGGCTGATCTAAGTTTTCTGTTAATATACAACTCAAGTTGAGGAAAATGTCATCTATTAAAAATTTATCATTAATTGAGAATGACATATTAACAATATTAAAAGTAGCAAATAAATGACAATGACATTAAAAAGCAAAGGTGGGTTTAGAAAATCAAACCATGTACTGCCAAAAGCAGCAGCAAACCCACCATGTGTCCCAAAAGCATCTGAATAAAGTTTCAAAACATCCGAGGAAAACTATTCGTTATATAAAAAACATGATTTACCATTAAAATCATTAATAAATAAATACCATAATTTAAGATCTAATCTTGCTTCAGAATTTAACTTAATTCTATAATGTGGAGATGTATGACCTATAGTCAAATCAAATAATCTGCGCAAAAAAGCTCTACCTGGAACAATGACCCCGCAGGCAAAATTCAAAAGGCCCAATAATGAATGTAACTCTCTTAGAGTTACACTATGTTTACATTTGTATTTACTGAGCAATAGTGAAATCTTTTGAATTTTTTCCTCAGGTAAACGAGCAACCATCTGTACGAAATTAATTTCAATTCCATATATTACAAGACAGGTTGTTGGAAGTTGTGTTTTTTTTCCATTTCATGGACAAAGAAAAAATCATCAAGCAAGTGAGATACCTTATGAATGTGAAATTTCTCATTTAAAATTCATTGAAGAGCCGTGGAAAAAGCTTCAAATAACTGAATGGACGAGGATGCCTCCATTGGTAGGGATGCATCATAATAAAATTAACTATCCCACTGAAACCATAATAAATGATGATCTCTTTCTGAAATCGAATTAAGCGGAATGCGTCCTTAATGTCACTTTTATCCATTAGACACCGTGAACCATACACCTGGACTAATTCTATAACTGTCTCAATATTTTGGGATTGCACTGCTGAAAATTCTGGAGAAATACCTGAATTATCTGAATTTCCTTTAGGGTGGGAAAATCATGAATTGATCTAAACGAATTCGGCTCTTTTTTTGGAACTAACCCTAAAGGGTAACAAACAAAATTAGGGAAAGCTGCATTTTTGAAGGGACCTTTAATAAATACGCCCCATCTTTAATTCTTTTTCAATTTTTGCCTGTACAACAACTGGATTTTCTCTGGCGCTATAAAGATTTCGAGGAAAATTTAAATCAGATCTTGAAAAAGAAGAATTTATTGAAAACCCATGTATAAAACCATTTATCAATTTCTCTTTCAACTGTTGATTGTAACCCGATAAATATTTGTTCATGAACTTTTAACAGAGAAGGAAGGTTTGGCAGAGGTTGCTCGTTTAACTTGACCCTCTGTACAAGTGAGAGTACAATGGTTATTGCTACAATGGACACACTGGTGTTTGAGTTTACAGGGTTTTTTTTATGTACATTCCCCTGTCTTATAGAAGACCCAACAATGGCCCATGGGGAACTGAAATTGTTGTTGGACCATTCTTGGAAATGTATTTTTAGAGGTTTTCATAAAAGAGCTCATATCTGCAGACGTGGAACTGTTTGACCGTTCAGTCAGAGATACAGACCTCCATAACTCGTCATTTATGGTATCCCATCTCAAATTTAGAATTTTTCTAACCCTTCTAAATTTCTCATCATATGTTTTAGCTGCTCAAAACCTCAAAGATTTACATAAACCACGAATAGTATAATCATAATTTATCAAGGACAAAGCAGAATTCAAAAACTTTCCTAAATAAATGGACATAAATATGTCAAAAACATTCATCCACTGATGAATTGATTAAAGCTCTCTTTTGATTTTCCTATTTGAAATAGTGATATTAAAATTTTTCAAACAAAGGTGAAGAATCTTCCTCAATATTAGACGGCAGCAAAAAAGCAAAGTTCACATAATTATCTGCCCAAACATCATCTTTTAACTTACAACTAACATGAAAATCTAATGGTATAGAATGTTTTAACATATGACATGTATGGGGAGTGTCTACATAGCAGAGCTTGCGTGGAACTGCTCACCAGCTATTACATGCGGATCCGATGATAAGAGTGGCTGAAGTATTGCTAATGATGAGTCGTGGTCATCACTGTTATCATGTTGTACAGTTTCCAACGGTGGTATACTTGTATTAACCGGAATCTGCATAGACTGTGCTGTGCTTGCATGATCAGTTCGTAAAGAAGGATTCAGTATGGTTGAAATCTCGCTGGTCGGCAACACGTTATTGTCCTTTACTAGTTTAATGCCGGAACTGTGAAACTTTGCAAATAATGCTTCAGCAATGTCATTTGCGGATGGACTGACTTGAAAATTATTGTTTGAAGAAACCATAGCAATATTGTCCGACAAATCAGCTCGTTGTGGTTGTTTCCTAGTACTCCTTCGTGTCTTTGCCATTGGTTTATTTAATGTCAGCAAAGCAGTAGTCTCCACATCAAAAACATCCCCAATTGCCGCCTCAGTCAAATTTATGGAAGCAGCTTTCCTTTTTGTTCTTTGCTTTGGCATTTTGACTGGAATAATTAAATCAAAGTACTGAAGTACTGAACATCGGATGACCACAAGTTCTTGAGGATGGTCAAAAGCACTTGTCTCAGAAAAAAACAACATATCTCTTTACCTAAAACTGAGGTTAATGTACAGAGATATATTTTTTTCTGAGACAAGTTCGTGCGTGGATGATGAATAAATGACAGGAAATTCAACTTCACCGTAATAACTATTATATTGTAGTGATACAAATCAGTATACACTGAGTTGTTATTTATATTATATTAAAATAACAGTTACATATATATATGATTTGAATCCATTTGTATATCATTCTATTCTACTATTCTAAAAATAGTGCAATGCAAGTGCATGGTGGACACTTTTCTGTAAAAATTCGATTTTTCTAAGATTGGATACGAGTAGGCATTCATATTTTCCCGCAAAATCAATTACAGAGTTACCGGTCCTTGACGGTATTTTCACAAAACGTTCTTTGAGATATTCTTCCGCATGCTTTAACACAATTTTTCGGTACTTGTGCATTGATATTATCAATGATTTTTTACTTATATATATATATCTAACTACAAAACATTTTCATATTATTAATTTATGTTGTAAACAAAAATATTTTTATCAGTATTCATTGAAGAGATGTATTTATATCAAACGATAAGGAATGTTATTTTGCACTCGTTTATGTGCGCGTATTTATCATGTTTATAGATCGGTTACAAACCCAAAACTAATTTACATAATGGAAATCTAGGCGATAGCAATACATCGGGATGACCTCAAGGTCATCGCGATGTAAAAAAGTATATACTATTTTAATTGTTAGTACAATATTTTTCTTAATGTGACCAATTGAGGGAAATAATGATCCAATAAATATTAGGCATATTTGTAAGCCTATACATGTATAAATGAATACACAGATTTAACCAATATTGAATTAAACATGTTAAAACAAAAATTAAATATACTGATAAATTAACTCTAGAACTACAACCATTTTATGTATAGAAAACATGTAAATTTAAATTTTGCAAACAATTTACCCTATTGTGACACAACCATATAGGGTAATAAACCATCAAGTATGTTCCTCTGCTTGAACCAAAGTCAATACACATGAATGTACATGACAAATGATTAAATAGTTAATCCACATGTAACATAACATGTAACTGAACCATGTAATAATATAAGACATTAGTAATGTCAACAATTCTTGTGTCACAACCATAATAACCAAACAAGATAGAGGAAACATATAAAAAATTAAGTAGTAATGGAGTACCATATTTTTGGTATATAACCGTAATATTTGTCAAGTTACCACATGATAAGAACCTCCATATCAAATTTTTATATAGTAGATAATTGCATCAATATCAACATAAAAATGAAAAAAAAATATTTAATTTCTAGCTGGACTTACTACAGCTGCACGAACACTCTTTGCATATTTGTCCAGGCCTGTAGCATTTAAATGCACCTGGTCATTTGATAACAGTGCTCGAGTGTTTTTCCAAACCCCCCTGTGCTGCCAGTAGCTAATATTCGTAACGTTGATATATTCGTAGCTCTTTGTTTATCTCTATAACCTTGTTATTATAATTGTCTCCCATCCCCCGGAGTATCTTGGGAGGAACTGACCTATAATCACGTGATGAACATGATTGCATTTGATGATGTAATCGGCAAAAACTATTATATCTCTCGCTAATCTAGCGGTATTTGATTCATCGGATAAATCATTGCCGCCGATTTGAAGAAAAACACAATGAGGCTTATAATCATCATTTAATTTGATAAATTCTTGCCTTTGAACGCATTTTGGACCCGGACGAAGCGTACTTCCACCCAAACCAAATCATCGTATCGCTTTATTTGTTTCATGTGTACTTGCAAAATTACTTCCCTTTAACAAAAGTTCGGGAAAAGTAACTTCCCCTGAATATTAACAGTAAACTTCCGGGCTCGTAAATGTGAAAGTGGTGAAAATAGTCAAAATCTTTTTATTATATGCTTGAGATGGACTAAAAATGTTACGACCAATACCAATTTGATAAATAGAAACAACGTCTGCCATCGGACTGCGAGAAAGGCACGTTTTTCATAAGAATAGATGGGGAATCTAGGTAGGTCAATTTTATTGTTTATTTATAGCACGCAAGATGGCGTCGAGTTAGTTGCCTTTTTGTTTCTTAGTGTGGATAGTAAAATAGGGGTTGTCTCGGAGTTGATAAAATCACTCGAAACTAGGTGAGACATGCGCAGTAGTGATAGATATGTAGTATAAATATAGAAAATTGAATTTTTTAATCAACAAAAGAAAATTCAAAAAAATATCTGTATCATATACCCAAGAGCCTGTGGCCATTCTGTTAAATTTTTTTGTTGTTATTGCAAAAGGTCATGCCTGCCTGTTTATTTCTTTTACCTTGATTGATCGATTGTTGGTTGCGTAACGTCCAGTGGCATATATGTCATGCATGTTCAGGACAATTTATTCCCTTGATGTTAAAAAAATATTTTGAGATGTACTGCTTTGACTTTGTCATCAATTAATACAAATATTTCATAACGGTTGTTTATTTATTTTGCCGTTAATAAATTGTTCTGTGTACGTCATGTTCAAATTTGTATTTAATGTTTTTGCGTCTTTTTTTAAACTGTTTGAAATTAACAGAAAAAAGGAATTGAATCTTAAAATAAATAACTTATTCACATATCATTTCTATGTACCTGTATTAAATGTGGTTCTAAATATCTTAAGTCTCGCAACCTTTCACGACTCTTGTAGATTTGAAACTTGACATATTGCATAGACACATGTCTAGTCTAAATATAAAGATATTGTATCGAACTTCAGATAATTCGTTTTTGAATTGCTGTCTCATTAACTTACCCCCTTTCCCTTTCATTCATACTTGAAAGAATTTTCAGTATTTCTTAACAACGATAGATGTATACAATCATCTTTAATTTTAAGTTAACTGTCGAGATTGCTGATTTTTAGCATAGAGCCTCTATAAAGACTTCGTTTTGTTTTAAGTGCTCTAAGATTAGTGTTTTCTTTAAATTCTTCCCCATCCTGTCTAAAAAGCTGTTGTCTGATATGATTTTTTGCAATAATAGTTTATCAACCTGTATGAAAAAGGAAGATGTTGCATTTCATGCTTATATTCGTACATGTACTAAACTATTCGGTGACTATTTTATAGATTGTTGATCTTTCCTTGGTTCTTTAAAAAACACAACTGCATAAGAGACAAGTGCTGCTACTTCAAACAAAACTATACTTAGAAGGTATGTCAGATTTTCTCGAAAGACAAGCATTGTGTAGGGGTTATTAAAGAAATAGCTAATACGTGTGATAACAGTCACAAATGTTTCCAACAACGTTTTAACTGAATGTATGTGGGTTTTATCTCTGATGAAACAAAAAAGGTGGTTCCGATGGTTGGAACACCAACCTTACCCCTTCAAGTCATTTGAAATACCTGGACTCATATCAAGTTAACAAATGCGCAATGCTTGATCATTTTCTGACAGTTACTAGAAGTAAAATGATTAATTCAAGGCATACGGAATCAGGGTGCCTACATTTCGTCATGTAGACTTCATTTTGCGGTCTAAATATATTTAAGTTTCTGTCGTTGAGTCGAGATATTGACAATAATATTCAACATCTCCGTGTTCTGTCTATTGTTCTTCGATTTACGATAGCCATTTAAATTTCGAATTGTTATTTGCATAAACTTACTCAAGGCTTTCCCTTATATAACTGGACATTCGTATGTTTTTTTACTGTATTTAATATATTTTCTGCAAACATGTCGTCTTCAGTTGGAATTTCGCTTGTTGATTTTTCAGATGCATTCCGAATAAGTTGTAGTAGATGAAATAATAAATTTCAAAATTATTATTTGCATTAACAAGGATCAGAAAACACCATTTGCGTCACTAAAACGTTTCAGAGATCATAATATTCCAGCTTGGGAAACGTTTAAATGCGTTTTCTTATGATATATCACTTGAATTGAACTCATATTAAGTAGAGGTTAAATTACATAATTGTCTTTACAAACAACGTTATATTGTTGGGTCGTCCAAGTTCTCCACGAAACCTCTTTCTAAATTATTAACGTTTAAAGTTATCAATTTCATCAGAAATCAGGAACGCCTACATGTGGAGTACATATCTCCCAGTTGCTACGATATTCTATTCCAGAGCTTGCATTTCCTATAATTTCCTTTATAGAGATTTGAGGCTCACAAGGAAGCTATTAAGGTAATAGTTTCAAGTGGTGAGTTGAAATCATTCCTTCGCAAAATTTACGAGTTGATAGTTATGGAATATATGTCTGACTGATGACGACGGGTATGTTCAAATTGTAGTATTCATATTCCGTCCTCTTTTCCTCAAATGTGACTACCGAATTGGACTTATCGCCGGGTTTGTACTTACATGAGTAACACGATGGGATAAACATGTGGAGCAGGATCTGCTTACCCTTTTGGATCACCCGTTTTTAGTGGGGTTCTTGACGCCTAGTCTTTAGTTTTCTATGTTGTATTTTGTATGATATTGTTTGTCTTTTGGTCTTTTCGTTTTTGCCATCAGTTTATTTTCGAATATTTGAATATTTCTTTGGTATCTGTCGCTTGTCTTTTATGTTGCCATTATTCTGCTTAAGAATTATGAGCTTTAAAAGTGTTATTGTATCAAAGGTTAGACCAACAAACAACAGTTTCAATATAGACTCTTGTATGAAAAACAAATGGTGACCTTTGAGCAAAATACAATTTTACAACTGTTATACTTTAAGGTAATAAGGCACATATCTTGCGGTGATTCGAAAAATATCGGACATCAAATTTCAACAAAATGCAAATTAATGGCTTATAACCAACAAACAAAAACTGAAGGATCGCATTAATAATATGAAAAATTAATAATATGAAAAACTAATTCAATATGAGGAATGAAATATTGCATGAAAATAACCATTTATACATTCACTTTAGGAAATTACTTAAAACTCATTATATTGTTAGTGTGTATATTTTTGCAATTGCGTGGCATTTCATGAAGTAAATTTTAACAAAAAGTCAAATAAAATACTGTTTACACTGGGGGTAAACAGCCATGTTTTTGTAGACTGAAAGAAACAAACGACATTTATCAAAACTAGATTTAATATCTTACATTTACAATACCGTAATTTTATTAGCTGTACATACAATTAAAAGAAGATTGATCATATACATAATAAAGTCAATATGAATTCAAATCTTTTACGGAATGTTCTTGTCGTCGTAGCTTCCAGATATCACAAATGTACGGAAATGGCATTTGAATACTCAGAAAATAATATGTGTATTAGTGATATTGATTTTAAAGTACAGTTAATAACTATTTATAAAGAATAATTTTTCGCACAGATGATTGTCCCCTTCTTCGTATTGGAAATATTAACCGTACTTTATTTCATCTATTTGATTGTTTATGTGTATACAATATATTCAAAACTGTCATGATTTATGTTTAAATAAACAGTTTTCCTTCACATTTTGCGAAGCCTCGACAGAAGCTAAAAGTTCAAGATTTATTATTCTATGGAAATGAGAAGCCCACATCGATGAGGTGTAAAAAACGAAACTTTTTTTTGGATATCTGAGTCTCTATGGTGTATGAGGTGCGAATGTAATAGGGTTGATGTTTCGTTGATGTTGACTCAACTTCTCTTTGATTTCTAATCCTTCTGAATAAAAAATGTTTCTGCAAAAATGAGAACTTGCATAAATGGTGGTCACATAAAATATTCAAAAGGTTGAAACAAGGACTGACGATGTAGTTCTAACAGTCATTAAACATCACATTACAATTCATATAAATCCCATTATCATTGCAAACTACATTTACAATGAACTGATAATATCTGAGATAATGATATATACAATAATAAACAGTTCATAGCTATGCATAACCAATATCAGAAATGAAATAATCTTTTATGTCACCAGCTAGAAGTCCTTCAGTTTTCTTATGCAAATTCCAACACCATACCATTTCGCCAGTAATTATATCTGGCTTCTTGTGAAGAATGGCATTAAAATGAGTTTTATTCATATTTTCGGTCTCTCTAAAGTGTCCATGCTCTCTTCCTTTTTTGTCCAGACCAATCTTAAAAAGTGTTGTCTTTTTATGAACAAACTGACCTAAAATATATAATAAAAAAAAATTGTTAAACACGCCACATACTATTCAACCGTCTTCAATAGTTCTGTGTGGATTCTGAATAATTATTAAATGGACGAAAAGATGAAAGTGTTGCTGAATGCATCCAGTCATGTCAAATCATTATATGAATGCTCCCCCATAAGTGTAAAACTAGCTGGTCATTCGTGTCCGCTAGACATTATAAACAACGTTTTTGTAATGATTGTTTAGTTGAGCAATAAATCCAAATGGAATTTGATTATCAATTCCTATGTAATATTGACGGAAAGTTTCCCTGCACGATAAATAAGACTGATAACAACTCGTTCATAAATCCGTAGGTTGCCTTTTGCATGACATGAGCAGGAATGGTGTCATTTTTTCCACTTTGCATTCGACATACAGTTATTTAAACCACCAAACAAAAGCTCAATTTTCATAATGGGTGACTGTTGCAGATATAAGTATTAATATTTTGTAATTATATCTAATATTGTTCTTTACAGCACCAATCTTCTAGCATTTAATGAAAAATGTCAAGAACTCTCAAAACAGTTCCCTTTTTGATCGTGTTTTAATGTCAGTCTAATTGAAATGCATATCCATTGTTCATGTTTTGTGTGCAATCCTTGTCACTAAAGCTTGGACACAGGGTGTGTATTTTAATCAGTTTGCCATAATGGTTTAAAAAATTGCAAAGGTGCACCAATAAATATGCTCCTAGAAAATGCTTCATACAAAAATCATATTTTTATTAGGCTTTGGTTCATATCCAATTATGCCCAAAAAAAATCATTTAACAAACATTTTAGATCGAAATATGTCAACTTCTGTTCAAGGGTAAACTGTTATCCCCTTTGCGTTTATGTTATAGCATCATATTAATATGTCCATTAAATAAACAATATTAAGATCATTTCGATGACTTTTGTTTATATCTGTGATGTCATCATTAAATGGCTCTCGTCATTTACAATACAATTTGATATTTAGATCTATTTTTCAGATTTTTTCAGGGGTTTATTGAAAAAGGGAGACTATTTCAACTGAAAATAACAAAATTAACAACAGAATCGAAGACAGAAAGAAATTTATGATTATATTCAGATGGAGATTTGAATAATATTAAGAATGATGTAAAGTGGTCTTCGTAATATTCAGTATTAAGATACTTTTTTCTGAATTTACACCATTTGCATATTCATACCGGTTCCAAAATGGCTTTAAATCGTGTCATTCTGTTATTATAATAATCTTCGACATCAAATTCAACCAATAAATGACATTTTGACAGTCTTACTGACAGTTTATAAAATGTTTGATGTCATTGGGCAATCAGGAAATCATTAATGTTTAGTTTTCCAATGCCAATGATTTAAAACGCATTTGTGTTAGATACATAATATTTATGTTTATCAATAAAATTGAGAATGGAAATGGGGAATATATCAAAGAGACAACAACCCGACCAAAGAGCAGACAACAGCCGAAGGCCACCAATGGGTCTTCAACGCAGCGAGAAAATCCCGCACCCGGAGGTGGTCCTCAGCTGTCCCCTAAATAAAATTGTGTACTAGTTCAGTGAACGTCACACTAAACTAAAACAAATAAATGAACTAAAATTAAAAAGACATACAAAGGCCAGAGGCTCCTGACTTGGGACAGGCGCAAAATGCGGCGGGGTTAAACGTTACTTCTGCTTAACTGTAACTGGAATCTGATAAAAGTAACCTTACCTAAAATACCTCCGGCCATATCTGATATTCCTTTTTCATTGTCGATGTACATGTTCAGGTAATTAACATCACGATCAGTACCTTCTTTCATTAGTCTACGAATTTCAATAATGATGTCATTTCCAAAATCTATGTATACAGTTCTATCTTGAAGTGCATTTCTATTCACGTGTATTTTTATTCCTTCCATTTCAAAGATGCTTTCGTCATTCCAGGATAGTGCAGCCCCATTAAATATAATGTCATCTGGTTTAATGTCAATGCGTGCGGCAGGAGCCAATATAACTAGTTCTCCAACATATGTTTTAAACTCTCCTTGTTTATTTTTCACTGTTGATCCAATAATACCAGCATTAATAGTTATACCTGTTTTAAGAAATACATATAAAAGTAATAATGATCTGAAAAATATAACCCGAAGATGTCAAACTGGCAGTGAAGATAAGAATCGGACTTAACTGTATCTGAGGTATCTTTTATTTCTAGTTCATTGCGATTGGTGCAAATGTAATCAACAAACGTTGAACTATTCAGTGAAAGGACCTCATCTATACAGCGGAACGTTAATTACAGAAGATTCTTTTTATTTTTATTGACAAGTTCCTGTAAATAAATATAAGCAAAAATTAGGATGAAAGAGGAACACAGTTTATTTCCACAGGAATGCCGATTGTCAGTGGAGAATACGTGAACCAAAACATCAAGCATTTTTATGATACCAATTTCAGAACAGTAGAATAGTCATCTGATTCAGACTTTCTAAAAGGAGGTTGATTTACAGTTAATACGCTGAAGCCTGGTTAAAACTGCTAATACAATAGATGCAAATAATTTAGTTAAATGTTTCGTGGAGCATTGGCATATTCAGCAATATAATGTTTAAGGACATGTCATTATGTAATTTGGGTATCGAACAGATCTTCAGAAGATCCAGTTCTTTATCTGTGTTTGAAATTCAAAAGAACATAGAACAGACCTAAGACACTTTAAAATATCATTTTAATAAGTGATTGTGGGCTTTTTGGATCTTTGAAGATACATTTAGTACGAGTATTTTTTGTTCAGATTCAAATCAACGACCTTTCAACTTACGAATCTAAATATTTATGCTGATAAAAGATACATACGATTACGATGAAATAATGTCGTGTTGAAAGATTAAATTTTGGTACAACAAATTGCCTCCATTATATTCGATTTTCCCCCTCCAAAAATGAGTTCCCATTTGGAAAATAATAAACACTGAAGAAACCCTTTTGTCGGAATTTAAGGTTTTTAATTGTACATTTTCTAGTACAATGTACTAGTATCTATTAAATTATCAAATGGCAATGCATACCTGCGATTGGATCTTTCAACATTCGGATAACATCTCCGTCACGTGCATCGACATCAAAGCATATCGGGAATTCAATACCATTTATCCTAAGCATAAAATGTGGATCTCCTCCCCCTGAAAATGAAGTTTAAGATTAAGGAGCAACATCAAGAATCTAAAGAAAATAGTATAAAGATTAATTTCAACATCCCAGAACAAAAGTCAAAATTATCTAACAGACGTATAATTTAGAACGCCTGAAACTAGAAAATCATTGAACCTGAATCTCAAATCTTATCACATCCTTTTGTGGTTATACATTCATTTCAAACAAAACTATGATAATCAATTAATTTAAGTTGAGTCAGTTGAATTCTAATAATAATTCCTGTCTCTTCCGATATTACAGTTATAATTTTTAAAGTACAGCTTTTATCATTTATAATAAAAATCTAGTATCAATTAGTTGACAATAAGTTCCAGAAAGTTTCACAAAACACCATACGCAGGTTCCGTCTACGTAAGACTCGTGACACCAACGACGTTCAAATCAGAACAGTTGTAAGGCTAAATCAATGTGAAGGGCATCATTGAAAACCAAAAGTCCAACTGTTGTGTCAAAAATGGCTAACGCCATCTATATCTGGGGTAAAGAAAACCTAGTATTTCTCATGAATTTACACTTTACGGATAGTTTATCAATAAAACCATCATAACTTCATAACATTATTCATGCAGAATGTAATATTCCAAGTAACAACGTTCAGAGTAGAATAAAATATATTTTCATCGTGAAAAGTTTGTATCTAGGACCACAATAAAGTCTACCATGCATTTCTCAACAATTAATATCGTCTGTGATACATGTATTTCTTAAAGGTTCCTATGATGATAAAAAACGCTTTGCGCATTTGCAACAATGATGGCAGCTAGCGGTATTGAAATACACTTTGATCACAAAACTATCTTGCAAACAGATTTTCCAAAAGAGTGTTTACATAAAACGATGAACGATCCAGAGACGCCTTACCTGTTTTCCGCAATAATAATTTCTGCTTTCATATCTGCACAAATTTGGGTTGAAATATCGTTCGCCAAGCATTATATTAACTTCCGCTTATGAATGAAGTTGCAATCAAGAATTGGTTGTTTACATATATTTTATATGTGATTTTATGTCACCCATGTGTTTTATTTTAAGTCATGCCAGGTATAGTCGGCGGATGGCGGAAAATAAAATTTCAAAATATTATCTTATACTTTTCAGGTTGATTCCACAGCCACTTGTTGATTGGACATTGATCCTGTTGTTTTATTTTTGGTTAACAGGTTTAAATTCGGGCGGGGTATTGTATTACAGTTACCCCCTTTAAACTCAAATCCTTGATTTGGTCCTAGTTAATTTCTTTTCTGTTCATTGAAATTTCATGTTCGACTAATGATAAACGTTCAATAACTATTTTAAAAGGTTTTTACATGCATTTGATATTTTGTGTCGTAGGGTTGCTGTCTCTTGACTTATACTCCACATTTCCTTTATTCATCTCAAATCAATATAATTAAATTTGCGTTGATACATGCTCCTTTGGACAAAATCGAGTCCTAACCACCACTCAAATATGACAAAAAATACTCTATCTACAAAAAATCAAATACTGGACTACATACTAAATAGACGAAAGTGCTTGATTTTTTTTCGAAGCTATATTTTATATCCCCATAATTTATAAAAAAAAAAGACTGTGATTGTTGTTGAACGTTTTTTAAAAGCAGAACATGTGATAAAACTGATGGAAAATTATTGACCCAATAGAAAAAAAGGCGAAAGGCAAAAGAGTCAATAAAAACAAGTTGATTTTAGTTTTATCGAACTGGTCATGTGATTTCATGAGAAACTTCTATGACAGCAGACGAACAAAATTTTGAGAATTAACGTAGACAACCTTTTGGAACAAGGTCCGTAGAGCTACTTAATATAAAGATATGAAGATGTGTTATGTTTGCCAACGAGATGACTCTCTACCAGAGACCAAATGACATAGAAGTTAACTACTAAAGGTCACCATAAGGCCTTCAGCAAGGAGCAATACACATACCGCATAGTAAGCTATCAATTGCATATGTACGTGTTACTGGACAGATAGTTATTGTATCCACGTCAAACTGAAATTGCTCTGTCTGTCTCAAAACCATGCAAAAATAACAGGACTTTCCGTTTGGAATTTTTCTTGGAGTTTGGTATTTTTGTTCTTTTACTTATTAAATATACAAAGAAAAGGGTATTGATATATGTACTCAACATAAAAAGAATTTTCTATCACACAAGTCAAAATCCAGAATTACTACAAAACAATAACACAATATATCTTTTCAATTCAACTGAAGATTACAAATATATTTTCTGACCAGAAAATATTTGCCCCCCCCCCTCCTTTACCAATCTTTCTATAAAATTTGTAAGAATTGTAAATATTCCCTCTAGTTAAATTGTACAAACCTCCTCCTCCTCGACTACCGCCTCCACCTCCGCCACCACCTCCTACTTTTTTTCGTCTAATACTAGAGGTCCTACTTCCTGACGAAGAACTGGATTGTGTCTGACTAGATGTCCTACTTCCTGATATAAGAATTGCTTGTTTCGGAGCATCACTATTGTCAGCAAGGGCAACTGTGTAGAAAAAAAATTGTAAATGTTAAGAATAAGTTATAGACGTTTTCAAAATGTCTTTGATCGAAATAATTTAGAAACACTTTTTAAGTTCTCCCTTGCATATTATGATCAGTATAAATGTCGTAACAACCAAAAATTTTATTCAAAAACGTCAGACGCAATTGTTTCCCCTTCCAATGGGTTTTATTAGATTGCTCTGCGTTGTTTAGTTTGTTCAGCATGGCGTAGTTATACCTTATCTTACCTCCTATAAATTTCTAGGAATATCATTGGTTAAAAGCAAACACGTGGAAACAGTGTATATTCAATATTAGGTAAGTGGGCGTGTTCTATTTTAAATACATAATCAGTGGATGTGGTTTATTTTAAATACACGGAAAGGGGTAGAGTTTCGTTCCTTTATAAAAACAAGCGGTGTTGTTCTTAAATTCACATACAATGTAAACATACATAATTACAATTTGTTCATGCTTTTAGACAAAAGCATCTCTTAGAGACGCTGACTTTTTCACTGAAATAATTGAATGTACTGTTTAATGTAGTGTTAAAATTTACAACTACGTCTATATTCCCAAAATTAAGATAGTCAGTAAGATAAATTTATTTAGTTACACAGTTTGTTTTAGTGACCTAATGCGATATATACTGGGTCAGTTAATTCTATATGGGGCTCGATCTTCGCTCGCTCTCGCCCCATATGGACTTTACTGACCCCGCTCGCTCTAGCCCCAAATAGAATTTACTGACCCCGTATATGTCGTTTTATGTCACTAGCTCACTGTGTAACTAATAATAATAGTATGAATAAAACAATACGTCAAAACGTCTTATACGTGAAACAACTAAAAGATGAAATCAACAAATCATATTGACACAATAGATGAATATATGAATATGGATATTTGATATCACAGTACTCTTACTAAATAGCAGTACTTGTTTGAAATTTCTATTGATACGCATACTATTTACGAAACACAGTCATGCGTGTTATTTTCTTTATTTATTGATCCATTGACATTTCAAATGATGTTTTATCATTACACTGGAAACAATCCTACAAGTTGGTGAAAAGACATAATAAACAGAATTAAATTTAAGGGGTTTGGAAGTTTTTGCATGTAACGAAAACAAATTTAGAAAATGCTAGTCACGACTGTTACATTTATTTTAAACTTATTTACGGGGCAATTTGTAGTTTGGCATAATGATGTAAACACTGAATACAGCATGTTAATCACTTGATGTCTCTTTTATGTGTTGTCATGTTCTAATTGGTGTATGATTCTCAATTCTTTTATTTTCAAATCAAGGTTCACATGTTAAATAAAGAGCGCATGATACGCCCGTCGCTTTTTCAAAAAATAAAGTTCCATTACGCCTCAATGTCATATCAGAAATGTATAAAAAACTAAATGGATGTTATTTTGATAGATATAAACCAGTCATCAAAGTTTCATGAAAACTGGTCAAAGCACTTTTGAGTTATTGTCCGAAAACTGCAAAATCACCCTTTTTTAATGAATAAAACCCCATTACTCGGAAACGTAAAATTTAAAATTCATAAAAATCAAAAGGGAGCTCACATCAATATATATAAACAATTCACCAAAGTTTCTTGCAAATTGGTGAAAGAGTTTTTGAGTAATTGTCCGAAAACTGGAAAATCCCCCCTTTTTAATGAATAAAACCCCATAACTCGGAAACGTTATATCTAAAATTTATAAAAAAACGAAAGGGAGCTCACGTCAATAGATATAAACAATTCATAAAAGTTTCATGCAAATTGGTTAAAGCGTTTTTGAGTTATTGTTAGACATGTTGACGACGGACGGACGGACGGACGGACAATGGTATACCATAATACGTCCCATAAACGGGCGTATAAAAACATTGATTTTTACAATGTTCCCTTTTTCTGTAATGATTCTCAACACCCACTGGTTTGGAGTGGAGTGCATGTGCCACGTCGTACAAATAAACGAGCCTTATGGCATAGAATTTATATTTATATATTGCCAATGAGAAAACTGTCCACCAGAGCCCAAATGACGTAGGAGTAACTCTTTATATCCAATGTTAAAGTAAACCAAACTGTATAAAGGTTAAATATAGAAATAAGGTTCAACATACGTCCTGCATCTTCATTTTCTTCAAAAGTTCCAAGATCTCGTTCATCTGGTTTTGTAACAACCATAGAGGTCAAAGGTGTGACAAACTTGTACTGAAACAGTAAACAGTTCAAAAGACATTAAGAATAAAAGAGAGACGAAAGATACCAAGGGAATATTCAAACTCATAAATTGAAAACAAACTGACAATGTCATTTCAAAAAAGGAAAAAGGACAAAAGGGCAAGAAACAGTACACGAAACACAATATACTAGGCGATTATGGATTTCAGTTAGTTGTCATATTTATATATCATTATTGTTTGTGACAGTTTTTCTTTTCCTATCATAGTTTCAATGGCTGAAAACTCAATAAAATAGGTTAAATTGTCATGCAAGAGCAATAATTCCTATCAGGTGTCGATTGTCGATTCCGTCATATTGATTTATTTGTAGATGTTATTTTATTGATCATTTTTGCTCACAGGCTTTTCCGATCTACTATGATTTCTTCAAAAAACACAAAAATAAATAAAAACCGTCAATGAATGACAATAACGTCTATATGGAGTCGTCTGAAGATTTCGATGACGTGACTTCTTTATAAATCGTGTCTTACAGATCAAATTTTGCTGCCTACAGTTTATCTCAATTTGTTAAAGTTTTCCAGAAAAACCAAAAAATAAAAAAAAAAATCGTATTATAAATTGGTAAAACTCGTCAATTTAGAATTATAGTTACTTCTATAAGAAGTCGACTGATGATTTCGGCTATAGCAATGCACGTGTATTTCTTGTTCTTCTGATAATTTTAGCTGATTATATATACTCTATTTTTGGCCAAAAGTGCAAACGGATAAACTTACGTCGGTAATTTGTGTTTATTTGTGTCTGTCCCAAGTCAGGAGCTTAAAATTCAGTAGTTGTCTTTTGTTGCTTGCTATCATGTGTGATTTTTGCTTATTTTTCGGTCATAAATCAGGCTGTTGGTTTTTCGTTGGAATTGTTTCACATTTTGTCATATCGAGCTTTCTAATAGCTGTCTTTACAGTATGTGTTTTGTTCCTTGTTGAAGGCCGTATGATGACCCATAGTTGCTTAAATGCACGTCATTTTGACTTCGGTGGATAGATTCATTGGCAATCATACACAGTCTTCTTATTTTATACAAAAAATTGGTGAAACTTTACCATGAAAGGGCAGACACCATTAGTACTATAAGGAGTTAAGTGAGGACTTTTACCTAATGAATTATTTGATTAGCTTGTCTAAGTGATCATTTTTGCTATTCAAGTATTCTCTCAACCTACCATGCCTATTATAGTTTTCAAAATAATAAATTAACACGTCAAAATAGAATAAAATCATCATTTAAGGGATGCTGCAATAATTGCTTTCATAAATAAATTGGAAATTTCAAAATATTGATCTATTTTGAGACCTTGTCTTGATGGGAAATTTAGTTGATAACATTTTCTCTCTATCTTTAATGGTTTTCAAGACAATAGCCAAAAACCTTTGCTGAAAATGGAATTTTATGAGCTTTAAATGCTTGCAAAACATATATTTACTATTAAGTGATTCTTTTAATTAAGGATTGCATAACCTTTTTGTTCTTTACTTCATTCCAGTGTTAAATTTTAAGGTTCCAACATGTGTCAATATAAAACTATTTTTAGTATGAGGAAAATTCAAATCACCTTTTTTATATCTTATTTCCTAGTTTTCGCCGAGTTATTAAATGCACTCAAGAACTTACCTTCAATGACATTTCTAAAGCCCTGTCGTTTAATGTTTTCTTTTTTATCTCATCGTTTTCACCAATGGCTTTTTCTAGAAGTTGTTTGATTGTTAAATATGCCCATATTCTTTCGGTGATTTTCTCAAGGTCACCAACTTTTGTCAGTTCTGGAACACGACTCTGAATATCCGATTCGAGTTCTAGTTCCACTTGTCCATCCACACCATTGCCAGTAACTATAAGATTCAGCACTTGTACGTTGCCGTCTGATAATTTTCCAGCAATGACGATTTCTTTTCCGTTAAAAAACGTATCAAAGTTCATTTTTGTTGCATTTACAGTGACATCTGCATTTTTGTCTAGATATTTAAAAGAAACATTTTGTAAAGCTGACGACGAAATTTCATTGTAAAAGCCTTTTATCTGTAACGAAGCGTCAGAATCTTCAAAAATCTTCCTAGCAACGCCTTTATTTTTTACTGCAACCTTTTTTACAAATTCGTAATCTGCGTCGTTCCCAAAGGCAAGACTGAAAACAGGCAATCCTTTTATATTTTTCCTGTCGATATTCTTAAGAATATTATCTCTATTTTGTTCACCCTTTGATGCTTGTCCATCAGTAAGAAAAACAAGTATTTTCATACGATTTCCTGTAGATCCGTCACTTGGGATAGTATTCAGGAACTCTATTCCTTTTAACATTGCAGTGTTAATGTCCGTCCCTAAAAAGGAAAATCATCGGTTGGAGTATAATTGTTTTTCATTCATACACGATTCAAAAATGTGTAAACTTAAAAATCAAAGTAGATTTTTTTGCTAAATGCGTTTTTCGACGGACAATTACAAACCCATCCCGTACAATTCAAGAAATGAAATTTACAACATACAAATCATTCAAATTAATAGAACCAAAAAGAAAAGAAAACTATATCGGCTTCAATCTGGGATCAAACTATTGGGAAAAACACCATTTTCTGTAGTATTGTGTTTAAAGTACAGTCGACACTCGATATTTCAAAATGGATCGGATTGACAGAATGATTTAAGACAACCGGATTTTGAAATATCAAGAGTCATGAGACTGCAAATCTCTCAATTAGGACGGACATTTTTTATAACAGGAATTTGGGAAAACGAAGGTCGACTGTTTTTTTTTTTCATATTAATTTAATCTGCTTTAGACCTTCTATAGCACCGGAGTTACCCCTGGATTTTTGGCGGTGTTCGCGTAGCTCAGTCTTAAGTTCTCTTTGTACTGTTTTGTAGAATCTTATTGGTCTTTTCGTCCTTTTTTTTTCTTTTAAGCCATAGAGGAATTTTTTTTTTAACTTTTGATTGTCTCTTTGGTATTTTCAGTCTCTTTTTTCCAGAATGACTAACTTCTGGTTTATCTAAATTTAAAAACAATTCTCCAAATAGTAACTGTCATCGATCCAATTTAGACGCCATCGTCAAACTGTAATTTTGTATAGACGACCTTATTTTTGTTTAATCTGACCCGAAAAAAAGCTTGCCAAACTTAAAATGATAAGAGTGTCATTTGTCTCAAATTGTATGTGTCGAAGAAGCTTCAAGCGAACATTTCATCTTATCTGTTTATTAAGCTTGGTCTATGCTTTAAACGTCCTAAGACAATTCAAAAAGCACGAATGTGTTTTACTATGGTGGATAGTTGTCTCATTGGCAATCATATCTCATCTCCTTATTTTTATATTTAAAATATTTGTGACTGTTAAACCCTTGAAAATGACGTCAATGCTATACATTAAACAGGTTTGGGTGTACGTCAATGAGACACCTACCCTAGACTTACAACAAAAAGTGCATGTGGTCTCCAACTCTAGACAATATGTCTATACAATATTTCAAACCCTCCTTTTGAAAGAGATATATATTCCTTGATTTAAAATGACTTACAAAATTTCATAACAGCAAATTTCAATCAAACAATAGCCGTATTTTTATGCCAGTACCGAAGTAATGGCTACTGGCTGTCGATACCTTCGGAGACTAGTAGTCCACCAGCAATGCAATGGTTCACTCTTCAGTAAATGTCAAAGTATTTGTTCTTTATGTCATACTTACATCCATTCGCGTCCATGTTTTTTGCGTAATCACGTGCTTTTTGTTTGTTCTCTGTGTTAGCTGACAATAATGTCTTCTGCCATAAATTTGCACGTGTACTGAACTCCATGATGTTAAATTTATCACCTTCGTGTAGGTCCTGCAAAATGCTATCCATGGCATCTCTTTGTTGTTGGATTTTAGTGCCAGACATGGATGAACTTACATCTAAGATAAATAAAACGTCTTTTGGTATAGGATCCATTCCTTCTGGTGCGAAAAAGTGAACAAAGTATCCGTCAACAACCTGTGAAAATATGATTTCCAAATAAACGTTTTGTAATACTTGTTGTAATTGTTTTAAATAGCCCATTTATATTTAATACACAGTGTTTAATTAATTTGCGAATATCAACATTAAGTCATAAAGCTAAACTTAAAATGTATTCAAATTGTTAACAATAGGAAGACTGGAATTGATTCAACAAAACAAAATAACACACAAATCAGGTTTTCGGATTGAAAAAAAGCAACAACAAAAAACAAGATAAACCTACATAACTAAATTTCAAAATAAACAGAATACTAAACTACAACACTGAAAAGCAACATTAACAGAATTTTGAATAAAACTCTTTATTGCAATTCATATTATTTTGCTCTTTGTCGCATGCTACTAGACTAAAGTAATCAAATTAATCGAAAAGTATATAGAGCATAACTATATAATAATCGAGGAGGTCATACATGAACATTATAACTGAAGTCCTATGTAACCTGGCCACTTTTCAAATACCATCGACAAAATACTGACACTATGGCAAGTAATGTTTTACTCAGTATAAGGTTTGATCATTTAAGTCTTACATAACATTATTGAATTAAATTAGAATATGTTTTACCATGACTTCACCAGCGTCAAATTTTCTCTGGACATCATACTCGACAACAAACAACCCAGATATTCCCTGGTCAGACATCTGTTTCTGATCATTTGCTGTCGGGGCATAATGAATAGTGGCTGACCTCTGTGTTGGTCGGTCAATGAAAGCCAAGGCGTTTTTTCCTTCTATGGAAGTCAAACAAGTGTATAGATTTAGTTTCAACATAACGATGCATTTATTGTAAGTGATGTAATCATTATTTACATCAAATATAGTGACAAAAAATAATATCTGAAATTATTACCTGATAAATAGACAATAACTGTTTAGTGTCTTTAAATATCAGCTGTATTTGTACGAGGCTAGGAAACAGGTGTAATGCGAGCTTCAGAGAGAGCAATTACTCCTGTTTCTAGCCGAGTACAAATACAGCTGATACTTAAAGACACTAAACAGTTATTGTCTTTATCCTGCAATTAATTTTGTACATTTTTCCCCATCTCAATCGTTGAATTTTCTTTTGAAAGAAATATGCATGACTTAAACGCGGACCGCAATGAGGACCCCAAATTGAACTGTGACGTAAACAGTATTTTGACAACCGTTCGCTCGCAACAGAAGCAGGATACCAGGAGACTATATACGTCTAGTATACGTATATCGCTTCGTGTTATCTGTATACCTGTATTAGTATAGTAGAAAGGTCGATTGCAGGATATTTATCCTGCAATTGGATGTCTTATCATGCATAAACAGTCCAACAGATATCGCTAGCCTGTATTTGTATACTATACAGATATCGCTTTAAACTTTAAAGCTCCGCCCACTGCCGGACTATTTTTGTGTACTGCTGTTGGTGAGTGTTGTATGAACTTTCGTGACCTCAGAATGTGTATTGCAATTGCATTCCAATGATGTATTGCTCCGTCTGTGAATGTTCCAGTCTCCGATCCACAACCCATTTGATTGACTCCATTTTCTACGGCGCCAATCTTCAAGTTCAAAACTTGAATGTGTAAATCACAAAATCAACCAATATAATCAGTGAATGTACGAACAGTTTGAAATTCTGAAGCGTAGGACAAATCAAACAATTTTGTCTTAAATCGGACAATGTTTTGTTATTTCTTTTTACTGCTGAAATTAGTTGTTATGTTATAATAAATAATTATTAATTTTGAGCGAGGTATTATTGTTGACCATGCGAGATTCTTTTCGGCGTAACCTCAAAGGATTTTAAATCGAAAAAAATGCAATAAATGTGAGTTTTTCTATCTTTCAAAGCAAAAACAATGTACAAAATTAATTGTAGGATAAAGACAATAACTGTTTAGTGTATTTAAATATCAGCTGTATTTGTACTCGGCTCGAAACAGGAGTAATAAATAGCTCGCTGAAGCTTGCATTACACCTGTTTCTTAGCCTCGTACAAATACAGCTGATATTTAAAGATTGTCTATATAACAAATTTTGGTATTCTATTTATACTGCAACTACATGTAGCAGTGTTTATTTCCTTAATATAGTAACAAAGCTATATTTTGTGCAATGTCAATTTCATCATGGATGACTTTTTCCACAATCAGGGGTTCATTTAGGGATGAAAATAAATTTGAAATTTACGCTACAATTTAAATAGCTATCAATGTATCAACTTAAGTTGCAGCATAAAAACAATATTAGGTCAATGTCAGAAAAATATAAACTTTTTTGTATTCGGCACAATACTGGGGAGGGGCTCGGTAAAACCTCGCCCTTCCACAGTTTCTCAACCTCATACAAAAAAGTTTATATTTTTCCGACATTGACCTAATATTGTATATATATCATTGGATGGCTGAATGATAAAGGCATACTTTCTTGTTGCTTCTGATGTTTCATGACGCTTCTGGAGTCGGTTTCACAAAAAAAAATACGATTAAGATTGATCGTAAGTCATGAACAACTCAGTATACTTACGATAAATCTTAGTCGTAAGTATTTTTGTGAAATTGACTCCTGGTCGCAAAAGATCAAACATAACTGCTAATTACAAAATTTATAAAAATGTGTTTGAATATTCTTTTAATACTGGCTAAATATGGCACTTGAAAATGATAGTGCTCCAGAGGTACAAAAGTGTCAATGCTATTTCTAATGTTTTCAAATGCCCCTGTCTATCTAAAAATACATGTTTAGAAGATTTCATAAGAAATAAATATAGACAATAAAACTACTTTAGCACGCTTTCTTTAACTGTAATTATTTTTTGTAATATAGCACAATATAGTCTAGTCTTATGCAACTAAAGGTAATAAAATGAGATGTTGGTATACGGCAATGAAAAAAAATATGATTTACAAAAATTAGTCTGCTGGAAAACCAACATATGATCATGAGGGTATTATTTTAGTTTCAATGTTTTTGTGTTTTAGTATTTTATCTCTTCCTTCTTGAAATCAAATCTCCATTCACACTATAATGTTTATCTTAGAGATAATATGATATGAGTTTAGTCACACCATATAATAATAAAGAGTTTTTTTCTTACACATGAGTTTCGCCAGTGGTTGTTGTTTTTATTTGTCTTTGCGCTTTCAGAAACTGATCATGATATTGATATTAGATGGTGATCTTTGTAAAAACGTTTCATTTATTTTCTTCAGAGATTTATATACACATGTGTATATATGTCTTTGTTTTCTTACCTGATCTCCAATTTTTAATTTGAAGACTATATATAATTGTACTTAACGCACTACGTATATAACTCTTAAAAATATGATGATCTGCAATATTCACTGTAAAATTCCTAAAACGTTTTCCCTTGCGCACTTTTATTTTAAATGTAATGATAATTTTCAGTTGAGATCTTAATATGCTTTACAATTCATATTTGAACTTTCCCGTAATTTTTAATTTTTGACTTTTAACGAATGAAAAATTTACCATTGGTTTCTGATATAATATCATTTCGTAACGGAGGCACTGAGACCTTGGTAATATCTCTTGACTCCTGAATGTATACGTCAATCTGGAAGTCCTCCACAATCTGACCTGGGTCTACATATATGATATGCTCGTATTCCTCATATACACGCTCTAATAATTCTTGGTAAGTAAGGTTAAATGTCACTTTACTCTCCGCTGCAATGTTTACATCAACACTAAAACGATTGGTATGTCTTGGTCTGCAATAAAATAAAATGCAAACAAATTAATTACGAATGATAATTTTTAATACCAATTACAAAACAAAATCAAATTTTAGCAGACTTCTTGGTCATTCATTTGCTTTCTGGTGTTTGACTATCATGTTTGTAGGGATGAACAAGTGTCCAAAAACGTGCTCCGACGATTAGATTAATTAAAAAAAACTCATGTTAATACCGTTCATTCAATGTAATGTAAAATGTAACTAATTTTGGCTGGAAATGTGTTTTGACAAAAATGAAATAATAATTGACAGAAAAATATATTGGTGATTCTTTAACAAATAGTGTACAACAGTAACCGATTCCTATCTACAATTTGTTTACTGGTAGCAGTGTACTCCTAGTAATAGATAATTGAAGTGAATAATGTTTTATATAACACAAACACAGAATGTAATCGCCAGATCAATGTTATTGGTTCCAATGTCTTTAAAAAATTTAATATACTGATTATTTTTAATGCAACTAGTCCAAATTAAATCTCTCATTCAATGCATAATAATATCAGCACATAAGTGACATTACTCAATGTGTTCTTACTTTTGTGCCACATGTCCAGCACTTTGACCCCTTTTCTTAGCTGTATCGTACTTCTCCTTGGCTTTCGCTTTCTCGTTGATTTCTCCAGGATATGTCCGTCCATCGATTTCCCTAAAATGTAAGAGCAGTATCACCATAGAAGAAAAAGTGCAATTAGAAATAAAACATAATGGTTGATAGTTATTGTTTTCTTCAGACTGCTTAAAAAGACATTATGATGGCAATATATTCAACTCTCTCATTCGTAATTATAAGCCTGCTAGTTCATTTTATATTGCAACGTATTTTCGTTTTATTTAAAACACTGTCTGTAAATTAAGATTTTATATTTGAAGAAGGAGGAATTGGTGTTTAAAGCCCAGTGGCAGCTATTACACGCAAGTCTTAGGTTTTACCTGGACGGGGATCGAACCCACGACCTTCTAGAATTTAAGGCTAGCACTCTACCATAAAAAACATCTTACTCGGTCGACGAACCAGAATCATTGTCTTATGTACATTGTCTTAACCACAATCCAAATAATATCAACGAATTATAAGCCTAGTGATCAGCAAGAGCTGTATGCTCAATATGACTCTTTCATGAACGTAGCAATTTCTAAAGCATACTGATTTAAAAACAAATCAAGAGAAAGATGCTACCAAGGGAACAATAAAAACTAAAGTCTTATAAAACCAGACAAACCGTCGCCAAAATCAAAAACTACTTTAAAACAAATAACAATAACAAAGCTTTACAGAAATTTAAGAGATTGAACCGAAAAAACACCCACCAAAACCCTAATTCCCAATTGAGGAAAATAGTAAGGATTGCGATTACAGCAAGTTGATGATATCCGTCGTCATCTGAGTTACAGATTCTATAACGGTCAACCAAATCATGATGGCGTCCGTAGCAGTTACGAAAGGAGATGACTTCAACGTTCAACCCTTGATGCAATATCTGTATGACTTATAACCCTCAATCCAAGATGTCAAGATAGGCACAGCAAGCCCTGCAACACTGTAATCTATACTACATATGTAGGTAGGTGCTGCTAGAATTTTTCTACACAAAAATGGAAAGTTTACAATTACATAATGAAATCATTCTGTCGTAAAGTTAAGTTCTCAACCGACAAGTCATTATGCAGGATCAAATGTATTGGTGGTATCCTTAATTTTGAATTCATTTAGATCAATGTAGATGCAATCAATATAATCCCTAAACTTTCATTATTTAGTGAAAGGACATCATATTTTTAGCGGAACGTGAAGTTTTATTAAAGTATAATGCCATTTTCCTTGAGAATCTCCTGTATGGAGTTGACCTCATACGAATAAAGAAAAAGTCGGCAAGCCAAGAAGAACAGTTGGTTTTATAAGAATACAGCGTGTGTCTTGAAAAGCATATCTTCCGAAGAACTAATATGTTGTCTATAAAATAATCCAGCATCTTACATTAATAATATTAGTTTTAGCAATTTTTTACTGAATAAGAGTGTTTTTTACAGACGTATGATTTGTCTCTTCCTGCAAAAAGATATCTGCACCTGCGTTGGCCATTCTGTTAAATGAAACAAAGTTCTTTTCTGTCATATTTGATTTTCATAAAAATGCTTTGTTAAAAATAAGGCCGTTGGTTTTCTCGTTTGAATTTTTTCACACTTTTCATGTCGGGGCCTTTTATAGCCGACTATGGTATGGGTTTTTCTCATTGTTGAAGGCCGAACGGTGGACTATAATTGCTTAAACCCATTTCATTTGAATCTGTTTTCAAGGTTTAAATAAGGAATATTCGTGTAAAGGATAGAGAAGCTAAATGTTTTTATAATATTGAACGAGGAAACGGACATGGCGTGTACATTCTCTAATAGACCTTTTGATTTTTTAAGTATCCAAATCAAATTCACAGATATGCTGGTATGTTCGTATGGTGTGTTTTGGCGTCTCTAATTACAATATTAGTTGTATTGCCTATTATTCTCCTCCACTTCTTGTCTCTATTATATAGTCCAAAAGTAAAACTTACATGATGAATTCTGTAATGAATGCTGCATCGGGAAGAGTGACTTCAAAATGAGCTTCAATTGGAGTCTTGGCACTATTAGCTACTTTGCTGGTTACTAAGGTGGTTGCAAATCGAAATTTCACATCAGATTTTATGTGCATATAATATATTCTAGGATTCTGAAGAAAACATATAAATTTCATAAACTTAAAAGCCACGCTTATTTGTTGTCCAATCTTAAAACGCTTTATCCTATAAAGGGTAAAAAACAAAAAGAGTATGAAAATTAAAGACAGAACCTATCAAGATCAACTAAACTTTTCAAATGAGTATAACTTTGAATTTAAATAAAATTGAGAATGGAAATGGGGAATGTGTCAAAGAGACAACAACCCGAACAAAGTGCATAAAACAGCCCAAGGCCACCAATGAGTCTCCAACACATCGAGAAAATCCCGCACCCGGAGGCGGGCTTCAGCTGACCCCTAAATAAAAATGCACACATAAGTCCAGTAATCGTTCGTTCAATTGCATTGTCGTACAAACTTCAAATAATAAATAAAGCGTAGACAAAAATTGCCACTCCTTAGTCTTCTTCCCACCGGCAGCAAAACCCTTGACAAAGTGGGACATCCGTTTGGTTGTGAGGGATGGATAAATTCGCAGCCACAAACGGCTATAATGTGGACTTTTAATCCGATGAGGGTGACACGCTCTCTGGACGTAAAGAACCCTTGCAACAACTCTTTGAGGGGTCCATGGTTTTCCTCTTGCATGCTTAATTCATATCCATATTCAACATACCCTTATCTACCAGTGTCATGCAAAATGCCGCGCAATAAATCCCAGTCGACCCCTTATTTCAGGACATACCATTGGGATCATTTCCAACCACACTAGAACTGTCAGAATAATTTGTCAAAGAACTGTTCTAAACACTTCTAGAATAGATCTACCATATGATAGAACACCACAAATCTAAAAAGTTTTATTTTCATTAGAAGTGTATTCATGTAACACTATTCACCAGGGGCCAGTTTCACGAAGCTATCCTAAGATCTGTCATCAGATATATCTTAGGACATGTCTTATGATCCTCTTATGAAGTTGTCTTAGGATGATCTTAGCTAAGATATCATAAACCTGTAGAAAGGTCTTTAAATTTTTAGATATTAACATGGATTTATGGAAACATTCATGCAAATGTAGTATGTAATTCCCATATTTCTATAAATACATCGAATGTTCATTGTTGATAAATCATTTTGATAATCCGCCAACCTATAAAGATTTAGTTATGAGCATGAAAAGGAGTCCCAATTTCACAGAATCAGAGCTTCAAATTATTTTTGGATCCTAAGACCACCATAAAACACCTCTCGTGTAGTCCTAACGTTATGACCAACTTTAAGAGATGTCCTAAGTTAGGACCACTTTATGAAACCCACTTAGGACTACGATATGTCGTAAGACCATCCTAAGACAGGTTTGTGAAACTGGCCCCAGATTATAATATAAATTAGTAAAAAACACAATCGTGCAATTTTAATGTTTAGTAAATCATGTATTTCAAACATTCATTAGAAAATTCAGAACTCTCGCCAAGAATGTTTTGTAAATATATACTGTCTCTTTTATTCTAGAGATCTTTAAAAAACAGTAAACTTAGATAAGAATATCAGAAGAACACATGCAGACTTATCAGTTTTATAGGAAGTCAAGAAGTTCTTACAAATTGTTAATGATTCATTCTGTTATCAATGTAACTGGTTTTTTTTATAAATTGTTGATATTAGCTTTATGTCTGAGCTAATGTCAGGTTTTACCAAAATAACAAGTAAAATTCTAATGCAACGTTTGTCTTTTGAAAAACATATCTTCCGAAGAACTATAATATGTTGTCTATAAAATTATCCAGCATCTTAAATTAATAATATTAGTCTAAGCATTTCTTTTATTGAAAAAGAGTGTTTTTTTACAACGTATGATTTGTCTCTTCCTGCAAAAAGATATCTGCACCTGCGTTGGCCATTCTGTTAAATGAAACAAAGTTCTTTTCTGTCATATTTGATTTTCGTAAAATGCTTTGTTAAAAATAACAAAACGACCAGTGATTTCAAAAGAGTAACTAACTGTACGTACTTAGTTCATTTAAATATTGCATATCGACGTGACTGTTAAATCAGTGTAACTTAAAGGGTGGACATGTCAATCGATATAACAACTTACTTAATTCTATCGCACTTTTCAAATTTTCATAAAAGTGTCAATTTGCCGTTAAATTCAAAAATTATTCACCCTGAAAATCATCGTTGGATAAAAATCTCCAAAGTTAACCCCTATCAAAACCAGGAAAGAAAGGAAGATATGAGATCCATATAAAATACCCTTGGTAAACAAGATGAGTTCATTCATACAATAACTCTTCACTGGAAACTATGTCTATAATTGAAATATACACTTTTTTTAAAATAAATAATGAAAATTCTAGGTTAATGTATGTCAGATTTTCCCAGTATGATTTACAATAGTTGTAATGTCATAACTTTTAGAAATATAGGGTAATACGGATAATAAATGAATCACTAAATTCAAACAGTTGTAAATGAGGTTTTCGTGGATTATAAATGCCACACTTTTCTGTGTATTATTTAATTCTTGTTTTTCACCAAACATTGTATCAGTTCCCAACAACACTTCTTGTTCTTCAACTGTCATCAACAATTGTGCAGTTTCCCCAGTAAAAATCGATGATTCGGAGATGTCAAAATTGAATAAAAAAACACGGGATTGTAGCTATGTAATTTTATACGCAACGTATCAAATTTACCGACATATACAGAGATGGTACATTTGTACATACTAGTAATACAAAGTTTGAGGAAGTCCGAGAGCAGATTATTATTCTTTTTTTTTTTGTGCAGTTTGTTATAATTATGTATATTTTTATATGCATTTTCAAATAATACAAATAAAAAGTTAATGTATTTTTAAAGCTACAAATTGTGCATAACTTCCTCATTTTGTTCGCATAATATTAATATGCGAACTTGATACCCACACCTATAAATACTTACAGAAAATAAAAACTAATGTAGTTCACCAATATTCTCGCCAAAGAAATATAAGTACATGAGAATTGTGGTTTGTTATCAATTTTATCATGGAAAGCAACTCTATGTCATTTCAATTTTTTTTTCTTATTTGAATAAGTTATTAGAATTATGGGTTTGTTATCAATTTTATCATGGAAAGTAATTCTCTATGTCATATCACATTTCTTTTATATTTGAATAAATTAAAACTCTTTTACTCTATTTTCTTTAATCGAGATGAAATTATCTGTTTATTTTTAAAAATAATGCTACAAAAAATTAACATATATAGATATAGGAAGATGTGGTATGAGTGCCAATGAGACAACTCTCCATCCAAGTAACAATTTATAAAAGTAAACCATTATAGGTCAGGTACGGCCTTCAACACGGAGCATTGGCTCACACCGAACAGCAAGCTATAAAGGGCCCCAAAAAATTACTAATGTAAAACCATTCAAACGGAAAAACCAACGGTCTAATCTATATAAAAACGAGAAACGAGAAACACGTATGAACTATCTATATCAAGCATTTGCTATTTTTTGTCGTTGTCCCTTTCACATAATCAAGAACATAAAAGAAAGTATACAGAAACAATGTTTGAACACTAAATACTTCTCCTCTAGACAGTGGCAGATTCAGGTGGCGGAGAACGCTAGCGCTACGCCTGGTCTTAATTTTTTAACATTTCGGACAATTACGCCCCCTTTTCATCTAACCCTGGATCCTTCGCCTGCTAGAGATTTCAAGAAACCATGCTGATGATGGTAAATTAAAAAATAAAACAAACAAGATAAAAAAAAATCACTTTTGGAAATGTTTTCTACATTATCATTTGTTTAAATCTTTATATGTTTTAGCTTAAATTATCTTTTTTTATGAAGATACTTCTTAGTAATCGAAAGCAGTTGAGTGCTCCAAAAGCTGGTTAAATAGTGACACATTTTACCCGTCTCAAAGTCAGGACTGCGGGAACTCGTCAGTGTTGGTTGATGTAAAAGTGTCTTTCAAATTAATTAAGACTATTCTTTGATTTTGGGGAATGGGGTTGGGATGATGGGTAGAGCTTTCCATGCATTGTGTAAACATGTTTTATTTATGTTGTTTTTATTCACGTGTTTTCCACATTCTATTATTCATGAAGATTCGATAAATACTAACATGGTTTTTATACAATTCACCATCATATTTCAAAAAAAAAAAAACGAATGTTATATATTAAAATTACTTTCAGTTTATTGATAGTTGTGTATTGTGCAATTGCAAAGTTAAACGCATTTAATGAGTTGAATTAATATAATTTCTATGACAACTGTAGATGTGTACTGGTACACACATGTATTATAAATAACGATGAGTATATTTGAAATATAGCACGAATTGACATTTCATAAAACGATAACAATAGTCATTTTACCCAATTTCGTAAATTATAAACATGAAATTGTATTTATGATGAAAGTTCATAGATATAATTATACTTCAAGGAGTTGTTTCATATTATTAAATATTTGTAGATGGCCAGTTCCCTTGACAACCCAAAAACTTTTTACAAATGATTTATTATTCGTCCCTAAGAATATTATATGAATATTATCCTCTAAGGAGTGTAATACTTAAATGTTATAAAAACTCGATGTCATGTGTGCAGTAGCATGAAGATTTTGAGATATATGTATCGAAGTTTCTAGTTACAGCAAGTCAAAGTCAAACAGAAAAGAGGTAATGAAAACCGAAATATTATTAAATTTAATATACTTGTCAACTATTATTTAATAAAACTTTTAACACATTATTGTTATTCTTTTTATCGTTTTGTGCCAACCTAAAATAAAAAATGTCCATCCCGTTGTAGACCTGTTTTGTTTTACAGTTAGACTTAAAGTTTGCTTGTACAACAGCTTTAAGTTTAAAATCTGGCAATTAAAACAGAATTTTCTTGTCGTTTTTTTTTTTTTTTTTTTTTTTTGACAAGCTAGGATTTCAAAGGACTTTCTCATGAACATATATCCAAAAAGAGGTTTCTACAAGCATTATTTCCTATACGATTTATGTTATATTTGTAAATATACGTAAGTTTACCGCATCAGCAGTAAGCATTCTGATTATTTTAACAACATACATGTATGGAAAGCCTCAGCTGTCATATATTAGAGATTTACAAAACGTAATGCTGAAGCTTAAAATGTAAAGTTTAGACAGCGTGATGTTGAATTGAGTCATCAAAATGCTAACTCTAAATTACAATATGCTAAGTTGAATTTGCGCAATGTTGACTTGCAATGACAAGTGCTTTAGTCGTGATAGTATAATGATAAGTCACGATGTTGTGATGATATGCCAAACACACGTAACGTTGGGTTTAAAGTACATGATGTGAAGTTGACGTTGCATGATGTTAGCTTGCAGATGGATACTGCTCAGTCGTCCACTTCGATAGCTATGATAACAAATAAAATGAATAGCTAAAATGTATGGTGCTGACTTGTTATTAATAAATGTTGAGCTGAGATAGTACGATGTTATATCATTGTGATATTACGATAGGTCTATCATGCAATCTGTTGATTTAAAACACCATGATGCACAGTTGAAAGTACATGATGTTAAGTTAAGATAACATGATGCTACACCACTATATTGAAACGAAAGGCTTACCATACAATTTGTTGACCTAAAACAACACGATACAACGTGTTAAGCTAAGATGCTCACTTGAAACTACACGACGTACAGTTGAAATTTTGTAATGTTAAGCTACGATAGCACGATGTTATATCATTATAATGTCACAATAGGCTTATTATACAATTTGCTCATTTAAAATTTCACCTCGTACAGCTGAAAGTACGTGATGTTAAGCTAAGATAGAACGTTGTTATATCATAAGAATTTCACGATAGGCTTACCACACGATATGCTCATTTAAAACTACATGATTTTCAGCTGAAACTAAGTGATGTTAAGCTAAGATAGCATGTTGTTATATCATTAGAATGTCATGATAGGCTAACCACACGATATGCTCGTTTAAAACTACACGACGTACAGTTGAAAGTACTTGATGTTGAGCTGTGATAGCAATATCTTGTATCATAATAATATCACGATAGGCTTGCCATACAATATGCTCATTTAAAACTACACGACGTACAGTCGAAAGTACGTGTTGTTCAGCTAAGACAGCACGATGTTATATCATCATAATGTCACAATAGGCTTATTATACAATTTGCTCATTTAAAATTACACCACGTACAGCTGAAAGTATGTGATGTTAAGCTAAGATAGCACGTTGTTATATAATTAGAATGTCACGATAGGCTTACCACACGATATGCTCATTTAAAACTACATGATTTTCAGTTGAAACTAGGTGATTCTAAGCTAAGATAGCATGTTGTTATATCATTTGAATGTCACGATAGGCTTACCATACAATATGCTCATTTAAAACTACACAACGTACAGTTGAAAGTACGTGTTGTTGAGCTAAAATAGCACAATGTTATATCATTATGACGTCACGAGAGGCTTATCATACAATGTGTTGACTTGAAACTACACGATGTAAATTTGAAGTAGTTTAGTCTTGACTTGAAACAGTAAAATATTAAGTTATAAAAACAGAACGTAAAGTCAAAATAAAACAATGATAGGATGACATATACTTGTGCAGAATTGAAGATTTTTGGTGTTGACTTCGAATATAGTACAAATATTAGATCGTTTTATGTTAAATTGAAAGACAATAACGATGCGTAAAACATTACAGAATTATGTGAATTGAAACTGCAATTCTATGGAAAAGAATGAGGGACAAATCCCCAGGATTTTGTCTTCTTCATTTGCAAGTTCGGAGGCAAAATGATATACAAAGAAAGTTTTCCATAAATTCATAAAGCAAAAGAATTACCCATCGCTATATATTACACTTGAATACAGTTTTGCCGTATATTTTACATGTTTTGTTCGGATTTTTTTTATGATTAAAACCAGACTCTTTTTTATGAACAATATTTAAGAAAATGTTTATCTATGTTGTGTGTTAACATATTATACAACATATTATTGTGCTTATAAGACTTATGACTGTGAGGGTCAAATTTTACTCATATAAAATCACATCTATGTAGGAGTTAGCGGAGAATTTGTATTTACCACTCCCGTTTTCCCCGAAATAAAACATAAGAATCTGGAGTTTTAATATTAAAAAACAAAGATCAACTGTTATGACAAATAATACGCTTAGCGTAGGACTGAGAGGGTCAGAGCTATATCAGAATGTGACCCCCCCCCCCCCCCCCCCCCCCCCCCCCGGTCTTGTTAGAGGTATCAAAAAATTTGAATTTTCTTTTCCACGAAATAAAACAAAAGAATCTGGACTTAATCAAAAGCGATGCGATTACGATTTCCATAGAATGTCAGAGACAGTTTGTCGACTAGTTCGTTTAAAATATCGACTAGGCAAGTAAAGTTTGTCTTGTAACAAAGCAGGGTTTATTCATATTCATATCACACTTATATATTCTCGTCCTTATATGCATGTAATATTTGCCACTGTACACTAAATACAAATACATTTTGATCAATTCTTTTTAATGAAAAGGAGCCTATTTTAAGCACGTTCGTCGATTTGACACCCTGTAATTCATGTTTTTTGGGAGTTCCTCGAAAATTATAACACATTCCTTCTTTATTTGCAAAATCGCCATGTGACGGGTGCCACATATGAAACAGGATCTGCTTACCCTTCTGGAGCACCTGAGATGGTCCTTTTTTTAGGGTTTCGTGTTGCTCAGTTCTTGGTTTTCTATATATGTTGCGCTTAATATACTGTTGTTTGGCTTTTGATCTTTTTTTCTATCGTTTATTTCGGCTGAGTTTTTGTCATGACATTGTCAGTTTGGTTAAGAGTTTTACTATCCCTTTTGTATCTTTCGCCTTCTTTTATCCATTTTTGTGTATTTTTTTTCGATTCTCCCCTCCCCCTGAACAGTATAATAGATAGATAAATGAAAACAGAAAACCCTTTTCAACAAAAGGAGATCTACAAGTAACTCGACGTGATCGAAATTGCAAATTTCTTCCTCATTAGATATATTGCCCTTAGGGTAGATCGGGTTTCTTCCGCCATCTTAGGGAGCTACCATTTGATTTTTATTGGGGGGGGGGGGGGGGGGGCTAGGATGAAATTTGAAAAAAAGGCAGGACAGGAGTTTTGGGTAAAAAAAAAGGCAGGATGAGAAACTTGGCAAAAAAAAAGGCAGGATGACAATTTGTGTAAAAAAAAAGTCAGAATAAACTAATAAAAAAAAATGCAGGACCGAATAGAGTGAAAAATAAAAAGGCAGGACAGAGATTACAACTAAAAAAAAGGCAGGACAGAGATTACAACTAAAAAAAGGCAGGACAAAATTTGTCATCCTATCCCACCCACCCACCCCCCATAAAAATCACATGGTAGCTCCCTCAGATTCTCATATAGCTCAACACAATCGGTCTAGATCTAAAAAAATATACACATTTTGAGAGAGGAATGTCATTCATATGTAGTACTTTTCATCTTGAAAAATTAAAAAATTATGAGATTTATCTGATTAAAACGACTATTTGTTTTTGAATACAGAACGTTTTTTGCATATGTTTTATAACTTTTCCATATAGGGGAGATAACTCGGATAACATTATTTTTTGTCGTTTTTTATTTTTTTTATTTTTTGCCATGGTATTGTCAGTCTGTTTTCGACTTATGAGTTTGAAATCCCTTTGGCATATTTCGTCTCTAATGATGGAATGTGTAGGGACTTTATCTATTTTGTTTTGTAGACAGAAAACGAGTCTCGTGATCCCAATTTATATATTTTTATTTTTATTTTCTAACATTGAGTTTTCCATGTATAGTTTATACAAAATCTGACAATACTGCATAACCTGTAGCTTGCAAAATGCTCTGTGGCCCATACTTTTTTATTATGTTTTTCAAAAAAGAATAAACTTCATTTTGGCAAATAATTTTAAAAAATCTACCGATTTTAATTTAGGACCACACTCATAAAAAACTATAAGAGAGAGAGAGAGAGAGAGAGAGAGAAACTGTTGACATCAAAAAAACATATCTACAAATTAATCAAAGCAATATCAAAATAATTCATGGACTTTAACAATTTTTACAGATTTTTTATATTATTTTTATTTTTCTTTGAAAACAAATATAGATAGAGAGAAGCTGCAAAGAACCAAGAAAATCACTATGGACAAGAAAATAAGTGACGGAAATTATTAATTGGCTTCTCATTATAAGTTAAAGGGGTCATTGTCCATTAATGACTTTACAAATTTAAAAAAATAAAATATTCTCCGAGTGGATATATACATAAACCTGGGCACTATCTTACTTGGTGCTGGAAAAATGGTTGGCACTGCTGTAAATTTTATATATTTTTTTTAAAGTTGCAATTAGAGTGGAGGCTCTAGGTCAAATTTCATTCGGTTTCATAGACTTCGTGTATGAGCGAAAAGTATACAACAGAATCTACCATACTTTATGTTTGGGTTGGCCCCATGCAGTAAGATTCTTCCGCCTATCAATTCTTTTTGTTTTATTTCGTGGAAAAGAAAATTCAAATTTTCAGATACCTCTAACAAGGCCGGGGGGGGGGGGGGGGGTGGGGGGGGGGTCACATTCTCATATAGCTCTGACCCTGTCCTCAGTGACGCTTTAGCGTATTATTTGTCATATCAGTTGATCTTTGTTTTTTAAGATTAAGACTCCAGATTCTTTAGTTTTATTTCGGGGAAAACGGGAGTGGTAAATACAAATTCTCCGCTAACTCTTACATAGATGTGATTTTATATGAGTAAAATTTGACCCTCACATTCATATCTTATAAGCACAATATTATGTTGTATATATTAACACACAACAAAGATAAACATTTTCTTAAATATTGTTCATAAAAATAAAAAATGGTTTTTAATCATAAAAATAAATCCAAACAAAACATGTAAAATATACGGCAAAACTGTATTCAAGTGTAATATATAGCGATGGGTAATTCTTTTGCTTTATGAATTTATGGAAAACTTTCTTTGTATATCATTTTGCCTCCGAACTTGCAAATGAAGAAGAAAAAATCCTGGGGATTTGCCCCTCATTCTTTTCCATAGAATTGCTATTTCAATTTACATAATTCTGTAATGTTTTACGCATCGTTATTGTCTTTCAATTTAACATAAAACGATCTAATATTTGTACTATATTCGAAGTCAACACCAAAAATCTTTCAATTCTGCACAAGTATATGTCATCCTATCATTGTTTTATTTTGACTTTACGTTCTGTTTTTATAACTTAACATTTTACTGTTTCAAGTCAAGACTAAACTACTTCAAATTTACATCGTGTAGTTTCAAGTCAACACATTGTATGATAAGCCTCTCGTGACGTCATAATGATATAACATCGTGCTATCTTAGCTCAACAACACGTACTTTCAACTGTACGTCATGTAGTTTTGAATGAGCATATTGTATGGCAAGCCTATCGTGATATTATTATGATATACCATCGTTCTATCATAGCTCAACATCACATACTTTCAACTGTACGTTGTGTAGTTTTAAATGAGCATATTGTATGGTAAGCCTATCGTGACATTCAAATGATATAACAACATGCTATCTTAGCTTAGAATCACCTAGTTTCAACTGAAAATCATGTAGTTTTAAATGAGCATATCGTGTGGTAAGCCTATCGTGACATTCTAATTATATAACAACGTGCTATCTTAGCTTAACATCACATACTTTCAGCTGTACGTGGTGTAATTTTAAATGAGCAAATTGTATAATAAGCCTATCGTGACATTATGATGATATAACATCGTGCTGTCTTAGCTGAACAACACGTACTTTCGACTGTACGTCGTGTAGTTTTAAATGAGCATATTGTATGGCAAGCCTATCGTGATATTATTATGATACAAGATATTGCTATCACAGCTCAACATCAAGTACTTTCAACTGTACGTCGTGTAGTTTTAAACGAGCATATCGTGTGGTTAGCCTATCATGACATTCTAATGATATAACAACATGCTATCTTAGCTTAACATCACTTAGTTTCAGCTGAAAATCATGTAGTTTTAAATGAGCATATCGTGTGGTAAGCCTATCGTGAAATTCTTATGATATAACAACGTTCTATCTTAGCTTAACATCACGTACTTTCAGCTGTACGAGGTGTAATTTTAAATGAGCAAATTGTATAATAAGCCTATTGTGACATTATAATGATATAACATCGTGCTATCGTAGCTTAACATTACAAAATTTCAACTGTACGTCGTGTAGTTTCAAGTGAGCATCTTAGCTTAACACGTTGTATCGTGTTGTTTTAGGTCAACAAATTGTATGGTAAGCCTTTCGTTTCAATATAGTGGTGTAGCATCATGTTATCTTAACTTAACATCATGTACTTTCAACTGTGCATCATGGTGTTTTAAATCAACAGATTGCATGATAGACCTATCGTAATATCACAATGATATAACATCGTACTATCTCAGCTCAACATTTATTAATAACAAGTCAGCACCATACATTTTAGCTATTCATTTTATTTGTTATCATAGCTATCGAAGTGGACGACTGAGCAGTATCCATCTGCAAGCTAACATCATGCAACGTCAACTTCACATCATGTACTTTAAACCCAACGTTACGTGTGTTTGGCATATCATCACAACATCGTGACTTATCATTATACTATCACGACTAAAGCACTTGTCATTGCAAGTCAACATTGCGCAAATTCAACTTAGCATATTGTAATTTAGAGTTAGCATTTTGATGACTCAACTCAACATCACGCTGTCTTAACTTTACATTTTAAGCTTCAGCATAACGTTTTGTAAATCTCTAATATATGACAGCTGAGGCTTTCCATATACATGCATCTCCTTCAAATATTATCTTGTCATGTATATTTGATAATATATTATAAGGGTAAACAATATTGAAATAAATGTGTATATAATACAATGATAAACATGATAAGCGAAAGCTTTTGTTTACATGTTTTTAAATAAATATTTTCTTATCAGAAATGGTATTAAGGTAACCTTTCTCTTCTGAATGAGATGTGTCTATTTGAATTAATATATTTACCTGTGTTTCTGAATATACAATTTGGCAATGCATAAATAAGAAAGATGTCACTAAAAGTAAATTAAGAATCCCTGTCCCGTCCATGTTTGTTCACTCTTGTTTTACAAATTTATAAACACACATAGGATGCACGAATGTATCAACAACATCTATTAAAACTGTCGCCTACGTACACAAATTCCAAAACTAATAACACTTGTTTTCGGTTAAAATCTCTCAAGGACGTCGGTTTATAAATAGATCTCTTATGAATTATGCACCTGCAGATTTTCTTACTTGGTAGTGTATCGGATATTTATATCGCACTTAAATAGTTGATATCAATTTATATTTCGAACAAAGAGACATGATTTATTTTACATTGTCCTTGTTAAATACAACAGATGAACTCATTATTGTTGGCCAAAGCCGATTATGCTGCAATTTCGGATGCATAATAAAGGCAACAGTAGTATACCGCTGTTCGAAATTCATAAATCGATTGAGAAAAAAACAAATCCGGGTTACAAACTAAAACTGAGGGAAACACATCAAATATAAGAGGAGAACTACGACACAACAGAAACACAACATTAAAATGTAACACACACAGAAACGAACTATAATATAACAATGGCCATTTTCCTGAATTGGTACAGGACATTTTAAGAAAAAACATGGTGGGTTGAACCTGGTTTTGTGCTAGCCAAACCTCCCGCTTTTATGGCAATGTTAAATATAACATTAAAATGACAACATTACATGACAGGACTACAATACAAATAAATGGGAGAACATATAGGACAGAGAAACATACGAATAATAGCATAACCTGACAAAGCATATTATTATAGCCCATGCAGGACGGATTGGTATTGCCCTTTTCATACCATATTAAATTTATAGATCACTTTGGCAATGTGAGCTATTGCCATCTCCAAACGTTCGTCGTCGTCGACATACACGTTTGAAAAAAAATCTTATCCTCTGAAAATTTGGGTTAAATAATATCAATATATTAAACTATTACGTGCATTTCACTCTTCTATTCATTTGTTTGCAAAATCAAAAACTCTTACTTTAAATTAGGTACCATAATATTGAAAACAGTAAAAGAAAAACAAATTTTACAGAATCAAAACTGCTTAGATTGTTAGATTTTATCTATTTATTCCACCCAAATTATCAGTTGTATATGTTGAAGAGTTCACCTAAGTACATGCACAAATAAGGGTATAACCAGAATATTTACAATTCTAATTTTTAATTGGAGTATAGTGTGACGTCTATTATCACTGAACTAGTATACATATTTGTTTAGGGGCAAGCTGAAGGGCGCCTCCGGGTGCGGGAGTTTCTCGCGGCATTGAAGACCCATTGGTGGCCTTCGGCTGTTGTCTGCTCTATGGTCGGGTTGTTGTCTCTTTGACACATTCCCCATTTCCATTCTCAATTTTATTACAACACTGTTTTAGAATCGGGATGATTAACAGCTTACCAAATTGTATAAAGATCACATTTTTTCAGAACAAGTAAATTGCCCTACTTTCAAAACCTGAATATCATATCACAAAAGAAAAACTCTTGACATCGTTATGCTCAAACGGATTCGGACCAAATTTAAGACAGAAATGCAGTACAAAAACTTCCACAGCTAAAAATTCTAATCAAAATAAAAAATCTAAATCATTTACAATGTACTCCAAGCGGTAGGACCAATCTACCCTGATAATATTTTTCTCACAAAGTCAAATTGAATTGGTTGAAAACCTACTGAATTTGAATAATAAGGGCTTAAAGAAAACACATTAAAGAGTTTATAACAATTTAACAAGTAATCCTTAAAGCAAAAAAGTTGTCCAGTGCTACACCTTGCTGTTGTTGACGGAAGTTGTGATGAATGCAATTATAGTTAAGATATCGCAAAAACAAATTAACATGAAGGGACAGTTACTGTACCCTTAACCAACACGAATTAACTTGTATCTGAAAAATACAAAACATAGCTTTACTTCCAACAAAATTTAGGTTTTTGTTAAAAAAATGACTGTCCTTCATACACCTTACTTAAAACTTGCTAAAATCTGTTAACATTAGGGTTTTCAGCTATAGATTTTAATTCAAAATTACTTTTAAAAAAATTACGTTTCCAAACATATTTCTTGTTTTTGTACGTAAATTACGGTAATTGAAAAAATCGGGTTTTTTTTTAAACTAAGTCTAGCGAAAAACAAAGATTGTCCCGACAAATAAAAAGACATGAACCACATCAGATCAATGATCGGTGCTTTACTAAATATTTACCCAAAACATAAGTACCAAAAAGAAAGTTTTGAGCCATTTTATAAAATGTCCATTGCCTATTAAGATACAGTAATTGGAAGTTCTTATAAATAGACCAATATAATTATTAACTCATGCAGTTACATGTAATATGCGTAACTTACAGTACGCGTCTAATTCAGCGTACACGGTTAAATGTCATTTACCTATTTATAAATGTAAGACGCAAGCAATTATTACACTAGTTGGATTTCCCTTGAAACAGTAAATAAGATGGAATTCCCACAACTGCATTGTAGACAAGTACTACTTCAAACAAAACTTATACTGAATGTCAAGAAGTATCTTTTCTGTATACGTTACGCACTAACTTTAAAGTTTACTTACAAATTCTGTTCTGAGAGCTAGAACATTGAAAAAAAATATAGAATTGATGTCACAAGTGACATAACACACGGCTTCAACCACATTTGCTTTATTGGATAAAGAGGGTGTTCCAGTTTGATTTAACTGAAATGATGGTACCGCTGGAATCTCCGACACACACGTCACATGAATTTTTTTTAAAAGTAGTCTGTTGTTCGTCCGGTATTTGGAAACAGTGTATTTGTAAAGTACTTCGCACGCATATTGAATATTTACGAAGTGAACCAACCTGATTTCAAAGGAACGATGTGTTTAACATGTTTAGTTATTCGAAGTCGTTATTTACGATCGTACGATTTCGCCTCCGGTCGACAAGATCAGACGGTTCACAGCTTACGCGGTATACTCTTCGTCCTAGCATATGTGTGATAAAATATATATAAAGATATTTCATACTAGAATAAAGAGGAAAATTTAATGTTTACTAAACACACTAGATGTCATTTCTTTACCCTACTTATTATGACAACAAAGATATATAGACAAACACAGAGGTCTGACAATATTGATATGGAAATCGAAGTTTAATTCTGTTCGAAAAATAATACTATATATAAACTGAAATACAAATCACTGAATTTCGCATCTGTTATGTCTAATGTGCTAAAAATTAAAAAAAAAAGAAGAAAATTATCAAACGAACAAAACAACACGCACAATGAAAGCAAGATCAAAACTTAAAATTCAACATCATAAGAGAAACATCCCTTTTTGAAGTTGTGTATCATGAAAAAATTTTGTCTTCAAAATAGACAAATATAACTTATAGAACAATATTTTCGAATAGGTGTGCAATGAATAGTAAACTTTAAAGAGACATAACACTTTACTATATCTGTTATGATAATTAATGTATTTAAGATTAATTATGGAAAAACATCATAACGTTGTACCAAAGAAGAAAGACTCGGATGTGATCACTGAAGAAACAGACTCACTACTTAAATAATTACCATAGGAAAAAGCAATTTGTACACTTTAAAGATGATAATCCGGTTATAACATGAATGACACGGAAGGCTAGTGTGATCTAAAATTAAGAAGTTGAAGAGTTAGGTGCTTATCACCAGATGACCAATTTTATAAAGGGCAGAATCAACTTGCGCCAATTACACATGTTACAGTTTTGAAAAGATATCAATTGCGCCACTCTCTATTTTTCTGATGGTATGAATTGCGCCAATAAATGGAATCATATTGCGCCACATTTACCTATTATATTTTTACCTACATCATACATGTAATATGTACTATAATTAACCTATCCCCTTTAGATTAAACTGAACACTCATCAAAGTTAAAAAAAACTCACCAATAAATAAATTGTTCAGTAATAGAATAATTTTTCACATGTATCAGTTAGTCTATGTAATAGTTATACACCGAGGGATAGGTGTGTCTGGAAAAGAAACCCCGACGGCCGGAGGCCGAAGGGGTAACTTATCCAGACACACCGTATCCCGAGGTGTATAACTAACTTACACCCCATGCTAAACCCTATATTTCTTAACCTTGATTACTAAATGAAAAAGAATGGATAGCTTATTCATTTATAATATCAAACCATGATTTATAAGATTTTTTTACATGAAACCCCACTAGTAACCTTACTTTGGCTATCTTCGTTCAAACTTTGACAAGTGAGTAGATTTTACAAATGTCAAAGATGCTGTTTTGCATATTCCCGTTAAATCCTTGTGCTAAAAAGGATCAGCAGGTCAAGGTTGACCATTTCGTCCATTTCCGTTACAAAAAAAATACATCATGCTCCTTGTATGCAGTTGTCAATATGGACGGGTGTAAGACGGACCACATTTTGAGTCAAGCGTTGGATTTGGTAGAAGAGACTAAAGATAAAGGCAATATAATAACTCAAAGTACTTACCTGTATCAGTTTAATGAAGGTAATCATAAATGTATTTTTTATGTTACGGTTTTTTAATCTCCCCTCTATTATCAAGTATAAACAAACATTCATATTCGGACATACTGAGGATAGGTGTGTCTGGGTTAGAAATCCGAGGACCGGACACGCTCAACATACACAAATACAGATTGAATTTATAGGAACTCCCTTGTTTGTGGGGCAATCCAGGGGTGGAGGTCCGGGAGTTAGAAGCTCCGTTTTTTTAAAGATTAATACTTAAGAATAGAGACATATGACCGGGATCAGTGGCGGATCTAGGGGGAGGGGGGGGGGGGGGGGGGGGGTCCGGGGGTTGGAACCCCCATATTTTGTGACGATCAATGCATTTGAATGGGGAAACATGGTTGGAACCCCCCCCCCCCCCTTTTTAAAAGTGGCTGAATCCGCCCCTGGGGATCAAAAGTTTAACCTTCAAGCAAAGGAGTATTTAAAGGATTTTTTTTATTCAAAATAGATGCTTAATACTTTTTTCGCTATTTGAATTTCAAATAGCGAAACTATTTAAAAAAAAACACATTATAGGAAATTTAAATTGAATTTCCTAAAAATATTTTTTCCGTTATATCTTGAAACAACTTGTAGTGAACACTATAAGAAATTTCTTTTGTTCATGCTATTTAAAAAAATAATCAATTTCTATTGTTATGAATAACAATGGACTGTGTTTTCGGGATGTAGAAGCAGGGGTTTCCAGAAACCCCGCTCGCCACACCCTGTGGTCAAAATCCATTGTTCTTCGTTACAATAGATCTATTCAATTTACACTTGTTTCAGAAATAGAAACTATGAAGTATAACAATAGAACTGGGGTGTAAGAATATGTATATACTATGAATTTAGAGCGAAAGGGGGGGGGGGGGTTTAAACCGTAAGTTACATGTAAAATAAATTTATGATTACCTTTAACCTTTAAGGGTTATAAATATTGCGTTATCTTTAGACTCTTCTGCCAAATCCAATGCCTCATTTAAAATGTCATCCGTCTCATACCCGTCCATATTGACAACTGCATACAAGGAGCATGATGTTTTTTTTTTGTATTAAGAATGCACGATATATGGCCAACCTTGACCTGCTGATCCATATTAGCACATGGATTTAACGGGAATATGCAAATCGGCAACTTTGACATTTGTAAAATCTACTCACTTGTCAAAGTTTGAATGAAAACCGTCAAAGTAAGGTTACTAGTGGGGTTTTATTAAAAAAAAAATTCTTATTAATCATGGTTTGATATTGTCCAAAAAATGTCATCCCTTCTTTTTCATTCAATATTCAATGTACACAAATATAGGGTTTAGCATCGGGTGTACAAAAATGTAAGTTAGTTATACACCTCGGGATACGGTGTGTCTGGATAAGAAACCCCTCCGGGCTTCGGCCGTCGGGGTTTCTTATCCAGACACACCTAACCCTCAGTGTATAACTATTACATAGACTATCCAATTTAGCATGTATTTACAACTCAACTAATCTTTTATTTGGTGTATTCATAGATTATTTTGGCTGACTACTTGTATCACAGGTGTTTGTAAAACGAAGTTCATTAACGAAGTTTTATGTTTTGTAAATCTACTCACTATAGTATCATAGTAAAATATGTGATTTCAAAAAGCCCTTAACTCCAACCCTCCCCTAACCTTGGACAGTGGTGTAACAGTACAACATAAGAACGAACTATAACAATCAGTTGAAAGAGGCTTAACTCATCAGATGGATAAAAATACAAATACTACAAATACAAGTGGGCGTGGCAAAATACAAATACTACACATACAAGTGGGCGTGGCCGGGTACTTGTACATCATTATCGGTGCAAAAAGATATCGACCATTACAAACATATTCACGACGAAAATATCATAAACACTAAATAATGTTGCAAGTCGTCGAAATAATTCACTTTGAGACAATACGGAAAGTGATGTGCAACTGCAATCTCCATCAAATCAAATATGTATTCAAATTTTGCAAATGTGATCATACATATTATACTTTAATCTACAGTAAAATTTAAAAAAATAAAGAATTTTCGGATTAAAAAAATATCTTTACTGACGAAAAGAAAGGCATATGTGAGCAGATATATTTTGTCCTTGAATGTGATATAATTTCATTTTATTCATATAACACTGTATATTATATTTCTTCGAACAGTATTGTTGCACAGATATTTGCAATTGGGTATTTTTCTCGGGTTTTGTATAGTGCCATTAATCATTTCAAGAGGATCCGAAACCTAATAAGTTTGTGATGAAGATCAGATGATGACGAAATTGGGTTTTTTTTCCTTGATCTTTTTTTCAATCACACCTTAATTTAAAACTAAAATGCTTCGCTGGGCGCAGCTTGATACGACCGCAGAGGTCGAATCGTGAACAGTTGGGGCAAGTATGGACACAACATTCAAGCTTGATACAGCTCTGAATTTGGATTGTGATTAAATATTTGACACAGCATAGGTTTCTGACACAGAAAGAATGTGGTCTAAGAACTTGAATTTTTTAAATTTACCTATTATTGTCCAATGTCCAAAATCAAAATACATGGTTAGATTCAGCATATCAAAGAACCCCATATATTCAATTTTTGTTGAAATCAAACAAAGTTTAATATTGGACCCCAACTTGGACCAACTTGAAAACTGGGCCCATAATAAAAAATCTAAACACATATTTAGATTCAGCATATCAAAGAACCCCAAGAATTCAATTTTTGTTAAAATCAAACTAAGTTAAATTTTGGACCCTTTGGACCTTAATGTAGACCAATTTAAAAAACGGGACCCAAAATGAAAAATCTAAAAACACGGTTAGATTTGGCATATCAAAGAACCCCAATAATTCAATTTTTGATGAAATCAAACAAAGTTTAATTTTGGACCCTTTTGACCTCAATATGAACCAATTTGATAGCGGGGCCCACAAATAAAAAATCTAAATACATGGTTTGATTCAGCATATCAAAGAACGCCATATATTCATTTTTTGTTGAAATCAAACACAGTTTAATTTTGGACCCCAATTTGAACCAACTTGAAAACTGGGCCAAAAATCTAAAATCTAAATACATGTTTAGATTCAGCATATCAAAGAATCCCATATATTCAATTTTGGTTAAAATCAAACAAAGTTTAATTTTGGACCCTTTGGACCTAAATGTAGACCAATTTAAAAAAACAAGACCCAAAATTAAAAATCTAAGTACACGGTTAGATTTGGCATATCAAAGAACCCCAATAATTCAATTTTTGATGAAATCAAACGAAGTTTAATTTTGGACCCTTTCAGTCATACAACTATGCCCAAGAATTTGCATCAAAATGATGTTGGATGGAAAATCAGCTTATCACCAACACCACTTAGAAAACACAAAATTTTCAAATAAATTTGTCACTCCAATTATAAGTTTGTTAGTTGATGAATACCACATGTTTAGTTTTCTTGATAATTGGTGGTAGTTGTTGCATGAATGAATTAATAGTAAATACAAATGTGAATATTTAGTTAATTACAAATGTAAACATGTAATACAAATTAAAAATTATAAGAAGACAAATAAAAATTTCAATTTTTTTAATAATGTCGTGTAGGGAAATATAACATCACAAACTTTCCTTCATCATTTTTAATATTTAATTTCCATGAGTAGTTATAAAAATGTTAAAATAATCAAAATTTCAATTAATTTCATTGTTCCTGTTCTGGAATAGTAATATCAGAAACTGGACACATTGTGTATTATCATCTATACTGTTATTACAAACTCAGTTTTTTGTTTTAAACATCTGTTTGTTAAGTATTATTATCTGACCCTTTATCAGCATCAGGTGACAGATTTACAGCTTTAGTTAACCATTTTATAATTGAGAGAAGATATGAAAATTTCACTCTGTATGGGGTTTAGATTCAAGACTGCCTTTTGACCTCAATATGAACCAATTTGATAGCGGGGTCCACAAATAAAAAATCTAAATACATGTTTAGATTCAGCATATCAAAGAACCCCAAGAATTCAATTTTTGTTAAAATCAAACAAAGTTGAATTTTGGAAACTTTGGACCTTAATGTAGACCAATTTGAAAACTTGACCCAAAATTAAAAATCTAAATACACGGTTAGATTCAGCATAACAAATAAATAAATGTGGTCAAAGATTTTATAAATCTAATGTGCCATACTGTGCAATTCAAGATTACTTCTTGAAATTTTTCAATATTCGAAGAGTAATTCTTTTTATTTTCTGAAATCTGAAATGAGAAAAAACTGACCCCCCACAATTTCTTTTTACCCCCCCCCCCCCCTTTTTTCCACAAAAAAATACTTTCCCTCAAGATATGGTCATAATCTCAATTCAAATTTCCAATGGAGTTTGCAACCATAATTACCCATTTAAATTTACCACAGAGCTAACTTAATCTATTTTATAATAGAATTTAAAATATAGTGTCAAATCTTTCATATGGATTTTTTTGTAAAAAAAAAATGCAACATTTGCAGATATTTTTACTGGTCTTCCTTTATTAATATGCATTTCTTTAAACATAATTTAAAAGCAGTGTAAGGGAAGTAACCAAAACGTTGTATTTGGATTACCTCCCTTACACTGTTTTGAATTATCTTAATTGTTCATTAACTATTACTTTATACATAATTTAAAAGCAGTGTAAGGGAGGTAATTTCAATGATGTATTTGATTTATCTCCCTTACACTGCTTTAAATTATGTTTTGTACTAAAGTATTTGTCCATTAACCAGGACAACCTTGTTTTCCCACTTTTTTCCCCTTATTCCTAAACGGTTTGAGCCATAACCCCCCAAAGCAAATCCTAACCATCCCTTTGTAGTATGGAAACATGTAGTATAATTTTAGAGAGATCCATACACCGTTCCTCAGTTATTGTCTGGAAACTAGAAAATGCTTATTTTTGGCCCCTTTTTGGCGCCTAATTCCTTAACTGTTGGTACCATAACCCCCAAAATCAATCCCAACCTTCCTTTTGTGGTATTTAACCTTATGGTAAAATTTCAAAGAGATCCATTCACTTAAACTAAAGTTAGAGTGCGAAAACCAATGTGTCTTCGGACGACGACGACGACGACGACGCCGGACGACGACGACGACGAAATTTGTTTGCGGTCGTATAAAAAGTATTGCCTCTGTTTATTTCCGAATTAATTAATCATTTGAGTATAACTGAAACATTTTCCGCTGGGCGTTGAGCAAATCAGCATATTTGACAGATATTTTTATCTCAGCCATATGTGAGAGCTGTATCGCATTTTCTGCACATCTTTGGTACCATGAGACTTTGGAAATTAACGGGAAATAAATAATTTCAGATCAGTTCTGGCAAAAGTATTTAATTTGGACCTTACAAATACATAATCCTAAAAAGGAAACAGAGGCATATCCTTTCAAAATCTACAGTTTCTCCCATATGTTACGCGTTAACTGATGCTTCCATGCGGGAATTACTGAGAACAGCTATCTATATATACATTTTGAACATGCACTAACAATAATGATATCGCGAGAAAGTATGAAGAAGCAGATTATTGCGTAACAAGTTTGATTGCACTGTCTCATCAACTATGATGATGATAGATGTAGTTCTTGATACAAACGCACATAACCGAATTCTATGACATTGGAAAACCTGATTATAAGAGAATTTATAGGAAAAACCTAGCAAGAATTTCTTTGATGTTGTTTATCTGCTGAGTCATCAATTTTGCAATGCTGAAGATTAAAAAAAACAAAGTTAAAGAATTTTGCATGTGAACATAAATGTATTTCGATAATATTGTCGCTGGAAGTAAATTAATGCTGTTATAAATTAACCAACCTTCCTACAGTTTATAAATATGAGAAAATGCAAGGATAGATCCAAATGTAACATTTTCATTTAGTTTTTAAATCAGACTCGATTGAATTTTTTTTATTCCTAAATAAATACGCATCAAACTTGACAATTTTTACCATTATTAAAAAAGTAGAATTACGAATTAATGTGAGATCAAAAAGTATAATAATAACTAATTGCCGTATGAGTACATTTAGACGCCCCCCCCCCCCCCCCCTCGTCGTTAGTGACAAAATGAAAACAATTCAACAGAGAAAACACACTGCAGATATCTATATTTATAACCAGGATCTTTTTTCAAAAGATTAATACGAAATGATCTTACCAATTGTACAGCGAATGCTTTAGAGTGTAGAATGATACAACTCGTAACTATCCAAAACACTAGAGTCCCCACCATCGCAAATTATTGTGAAAATACCACTTATGATGAAGACTTCGAAATCGTATTATTTGTAAGGTTTTTATATATTTCACAAGAGAATAGACTATATACGTGATAAATTGTGACCACGATCAGCCTTTATGTGTCACGGCAATTAGCAGATGTGAATTATCTTTTGTCATGATTTAAATGCTAAGATTATCATCATGCGTTTTAATCAATTACGTTACATATTTGAATGGCACCTTTGAAATTTATAAATTTTGAACCTAATGCCTTCCACCCCGCAAACAGTATCTGTGAATTATTTCATATTTATATTCCCCATCGAATAATTTTTAACAAAATTATCGCGTCGTCGAAAAAACTCGTACATTTGACACGATATTGTACAATTGTATTTATAAATGTATTAGACAGATGATGTGATTCTCTCGCTTACTAAGCATAAGGGGACGAGCAATTGATAGTATTTTTTTTACGGGGCGGAGGAGGGGCAGACGTCTATTTTCCGCATTGATCAATTTTTTTTCAGATGTTGCGACGCATGCTTCGCGCGAAAATTTGTCTTCATTTTTGTACAGATATGTTTTATGCAGTATGCAGAAAATTCATTTTGAACTGTCTTTTGCAAAGTTATATAATTATTTTCAGTTCTAACCTGGCCAAATTATTCATTTTCAAAATCCTCTTACCCTCAGCCCATGTGCGTTCGTTTATTTATTCGTTCGTTTGCAGGCTGTTTTTCTTTTTTCCTCCATTTGAAATCAAGTACCTGCTAACATCAACAGTGTTATATGTTTTTCATCCGGAATACCTTTAGGGTTCTGTTTGCTTACGCGTCAGTGACTTAAATGTTAAGAGAAGGGACACACAATTGTTAATTTCATTTCAGTGTTTCATATATTTTTTTATTATTCTGCTTCAACTCGTAAGGCAGTGCATGAACTCGAACTTTCCCATGAATGTGTCCTCTTTGGGAGAATAATATTGAGGCTTTTATTTTTTTTATATAATAGAGACGGTTTCGTTTAAATTCTTGCTCTGAACAATAAATTATGAGGATCAAAAACTTGGATTCAATTTTATTTGCAATAATCATAGACTCGAGGCGTTAAAGACCTTGGCATGTTGTCTTGTTAAAGGCTACGTTGCCCTCTGGAAGTTTTAATTGGTTATTTCATTCTTTGGTTTGCTGTCTTACTTACGTATACTCCACGTCTCATTTTGAATTGCCAATGTCTGATCAAGGATTAGTATAGTACAGAACAAATCTTTGGTCTGATGCATACGAATATGAATTCATAATAATCTCATACTTTCTTGAAATTTAGAATAGTTTTACACACATGCATTTGTTTTTGTAAGTTTTGAATAACATGCATGTAACAAAGAAATGTATCCGAGGATCATGTGAAGCAATTATCGCTCACTTAGATATGATAAGATCACTTAAATTATTATGAAGTTAACAGGTCAAGATACATAAATCATATTAAATTCAAGTGTGTCGTTCATATCTAAACAACATCAATAGTTTTAATTGTCTGATTGATTATAATCTGTTTAATCTTATCCGGATTAATCTTAAACCAATACATGCATACATGTATATCTCTGTAGTACTTACAGCTCTGATTTTGATTGACTTTTAACAATGTAATACAGTGTGACCTGTATCACAACCATATTTAGAAATCATACAAACGGCATTGTTAAAAAGAGGTTTGAAACATTCCTCTAAAATTATTTCACTAACGCGGTAAAAAAAACTCTAGTTGATGAAATTTAGTGAATTTGTCAAAATGATATACATGCGTATACAAATGTCTTTTGTTTTACACACATCCGTAAAATCAGAATGTTACCAATGTAATCCTAGCTATATATTGCAGTTGAAAAAAGAAAAAATATATGCTATTAGATTTTAGAGGTTTTTGTAATATTTTGAATTAAAGAACACCCATGCATAATTTAATTGTTGTAAGTGAAAGTCGGTACATAGATTTACCTTCGATTAAGAATGTTCTCATTATTAGTATATGTTAGATAGATAATAAAAGCTTTCCACATCTCTAGAATTGCAGTTATTACCCATCTTAATACATTTGTTATTTCTTATTACAGCTTTAAAGTGACAACACTTGAAACAATTCAGATGCCCTGAACATATATTTGCTGTTTTTAAAACACTTATCAAAAGCAAAATCAGGCGTCAAAAGTAAGGCGACATTAAGTTGTATTAAACGTAATATAATTAACGCAATTTCGTCGCAATTTCGTCGTCAACCCCATATACTTGGCGACGCTACCAACATCCCGAAGCTAGTATGCTTGATCAACACACTTGAAATAATGTATAAGAAAAAACAATGATACTTCTATTTCAGCACATTTTAACATAAAAAGTTTGATACCACGGTCTATGTTATCAACACAAAGGAGCACATTGAGGACCTCTGGTGGAGCTATCAGATTTGCATCAAAAAATGAGATAACATGTCCTATGAAAGAGGTATCAAAATGGTCTATCGAAGTGTAAACCAAGGAAATAAATTATAACAGACAAATCACATACACGTATTTGTAGATATGTAAATCATTCAAGAACTGGAATGCTCTATTTTGCTTAGCATATGCAAGCATCGCAAACTATAAAAAATATCAGACAAAAAGTGCTCACACCTTTGAAATGATCTCTGTTGAGGTGTTGACAAAATATGATGTCATTCGGTTCAACGGTACTGGAGAATATTTTAAGTTCATTCAACATATTAAAAATTTCAAAGTATAGACAAACAGGAGGAATGTGCCTGACAGATCTAAAACGTTGTAACACTGTGATGATGTTTGGTTTTATCGCCCGGCTATCTTGATAGATATTGCGGACTACAATAACCTATTCTTACAGTGTTGGATCTGCTGTTTTTTTTCCCTTTCATCTTGCTCCGACCTGGTGGTTGAGATTGGTACGGAGTGTCTGGCCGTTCTTGTAAGGCAAAGGCAGTTTGAATGGCCTCTGGATCTGGCATGGGTATTGGTGAGGTATGTGATGGCGAAGTAGGTCGGGGCCATCGATGTCAAAACCATCTGTGAAGTCTATCCTACTACGCTTACTTCTAGGTTTGGATGGAATATAGAAGTAACGGCGATGGCATGCCTTCTGGGAGTTGTACGGACTAGTGACTATGTCCGTCTTGATGTTGATTCCCTCTGGTTCTCCACGATATAACACTGTCAAGCTGCTGGCAAATTATGAAGTCATTCTGTTCAGTAGTAGCCGAGGAAGTGTGAAGAAATTGTTTGTTCGACAACGGACAGACTGACCGAACAATATGAATGCAACATAGGCAACTCTAGGGATTTGTGTTGTGGGAAAGGTGGGCGATAATTATCCTTTAGACAGCTGTGACTAAAAAGTGAATATTTTATTTGATTCGTCTTCATGAAAATTTAATATTTTCAGGTAAGTGGGACAAGCAATAATCGAGAACTTGCCTGTCCCGTAGACTTATATTCTACATTGCTTATCATTCATACTTGTTTAAACCAGGTTATAATAGTCATTGTATATTTTATGTTTTGGAAGACCTTGAATAAACCAATACGTTTAGTCTCCAGTTGGTAGATGGTAAATTGTGCTTGCATATTGTGATATCTTTTATTTGTGTTGTTTGCAATTATATTATAGTATTAATTAATTCCGATTACAGGTGCTGAATATGATCTCACTTTACACACTCTATGCATAGGGAGAGTCAGCTTTGGGATCTGCACAACTTCGTCTGCATGAAATATCAACCCTTGCTAACTAAACATATGTTTCCACAAGATAAAGGGTCAAACCTTGATATATGAGTCATATTTTAAATGGAAATCTATTAGAACCATTCCATTTTCTTAATTATCTTGTGTTAAACATCGTGCAATGTGCATAGAAAGATGTCACGTGATACGACCTTTCCAAAAGAGGGACGAAAGATACCAGAGGGACAGTCAAACTCATAGATCGAAAACAAACTGACAACGCCATGGCCAAAAATAAAAAGACAAACAGACAAATAATAGTACAGATGACACAACATAGAAAACTAAAGACTAAGCAACACGAACCCCACAAAAAACTGGGGGTGATCTCAGGTGCTCCGGAAGGGTAAGCAGATCCTGCTCCACATGTGGCACCCGTCGTGTTGCTTATGTTTTTACAAATCCGGTAAATAGTCTAATTCGGTAGATCACATTCGTGAAAAGGGAAGGGTATTGTAGTTACGACATAAGAAACATATCCGATATCATCTGTGAAACGGTTATTCCATAACGGTCAACCAACTCGTGATGGCGTCCGTTAAATTTACAAAGGGGTGATTTCAACTTCACCATTTGGAACTCCTAGTTTAATAGCTTCCTTGTGAGCAGCAATCCTTTATCAAGGAAATCATGATAGGAAATACAAGCCCGGGAATATCGTATCAATTGGGAAATATACACTCCGTATGCAGGCGCTGCTGGAATGTTGCTACATAGAAATGGAAAGTTCACAATTGGGAAGCTGAAATCATCTCTTTTGTCGTAAAGTTTTGTTTTCAACCGACCCTCATTGTCAATTTAATTCTAGATGTAAGTCAAGATATGAGGCAGACTTAACTGTATCTGTAGTATCCTTTATCTCTAGTTCGATGGTCTAGATTCGTTCAACATAGTCACCAAATTTTGTATTATTTAGTGAGAGAACATCATCTATATAACATTTATATATCAACCTTCACATTGAAACAGTAACTATCTCGGAACTCTCCTGTAATCAACCATGTTTTGAATAAAAATGATTGACCAGCGTTATGCAAAACACAGAGACCATATCCTTTATGTTTTTCCCCAAATGTAGAAAGTTAAATATCATCGTTTATGCTTATTTGAAACTAATAACTTTTAGTTTAAATGTGAGTTGCATCGACCCTTGTCCATCCCACTGTTGATTGTCAATTTAAATACAATCTGAGGGATTGCAGAAATTCTCAATTAAGATTTAAATCGTTTACTAGTATATGAGGTCAACAGAAAAAAATTCATAGGCATGGCGAGATTAAATGCATAATGAGGTAACGCACAGTATAAAATGTATCGACATCTTTACAATAATTGCGTGTGGCCAAGTGTACTTCGTCAATTTTCAAATGGTGATAACTACGGGACTACGATCACGTCCATTTGGACCAATTTGATTAACAATTTTCGGAGGTAAGCGGGTTTAATATTAGCATTAACTGAACAGCTTATAGTCTTGCATTTTTGTATGTTGGAAACTGATAGTGAGGGTTGAAAGGGAACTGCAAAAACGATCTCAGAACATACATGTAAGTTTTAAATAAAAACCTGGATTTAAAAATCAGCAGATATGGACAAATGAACTTGCAACTTTTTTTAAAAAGCCGTACATAACACTTATCCTAGAAGTTATTAGGAACAAACGAACATAATAATAAAGTATAAGGCTGCGTAATTTTTTTCATAAAAAAATTGTATTTATGAGTAGATTTACGTTGACCGGTATCCAATTTGATGTTTTTATGAATACTTATGGCGAACGACTGTTTTATTTATAAAATCAAATTTAAAGACTGCCATTTTGCTAAAGTGAGAGCTAAACGCGACAGTTACCCTAATATATGATCACTCATAAAATATTAGGGACATATCATTTTTTTTATTAAATCAAAGTAGCATCAACCAACAAATGTTAATAACTGTGTAGACTATATGAAGATTTTGGAATGTGTACCTTGATAATTTTTCACCATATGAACGATCGACCAATCATGTAGCGATCGTGCAACTTTCGAAGTTAGCATCAACGCTCACTCAAGAAAATAATGATAGGAAAAGTAATGCCATGGTGGTGTCTTAGGGTTAAATAAGAGTCAATTTCAAGTCCGCTGTTGTGTAATGCCTTATCACTTGATATAGCTTATGAGTACATGCGATCAACCCGAGTTGTTGGTGGGGTTCGTGTTGCTCAGTCTTTAGTTTTCTATTTTGCGTTTTGTGTACTGTTATTTGTCGTTTATCGTTTTTTGCCATGGTATTGTCAGTTTGTTTTCGACTTATGAGTTTGAATATCCCTATGGTAGCTTTCGCCTCTCTTTTTATAGAATTTCGTATCAGCAACTGGGAGATATATAATCCATAAATTTTTTAACTCTCTATAAAAATGCAAATTCAAAATGGAAAGTTTGAATTCATCCGAATTGTTCTCTCTATCTTTGTACTCCATCTACCATTTTCGTGTTGTTTTATCACCTGATTACACAGTTTTTATGATATTTATTTTGTAGATAAATATATTTTATTAAAATCTAACAAGTTTTTTTTTGCCACAAATAATGATAAAGTATGTAGCAGAGCTATTCTCTATGATATATTGGTTATGTTTTTATTATAACTACTACTGGTGCCTCCTATACTATGTTCAAAAAGGAAAACATCTACATCAGCACATTTTTATATGTGCTAATTAAAATTGACAATAAATGATTATTCATTTTTATTTGTCTTTCCTGGTTCTTATACATATGAATATAGTTGCGTGTTCGTCTTGCAGTGTGTTCAATCACTATTCTTTGATTATAAATCAAATCGTTGGCTTAAATTCTAAAATTATTCACTTTCTTAAATGATATTGTATCAACTAAGTTTGATAATACAATCGCACAAAAAAATGATAAAAATTTTAGCTAACAATACAGTAACAACCTTAAAACCACATAATAATGACACCAGCAAAAAGTTATTCTAAACACTCGGGTTTCAGGCACGCATATCAGGTATGATATACTTTGAAATATTTTTCATCTAACAGGCCTACCATAGGTTGGGGTACATTCCAACATGTTGTGTCCTCTCCAGTAATCACGTCTTGTTTTTGTTCTAAATTTTGTATTTATGAGCAGATGTACGTTGACCGGTATCAAATTTGATGTGTTTACGAATACTTATGGCGAACGACTGTTTTATTTAAAAATAAATAAATTTAAAAACTGTCATTTTGCTAAAGTGAGAGCTTAACGCGACAGTTACCCTAATATATGATCCCTCATAAATTATTAGGGACATATATTTTTTTTTATTAAATCAAAGTAGCATCAACCAACAAATGTTAATAACTGTGTAGACTATATGAAGATTGTGGAATGTGTACCTTGATAATTTTTCACCATATGAACGATTGACCAATCGTGTAGCGATCGTGCAACTTTCGAAGTTAGCGTCAACGCTCACTCAAAAAAATAATGATAGGAAAAATAATGTCATGGTGGTGTCTTAGGGTTAAATAAGAGTCAATTTCAAGTCCGCTGTTGTGTAATGCCTTATCACTTGATATAGCTTATGAGTACATGCGATCAACCCGAGTTGTTGGTGGGGTTCGTGTTGCTCAGTCTTTAGTTTTCTATTTTGCGTTTTGTGTACTGTTATTTGTCGTTTATCGTTTTTTGCCATGGTATTGTCAGTTTGTTTTCGACTTATGAGTTTGAATATCCCTATGGTAGCTTTCGCCTCTCTTTTTATAGAATTTCGTATCAGCAACTGGGAGATATATAATCCATAAATTTTTTAACTCTCTATAAAAATGCAAATTCAAAATGGAAAGTTTGAATTCATCCGAATTGTTCTCTCTATCTTTGTACTCCATCTACCATTTTCGTGTTGTTTTATCACCTGATTACACAGTTTTTATGATATTTATTTTGTAGATAAATATATTTTATTAAAATCTAACAAGTTTTTTTTTTGCCACACATAATGATAAAGTATGTAGCAGAGCTATTCTCTATGATATATTGGTTATGTTTTTATTATAACTACTACTGGTGCCTCCTATACTATGTTCAAAAAGGAAAACATCTACATCAGCACATTTTTATATGTGCTAATTAAAATTGACAATAAATGATTATTCATTTTTATTTGTCTTTCCTGGTTCTTATACATATGAATATAGTTGCGTGTTCGTCTTGCAGTGTGTTCAATCACTATTCTTTGATTATAAATCAAATCGTTGGCTTAAATTCTAAAATTATTCACTTTCTTAAATGATATTGTATCAACTAAGTTTGATAATACAATCGCACAAAAAAATGATAAAAATTTTAGCTAACAATACAGTAACAACCTTAAAACCACATAATAATGACACCAGCAAAAAGTTATTCTAAACACTCGGGTTTCAGGCACGCATATCAGGTATGATATACTTTGAAATATTTTTCATCTAACAGGCCTACCATAGGTTGGGGTACATTCCAACATGTTGTGTCCTCTCCAGTAATCACGTCTTGTTTTTGGTCTAAATTTTGTATTTATGAGCAGATGTACGTTGACCGGTATCAAATTTGATGTGTTTACGAATACTTATGGCGAACGACTGTTTTATTTAAAAATAAATAAATTTAAAAACTGTCATTTTGCTAAAGTGAGAGCTTAACGCGACAGTTACCCTAATATATGATCCCTCATAAATTATTAGGGACATATATTTTTTTTATTAAATCAAAGTAGCATCAACCAACAAATGTTAATAACTGTGTAGACTATATGAAGATTGTGGAATGTGTACCTTGATAATTTTTCACCATATGAACGATTGACCAATCGTGTAGCGATCGTGCAACTTTCGAAGTTAGCGTCAACGCTCACTCAAAAAAATCATGATAGGAAAAATAATGTCATGGTGGTGTCTTAGGGTTGAATAAGAGTCAATTTCAAGTCCGCTGTTGTGTAATGCCTTATCACTTGATATAGCTTATGAGTACATGCGATCAACCCGAGTTGTTGGTGGGGTTCGTGTTGCTCAGTCTTTAGTTTTCTATTTTGCGTATTGTGTACTGTTATTTGTCGTTTATCGTTTTTTTGCCATGGTATTGTCAGTTTGTTTTCGACTTATGAGTTTGAATATCCCTTTGGTAGCTTTCGCCTCTCTTTTTTATAGAATTTTGTATCAGCAACTGGGAGATATATAATCCATAAATTTTTTAACTCTCTATAAAAATGCAAATTCAAAATGGAAAGTTTGAATTCATCCGAATTGTTCTCTCTATCTTTGTACTCTATCTACCATTTTCGTGTTGTTTTATCACCCGATTACACAATTTTTATGATATTTATTTTGTAGATAAATATATTTTATTAAAATCTAACAAGTTTTTTTTTGCCACAAATAATGATAAAGTATGTAGCAGAGCTATTCTCTATGATATATTGGTTATGTTTTTATTATAACTACTACTGGTGCCTCCTTTACTATGTTCAAAAAGGAAAACATCTACATCAGCACATTTTTATATGTGCTAATTAAAATTGACAATAAATGATTATTCATTTTTATTTGTCTTTCCTGGTTCTTATACATATGAATATAGTTGCGTGTTCGTCTTGCAGTGTGTTCAATCACAATTCTTTGATTATAAATCAAATCGTTGGCTTAAATTCTAAAATTATTCACTTTTTTAAATGATATTGTATTAACTAAGTTTGATAATACAATCGCACAAAAAAATGATAAAACTTTGAGCTAACAATACAGTAACAACGTTAAAACCACATAATAATGACACCAGTAAAAAGTTATTCTAAACACTCGGGTTTCAGGCACGCATATCAGGTATGATATACTTTGAAATATTTTCATCTAACAGGCCTTCCATAGGTTGGGGTACATACCAACATGTTGTGTCCTCTCCAGTAATCACGTCTTGTTTTTGGTCCACAGTTGTGTAGAAACGATAAGTATGACCATCTCCAACTTCCAAGAAATGACCATGTTCATTACCCTGGTCATCCAATGTAATCTGGAACAGCTTTGTCGATTTGTGTACAAGTTCTCCTAAAACAACACATTTTACAATAAAATTATGTGACAACTAAAGCTGAGGTTAGTATTTTTCCTCATCACTTTTGCAATACAAGTATTAACATGACACATGAGATATAAAAACCCGCCATATAAAGATTGGCCTGTCCTAAGTCAAACACCTCCTTGACTAAAACATAACAATGGGATTAACAAAGTCGTTTTCTTGACACCAAGCAGAAAAGATTATTTTCTGTACATTCTTTTATAAAAATAAAATATCTAAAATGTCTCTCCTTTTAGGCAATACCGAAATATTTAACAAAAATATCTTTACTATCATGACACATGAGATATAAAAACCCGCCACATAACCATGGGCCTGTCCCAAGTCAAGGAACTCCTTGATTTAAACATGAAAATGGGATTACCGAAGTCGTTTGACACCTAGCAGATAAAATAATTTTCTGTACATTCTTTTATAAAAATTAAGTATTTAAAATGTCTCTCCTTCTTAGGCAATACCAAAATATTAAAAAGATATCTGTATGTGTGAAAATAAATTAGTACCACATACAGCCTTACGATATGATAATAGCATTTTGATATATGATTTTTATAAAGTTCCTCACCAAGTACCCCTGATGCAAACTGTGATATCCCTGTTTCTTTTTCTATATAGATGTTCAAGTAACTCAATGCCATTTTTGTATCCTGTTTCATATGTCGTCTGATGGTAACGATGATGTCATTTCCAAAGTCAATTGTCATAGTTCTGTCATGGCGACCAACAAACTTGACGATGATAGCAACATTTTCCATTCGAAAAACGTCTTTGTCATCCCAAGATAGGGATGCACCATTGAAATAAATGCTACTTGGTTTCACTATTATTTCCACAGATGGCGCACGTAAAACAAGTTCACCGAAGAATGTTTTCAAGTCTCCGTGTTCATTTCTAGCTGTCGATTCCACAACTCCAGCATTAATAGTTACACCTTTAGAAATATTAAAAGGAAAAAAACGTAATATGTTTTGTTATAGTTAGTGCTTTAAAACTGGAGTGAGAAATGAAAGATATGAAACTATATCTATTTTAGAATAAAAAATGTTCTAAATACAGAAATTTTGAATTTTATAGAAGAGAACTAATAATTATTCAATTGGTATTGTACCGAGCGATTTGAATAAATCACAATAGTATTACCAAGAATGCCGAGTATCAAAAGCATTGTTAAAAGTATCATGACCATAACTACCAACATGGTTGCTTAAAAAGACCTATGCCCTCGGTCATAAAACTTAACTCAGTACTCGTAGTACAAAATATGTGCTCGAAACATCAAATCGCAGTTTTTTAATTGGTTAATTTCTGAGTCTGAATACAATAATAGTGCTCGAAAGTTTTTTGACCGCATGGCCTGGATGTCATATCAAATTAAAAGTTATAACTTTCTTCATCTTGTCGCAAAAAATTAATTAATAATATCATTAATTAAATGATTAATGTTTTTATGGGAACATAAAAGGAGAAGGTATGATAAGACCGCCTTTTTTCCCCCTTGATTTTGAAAATCATGGAGTATTTCAAATCTATCAAATAACATTCTTCTTTCTTCTTAGTATGTAGTCGTGTATGTTTTTTTTTTTTTTAATTTTAGTCCATTTATATGTTTCGGAGTATAGTGTGACGTCAATTTTTACTGAACTAGTACACATTTTTGTTTAGCCCGCCTCCGGGCGCGGGATTTTCTCGCTGTATTGAAGACCCATTGGTGGCATTGGGCTGTATCATGCTCTTTGGTAGGGTTGTTGTCTCTTTGACACATTCCCCATTTCCATTCTCAATTTTATTCAGATGTTTATAAGACATTAGTCTGTAAGATATCAGTATTCAATTTTTTTTAATTTTGTTAAACATATTTACAGTAGAGCTTCAAACTTCATTGTTTTTGGTGCAAAATTGCACACAGACTGCTAAAACAACCTAGTTGTGATATCTTGTAGATAATATTAAGATATGAGCCAAGGATTTATCAACAAATATATTTTGCCACAAAATTCAAATGCTGCTTCCCATAACATTCGAGTATCTGATCACACCACTTATTTCTATGTTAATTTTTTTATTAAAACTTGAACTGTTATGTTTTCATATCTACTAAACTGTTGACGAAGCCTACATTCGATTTTATTTAAGAAATGTTAAATATTTGACATTTGGAAGGCTTGATGGTAAAATATAATGAAATATAAACTAAATATATTCTCAGATTAAAATTTATATAAATCTATTTATTACGAATTTTCATTGAAAAAAATCGCATTCTTACATTTAATATGACATTTCAAGCAGATTTTTGACTGATATGGTCTCCTTCATTGCTGTTTTTGATCAATTGTTGGTATATAAACGTCCAGAGGCAGACATTTCATATATGCTAAGAACGCGTACTTATTGTTGAATAAATCATCAAAAAAGTGTAACTGGAATAAACAAAAATCGCACGTGCGTCTGTAATAACTGTTTGAAATATTCATAAAAGCTATATAACTGTTTGTTATACTTCTTCTTTCAAGTAACAAGGGTTCTTTTTCTACCTTACTGATGTTGTGTCAGTTTCATTTCGAACTATCTCTTAATGTAAAATCTCACGTTAATTTCTATCTACATTATCTTCGTCATGAATATAGTCTTTACTTAAAAATTTCAATAAGTTAACTGACTTTCAGGGGAATACGAATTCTTTGGAATTGACCAACTATACATTTACTATTTTTGCACAACTTTTTTAGCGGGGTGACGTATGAATTCAAGAGTATTACAAAACAAGAAAACATTTAAAAAAAACAGTACCTGACACTGGGTCTTTCACCAACTGGAGGATTTCACCATTCTTTGTTTTAATATTAAAACAGACGGGTAACTCTAGATCCTTCATGCGAACCATAAAGTGTGGATCTCCGCCAGCTAAAACAGGATACACATTTCATAGTTAAATATTATTGTTTAATAACATATTTTAGTATGTATATTTGAAGTTTTTTAGAAGGAAATCTTTAAAATTTCAATATAACATAACATTTGTCTAGAACAAATTGGAACACATCTTTAAGGCATTCCAACTAAATTTTCCAGAGTTTAAAGAGGAATAGAAAAATATGATGTAAACAATAGCAACATTTGTATTAGCATCAAAAAAGCAAAACTCGTACGCAAATCGTTGTATGCTCTTGCTGGACTAAGATTTTGAATATCATATAAATGCATCCTCTATTTCATTATTGTTTCTTTTTTTCTTTGTTATCTGTAACATAGAGCAGAATAACCATTGCAGAAAAATACTATTTTAACCGTTTGATGTCAGAATTACTACAGAAAAACCGAGAAAATACAGTCATGAAACCGATCTCAAATGTATATATAAAAAAGAAGATATATATATAGTTTAGGTATAATTTATGACAGATATACTCCTTAAAGGGGCATTAACTGCCAAATTCATTTCCACTTAATTGACTCAAACTCTTAAATTTCATTTATATCACACTAAAATATTTTTTTTCAAAATTACAAAATTTCCATACTAGGAAACAATAAACAATCATGCATGAAATTTTAATAAAGTATCAGCAATATGTGCGTATTTAAGAACTAGACGCCATCTAAAGTAACACCGCGAATACCTACGATGGTCATGTGATCCTAAATAAACTAACTAGATATAAACATAAAAAGACAGACGAGAGGTCGCAATAGTGTACATTTGATCGTTTCTCTATTTATATTTATGTTCAGTTACTAATGATGATTTTTCAAGTCGCCTTTACAAATAATGATTGCTTTAAGTTAGACACTTGATATTAGGATTGCAATGTGTCTTATAACTCTTACATGTAGTAATGCCGAGTAGTTATATTTACATGTAAGTGATGTATATTTTTCACAGAATTTTATAATCTTAATCACAAATAAATGTTATCCTTAAGTAAATACTTTTATGACGTTGCATTTTTTAACAAATGAGTCGGATGCATTAAAGACATTGTACATTATTGTCATCAATGGACACCGAAGAGCTTAACATTTTCCCAAGTTTCCTTACCCAATACAAGTTGTTCACCTAGATATAGATCTGATAAAAATACAGATTTTGTGTTCAAGCTTTTCTTACAACGATCTGACAACACTCCGTTTTACTTTCTGTTCTGGTAAATGTTACATCAGCCAATGACATTTTAGCCTTCAAAGTATTGAAGGTGAGTTATAGTCCGACAAAATCAGAGGATCGAGAAAGATAGTAGAAACAGAAAGTAGAATGCAATGTTTTCAGATCCTTGTAAGCAAAGCTTGGACACAGAATCTGTATTTTAGTCAGATTGCATCAACATTAATCTGACAATGCCTGTGTAGACTTCGTTACTGTATGTTAAAGTACCTCCACCACTGTAACTTCCTCTCGACAGGTCATACATCTGTAGAGGTTGCCTAAAAGCAACAATCCCAGATGGTCCATGGTGCTGTGTTGGAGAACTTGTCAAACGTGGTCCATGGTGCTGTATTGGAGAACTTGTCAAACGTGACCCAGTAGACAGTGCAACTAAAACAAGTAAAACTAGGAATTAACATACTCATTAACGATACTTTTATTCTAGGATCGACGTTTGTGAAATATTTTCTCTTAGTAATTAAATCATTGATTCATGTCGTTTGTTCACCTATTTCAGGTAAACTTGATAAATTAACCGATTTTTGTTCTAGAATGGAAAAAGTTTAATACTTAGTCTTACTTTTTGAAATTGTAATTTGTAATCTGCCGTAACGTAGATATTATACCTCTTTCTTTGAAATTTACTACATTTTATGAAATATGAATTTGTTTTATAAATCATGGAAACATCTAGGCTATCAGTTTGTTGATATTGAAATCATAACTTTGAAAAAAATCTTGTTAATACTTCAATAATCAGCAAATTAAAAAATACCCGTGTTCCAATATGAAATTAGGAAGTGCACCATTTAATATTAAGTATTTAGCGTTTTTCTACATTATTGCTAGTTTTTTACTTTTTTTTTTATCTGCTTTAATTCTGATTCTTCATTTGTTCATAATGTGCATCAAACCGGTTTGAAATAAATAAGACATGGTTTATGATAAACAAGACATTATTCATAATAATTTCCTAGCTTCATGATCAGCTAAAATGTGTTGCATTACTACCTAAATAAAGGCAACAGTAGTATACCGCTGTTCGAAACTCATAAATCGATAGAGATAAAAACAAATCCGGGTCACAAACTAAAACTGAGGGAAACGCATCAAATATAAGAGGAGAACAACGACTTAACAAAAACACAACATTAAAATGTAACACACACAGAAACGAACTATAATATAACAATGGCCATTTTCCTGACTTGGTACAGGACATTTTAACAAAAAAAATGGTCGGTTGAACCTGGTTTTGTGACATGCCAAACCTCCCGTTGAAATTAGTTGAAATTAGTTTCCATATTTCTGTGAAAATTATCTCAAAAACAAAAGAAAATTTAATTTAAAGGAAAAACAAACTATAAATTGATAATAACTATAGTTCAGTCTGATGTTCATTATATATATGTAGAGAGAGATTCAATGTATGTTCAAATAAATAGTACGAAAGCTGTTTTAATCAACAATTAATATTGTAAAATTTCCCTAAGAAGTAATTCAATTTTTACTTCATTTCTAAAATAAATAACGTGAATGGAGGGGCGACTATTGCAGTAGCAGAAACCAGATTTGTCAGGTTTTTTTTTTGTAAAAAGAAGCTGTATATGTGCCAGTGATACAAGTGCTAGTGTGAATTTAATATTGAACAGTTCAAGGAAAAACGATAAGTGGTAGGAACTGTTTACCCTTCCAGAGCACCTGTGTTCACCCAACCATTTTGCTATGCAGTGTTTGGATTACGTTTCTTGTATTGTAATCGTTTTTATGTTAGCCACGGTGCTGCTGTTGGTTTTTTTTTTTCATGTATAGTTTTTTATGACAGCAGCGGTATCTTCTTCAAAGTGTTTCATTATGGTGTGTTTGTAGGAAAGTTAAAAAATAATTGTTCTTACGTTGAGCATCTTCATTCTCTTCGAATGATCCGACATCTTTTTCATCAGGTTTTGTAACGACCATGGATGTCAAAGGTGTAACAAACTTATACTGTAAATAAAAAATTCTTTTAATTTGTAGTGTTAAGGTAACCTATGCCATTTTACTCTTTTCTATTTATTAAAAAGCCTCGTAAAGATTACATTTAAAATTATAGTACTGTAGTGCTGGAATAGCAATTTCAAGTAAGATATGTTTAATTATCACATAAAAAAAGATACCATGCTGTTAATAGTAATTAAATCCTAATATCCAATTTATTGAAAACAATTTTTTTTTTTAAACCCAAAAAAAAGATGACGAGCAAATGTATTTCATGTAATCTATACCTTAAGAGAAAGATCTAAAGCTCTTTGATTCAATTGTGTTTTTTCTTCATCATTGTCAACTTCTATTGCAGACTCCAACAGTTGTTTTATTGTTAAATATGCCCATATTCTTTCTGTAATTTTGTGGAAGTCCTTAGGTTTTGTCAGTTCTGGAACACCTTTGTTTACAACTGAATCAAGAGACAGTTCTATATGGCCATCAGAACCGTCTCCAGTTACAACCAAATCCACTTCATTGACATTATCATCGGACATTTTACCAGCAATGATTAATTCCTTTCCATCAAAAAACGTATCAAAATTCAGCCTTGTAACATTTTCAACAACTTCATCGTCTTTTCCAAGATATTTAAATGTTAAATTTTGTAACGTCGCAGACGATATTTCATCATAAAATCCTTTTATTTGCAAAGAAGAATCTGAATCTTCAAAAATTCTTCTGGCAATGCCTTTGTTCTGAACAGCAAGCTTCTTAATGAATGTGTAATCAGCATTATTTCCAAATGCAAGGCTGAACATTGTTATCCCCTTTGTGTTATATGTTTTCACATTTTTCAGAATTGTATTGCTGCTTGTTCGTGCTCTTCCATCAGTCAGAAATACAATCAGTTTGATGCGTTGACTCTCGAGTTCTACGTTATTTAGAAATTGTATTCCTTTCTTCAAGGCATCATTAGCTCTTGTTCCTAATCCAAAAGTAATCATATTTATTAATACAATTATCGCTTATTAAGCTTTCTCGCATCGTAAGAAGAATAATTATTGAGTAAACTAGTATATCGTACTTTCAAATTATATTCAGCATTGATGTGGACCAGAACATGCTTATTCTGACCTAGTAGTTCTTCTGTGTCGTATTCTCAACATTTTTTTCGTCTACAAGACAACAACAAAATTGCAGAAAACCGCCTACCTGTAGTCTTTTGTTTATGTAATCTTGGCTATTCTTTTGTCATGTTGTAAAACCGAAAAAATATGTTTTTTTGTATGGGGGTGAGTATTTTATTTTCTACCCTTTTCTATGAAGGAAGGGTGCTTTTGTTTATTCGTTTTATTAACTTGTTAATCTAACTTACATCAAGATATGGAAACTTTTTGGACGTAAAACTCTTTTGGGGGATGAGAGCAATCATCATCAAAACTACTCGCTTAGAGTACGGTAGTCATGGGTTCAATCCCCGGTTGGGTAAAACTAAAGACTGGAAAATTAATATTTGGTGCTTTTCCGCTAGGGATGCAGCATATTGTATGAGGAGCGAAGACCAATCGACTCAGAGTCAGAATAATGTGTTTCGGTAAGGTGATATGTCTTCCTGCGTACTGTTACCATGTGAACTAGCAAGTTTTAAATCGGTCCCACCGTGTCGGTCTAGTAAAACGCAGGATTATCATCATCATCATCATCATCATCATCATCATCATCATCATCATCATCGTCGTCGTCGTCGTCATCGTCGTCGTCGTCGTCGTCATCATCATCATCGTCAACGTCATCATCGTCAACGTCAACCTCCTCGACGTTGTCGTGGTGGTCGTCTAAAAGTTAACAAATTTAACTATTATTTAATCTTTTAATAACTCGTTTGGTCTTTAACGACATATGAATTGTATATTGATAGGTAAATGACTGAGGTTACCAGAGAAACTATATTATTCCACTGTTTAAACATATTGATAGTTTAATCAATATTTGATTGGTTGATACTATCCCACGTGTCATTGAACAAATCTTCATATTCCATTCTGAGGATCATATTCCCCTCTGAAATGTCGGGATTACTTCGTGCGACGTTACGCGCGGTTAATGTACATAACGTTATGAACTTCTTATTCTTTTCTTAAAATAGCGATAGCAAAAATCATGATCATGTTCAAATTTATTTCAGACGATAAAACAAAAAGACTTATAATTAAATTTTGATCCTTACTGTTTATCAATGGGTAAGTCGTGTTTACGGTTTGACTTACAAAAACAAGCGGATAAGAAAACAAATGTATGCAAAATAATATTTAATGTATTGATAGTAAACAAAGCATAGGCAGTGGAATAAAACATTCATTTCCCTTTGCCTCGGGAGATATGAAGATTTGCTCACCCTCGAAAAATCATATTTCCCTCGGGCAGAGCTCTCGTGAAATATGAATATTCTTGGGTGAACAAATCTTCATATCTCCCTCCGGCACGGGAAATAAATGTATAATATTCACTTTTAACCGCTGCATTCGTTATATGTACAAAATCAGGTATTTAACCAAAATGTTTTCATCGTTCGTCCTTTTTGTAGTTTTTTCTTTGGCCTTTCATTTATTGTTATTACAGCAGACACAATCATCTTATTTGTTGTAATATGTGATCGAAAATTGGGTAGAAAATAACTTATATTGTATAAATTAGACCCAAAAATTTAGTGATTGTAAATTTGGGAAAATATGGTTTTTTGGTATAGGGACAATTAACACAATTTTTTTATTATCTATTCCTAAAAATTCAGGTGAATTTGGTACAGATGTCTTCAGTGTTTTTTAATTCCTCGCTTTATTTACATGTTTTCTGCAGCTATATACAATAATAAAATCTAGTACTATATATATATATATAGTATGCGAATAATCAAGGTTACCTCCATTTGCGTTCATCTTTTGACTAAACTCTCTTGCATTCTGTGTTGTGTTGCTATTTACAAAAACCAGAGACTTCTGCCAAAGTTTAGAATTTGAACTGAATTCCATAATATTGAATCTGTCATCTTCGTTTAAGTCTTGCAAAATCTTATCCATGGCGTCACGTTGTTGTTGGATTTTCACTCCCAACATTGAGCCACTTACGTCAAGAATGAACAGAATGTCTTTAGGAATCGGTTTCATACCAGACGGTGCAAAGAAGTGGACAAAGTATCCATCGACAACCTAAAATGATAATAATAATGATAAGTATTCACATTAATACCTGCAACAAAAGTGCTAATAATTATATAATAAAAATGATATCTGGCGATAAGTTTAATTGTACATTTACTATGTATCAGTGGTGAAACGTATGCAGTGAATTATAGAATAACTAATCGAAGTATTCAAATATAGAAAAATATTCAACGAATGACCAAACAACACATTAATTCCCGAATGCGCGTAGCGCATGCGTAAATTATCAGTGTTTTTTGGTCAGGAGTTGAATATGCTTCGATATTTGAATTCTTTGATTAGTTATTCTTTTTATTACATTGACAATGGGCTTTTTAATGGATTTAAAGTAGAAAATGTACGGAACTTTATCTTTTACTATGCATTCACAATTTGTTTTTATGCAGCGTCATCGGCAACGTCTTGACAACACCTATTGTTGTATGACGTCAGAGGAGTGAAATAATATCAGATTATTACATGGCATTTTTCATATCAAATGTATTATCAGCCCAAGGTTCAATATCAGCTCAAGAGCCGAAGGCTCGAGGGCTGATAATACATCTCATATGAAAAATGACATTTGTTTTTTTATCATATGCTTCAACAAGGGAGAAAAATAACAGTTTAATATATTGATCCTTTTAAGTGGTTCTCAAGTTGAAGTTTAAAGAGTGAAAAGTTTATGGACGACGTATCCCAAATGTAATACATCCGATATGAAATCTTTCTATCATATGCCTCAACAGAGAAGAAAAACAACAGTATAACATATTCTTATATTGACGATAAAAAAAAATCAACAAAACATAATGAACACTGATTGGAAAAGTCAACATTCGTAAAGTAACTTGCTGAATTATGCTGTAAACTTTGAAAAATGCATTTATTGTATCATTTGTTTTGCATTTTACATCATGTATTTTCCTGTTTCCTTATATTTGTTGTGTACCCTACTTTGTTATGTTTTTCACTGAAAACGTACCTTTGGGGTGTATTTTCCGGAATTTGCCGAGTAACGATGGAATTCCATGCGATAACGTTACGGAAAGGAATGTGATAAAAGCCGTAAGCAGTTGATACATTTTTCGTACCTGCCCGCTAAGCACCATTTCGGAAAATATGGAATCCACGTAAATTTAATGCTATTATCATACTGTAAAAATTATATGTTATTTACTCTAAGTATATGATAACCGAGTTTATGTCACATCTGGAATTATCGGGTTTTATTTCACTGGGAAATCACGATAAGTCATTGCAACCAATGTAATACTCGTTAATATAATATGAAAGTGTTCAAATATACATGATAATAAAGTTGTATTATGAATTTACGCATGGGGTGTGCAATTTGAACTTAGCTCATGCACATACTTGCTCTTGAGGTTGAATGTCCGACCCTATTTTGCCTTTTTTACAGGAACGCCAATTGTGTGCATGGCATATGTATTATATGTTTTCTTTACAGTGGTAAAGAACAATACACACAGTATTAAAACATACGATTTTGCAATAATGATATGAAAATATGGATATGGTTCACTTTAAATATGCTGTTGTAAAATTTTCTTTAAAAGGAAATAATTCAAAAGAAAGGAAGGAATCTCCCTCGTGTTTAGCTCTGATTTCTTCTCCGAGTTTGGCTTTAACTTTTAACCTTTTTGGTTTTAACAGCTCTTCAACGTTTGTATTAGGTTTGTAAACATTCTAATACTTTATGTGTTGGCTCTCCTCACTGGTAGTCTCGAGCCCACTCGATGATAAGTCATTCCAGAAACATGTTTTGTTTTGGCACGGGCATCATATTAAATGTTTATACCTTCTGAAAGTGATTAATATCGTAAAAAGTATCTAAGTGTATAAGAATCATTTATAGTTTTTTTTTATAACCACTGAGTCGATTCTGCTGCTGGTGGGTGTTTCCTCACCAAGGATATCACCACCCTAGTAGTCAGTAGTTTCATGTTAACATGAATTATCATTGATATTATCATATTTATAAATCAACTGTTTGAAAAACTTTGAAATGTTCGAAATACTAAGAGTTTCCTAGCTAAGGAACAGATTACTACCTTAGCTGTATTTGGCAAAACCTTCTGAAATTTCAGGTCCTTAATGCATCTCAACTTTATGCTTTATTTGGCCTTTAAATGTTTGGATTCGAGCGTCACTTATGAGTCTTTTGTAGACAAAAATTGCGTCTGAGGTACAAAATTATAAAAGCTGGTATCTTAGATGAGTTTATTTTACTAGTTGCTAATTTTGAAAATAACTAAGGGATGCTTTTTAACATACAGCTATTATGTATGTATATTCATAAAGATCTGCCGATGTGTTGCAACAACTGCAAATTATATCTAGCTCATAGCATTTCCCTTCATAAGGAAATTCATATTTTAAGTTTTATTAATAGAACGATAAAATCAGCATAAAAATATAAGATCTGATTTTATTTTTCTTATTTTCCACTCCCCAATCCGTATTTTTCTATAATTTCATAGGAGGTTTTATCAAAATAACAACGTTATAGTAAAACTAGAATGTAATAATTTCTGAAACATGTCATTGTCACGCTTTTATGCTAATCTTACCAAAACCTCTCCGCCATCAAATTTTCTTTCAACGTCATATTCAATCACAAAGAGCCCAGATATTCCTTGGTCGGATTGCTGTTTTTGGTCATCTGTAGTAGGTGCATAATGAATCATCGCTGATTTTGTTGTTGGCCGATTAATCGTCACCAAAGCATTCTTGCCTTCTAAAACATCAAATACGCTATGACTTACCATGTGGCATGTACCATCATAATTATATATTAAGTTGTCTCATTTACATTTAGAAATTGTTATCATTGTTTTTTTCAATTTTTTCAGAATGATTTATAATATAGCTGTATATAAACAAAAATGGATAAGCAAACCTAATCAAATTTCAAACATACGCTACAGCTACGTATCAGCATTGTATGCAGCCTGTGTGCCCGTAGCTATATAATGTATTTGACTTTAGTGTGTGTTTGACAGTTTGTGTGTGTGTGTGTGAAGAGAAAGGATAAAAAAGAAGTGATATATTAATCCTATAATATTTGATGATGTACCACATACCAAATATCTTATGTCACATATTTGATGGGACGCTTCACAAAACCCAAAAATATATAAAGTTTTGGAAATGACTTCTTCGAATGTTTTGAACTTTAGTACTAAAAAATGTTTGATTTACAGAAACATTTAATCATCATTAACGTTTTATTCGATGCAAACTTGCATACTTTGATTTTCAGGATCAAAACAGTACAGTGAAACTTTATGATTCTATTCCGTTTTAAAATCTCGTAGTGGGGGCCTTGTGATAATGTTTTGATTTTTTTGAATGTCTACATTGTTGGAGGTTATATCTCGTATTTTTATTTCATGATTTCCATGATAGAGGGTTCGCTCTTCAAGGAAGCTTTTGGCTCCTATTGGTAAAGATAAATTAATCCATTCGAAAGTTTTACAGACGCCATCTACAGTTGGTTGACCACTATGGAATATACTTGACCACGGATATGTTCCAATTATCGTATGCACAATTCCGTCCTCTTTCATTTGATTGTGACTTCACAAAATAAGACTGATCACCGATTGTGTACTTACTATGAGCAACACGGCGGGTGCCATATTTGGAGCAGGATCTGTTTACCTTCTGGAGATCCTGAGATCACCCCGTTTTTTGGTGAGGTTCATTTTGCAAAACTTTTTTTTTATGTATTGCACTGGTTTTGTCGGTCTCTTATCTAGAGTTTTGATTGTTCCTTTTGGTATCTTCCGACGTATTTTTTTTTTTTTGTGTCATTTCATGCATAATGTGGTTTGATGATGGATCAGAACCAGTAATATATTATCATGCTTACGTCATGCATTGTATGTATGCCAATGCTGTTTTCTTACCATCAATACTATTGTCAGAAATGATGTCATTTCTAATTGGTGGCACAGAGACTTTAGTGATATCCCTTGACTCGTGTATAACCACGTCTATCTTGAAATCTTCTACTACCTGTCCGGGGTCAATATATATGATATGCTCATATTCCCCGTATACCCGTTCCAATAATTCTTGATAAGTCAGGTTGAATGTTACTGTACTCTCGGCTGCAATGTTAACATCAACACTAAACCGGTTGGTATGCCTAGGCCTGTAACGATAGCTCAGTGTTAGTAAAATAGAAACAAAGGCTGTTAGCAATGTTAAAGGGTGATCAATGCAATCTAGATTTGAGGCTTACATATGTATGACAATCATTAAGAATTAATCAAATTGGGCCAAATATCCCTTAAACAAAAGTGTCACTCTTTCTGTACGCTGCATAACCTTTACAACTCTACGAGGGGTCTATTTGATGGCCGAAACCCAACATATCCTTATTTTAATAATGGCATGGAAATGTTTCCCGTTCTTAAATCAGTCTACTATCTCTGTAGACATTAATTATAAGAGAAATTGTTGATATGTGCTGGCCCTGAATGTGCTTGAACTGTATTGGCCATAGAACGTTCTATCAATATATTACTGTGTAATTAGAATACCGAAACTTTGCTCTAGTATTGGATTTCGTGTCTGAAAAAGAATGCCAAGAAACACAAAGGGACATTTCAAAGAAGATCATGTAAACTTTACAAAAATTGGTATCCGACGGACAACGTGAATCCACAGAAATCGAACTCGCTGTAACCAAAATGTTCAAGGGATTCTAAAAGAATTCTAAAAGAATGTTCCGTGCATATTGCAAAAAAAAAAACCTGAATAATGAGAACATACTAGGTGAAATTTATAGACTGTGCATAGTATCTTCAGAATGAATTGTTGACGTGTGCAGAAATAGATAATCCCCTTCCTAACACTTACACATCCTGACTGCACTACTCGATTGTGTTCGTATTGTGTTAGGATGCAATAAAATTGCAACATTAAATCCTGATCAATTTTATAAAAAACTATTTTGTTAAGTTTGTTTGAAAATCTCCGTTAACATTTTGATGGAATTCTAATACCAACATCTATCTAAATACGCGCAACGCTTGTTTCGTCAATAACCATCAAATCGATACGTTTGAATTATCTAAAACACATACAAGTCATTAACAATAAGAGTCAAGTCCACCTACACTTGTGGACAATAAAGTTTAAGGTTTGTTTTTAAATTCACAAAACAAATAATTATTTCAAATGAAAGATTTGTTTGTCTTTAAGAAATCATTATATTTCTAATAATGCCTAGTTGTGTACGTACTTTTGTGAAACGATTCCGGCTGTTTGTCCCTTTTTCTTTGCTGTTTCGTACTTTTTCTTTGCTTTCTCCTTCTCATTGATTACTCCTGGATATAGTTTACCATCGATCTTCCTGTTTATTTAATGATCAAATTATTAGCCACAATTAAATGGATCGGACACAACTTTTGACAACTTATTAAGTTTTCTCCCATATAACATTACACTTGAACAAAAATAATCTGAATATACCTGAGCATACTTATACATTTTATAATAAAATATGACGACACATACAAAATTATTTGCTAAGAACATTGTGCATTAATGCATGACATGAAATCCAAGAATCGGGGCTTCTGTCGTCGTTCTTTGTCTTTAAGTCACGTAAACGCTGCGTCTATGTTTTGAAACACACTCATACATATTATGTTTACATTTGAATACTTATAGCCCTAGACATCTTAATTCTCAATAATTTTTACATTAAAACAGTTACCTTTTCTGTTGTTACTAACGCGATCATACTATTTAAACTTTAGTACCAAAGATAGAACAGAGAAATGTCAACTGACATCGTTTAATTGTATACGTTAACTAGTGCACATGTTTGTTTAGGGACCAGCTGAAGCCCGGCTTCGGTTGCGGGATTTTCTCGCTGTGTTGAAGACCCATTGGTGGCCCTGGGCTGATTTTTTTTTGTTTTTTTTTTTTTTTTTTGCTCTTTGGTCGGGTTGTTGTCTCTTGGACACATTCCCCGTTTCCATTCTTAATTTCATTTTCATCTTTATATTGAATGATATCAATTAGAAAAGTAAATATAATCTTAAATGAACAATATTAGTCTGAAAATGGCGGACTCACAACAGGTCTCATTGGTGAAGGAAACCAGAGCGCCCGAAATAAACATTCGAATCTATCAGTCATATTATACCAGAAGATCGCACGCCTTTTCCTGTTTCTAAAATTTTTGTCATTTTATATATCAATTTATAAAAAGGTGGACCCATCTTCCCTGAATTCATTTCACACTGATACCCTATCCAAAAAGTACGTCTGTCTTTACAAAAATATTCAGTATAAAATCTTTATATATAAAAATGAGAAGATGTGGTATGATTTCCAATGAGTCAACTCTGCACAAGAGACCAACTGACATAGAAGTTAACAACTATAGGTCAGCATACGGCACTCGACAATGAGCAGAACCAATACCGCATAGTCAGCTATAAAAGGCCCCGAATGACAAGTGTAAAACAATGCAAACAAGAAAACTAACTGCCTGATTTAAGAACAAAACAATGAACGAAAAACAAATGTGATATACAGCAACAAACGACATCAACTGAATTACAGGATCCTGACTTGGAACGGTCACATTATATGCATACTGTAATGAATGTGTAACCTAGTTATTGATACAATGAACCTAAAGAATGTTATATTCTTCAATATTGAACAATTTCGGCTATTTTCGAATATTTATCGAAATTGAAGGGACGTTTTTAATCAATACCAACAATTTATAGTAGTCAAATCTATGTTTTCTCGTTCAGTTACAAATTTGTTAAATATTCTAACGAAGGTTTGTCCTTCAATATGTAAAAATCTAGAAAACATGTAAAATGTAATATAAAAAAGGCTTCAACAATGGTTAGCACTAAATTACATTTTGATTTTACGGACATGTGGAAAATTGGATCGACTCTTAAAAGCGGGGAGATTGTGGTTTTAACACAAAAAAGCAAATTAGGACTAAAGACTTGTCTGAGAATAATAGAAGGAAATAGGGGCTTTCAGTTAATGAGTTAATGAGAGCCATATACACATACAAATAATACTGAAACTTAATGCTTTCTCTTTCAAAAAAAAAATAGAAAACTGTTTTTGTTTTAGACGAGATAAATGGAACACAGCCATATTTTCATTTTTATGTTTACGTTTTTTGTAACTTACATGACAAACTCGGTGATGAATGCTGCATCAGGAAGAGTGACATCGAACTTAGCCTCTACCGACTTGTTATCGGTATTTGCGACAGTACTGGTAACAAGCGTTGTGGCAAACCTGTATCTGATATCAGATTGAACATGAAGAGAAGTGATTTCTAGGTTCTGAAATTAACAAAGTATAAGTTGAATAGCCGAATACTAGTACCTAAAACAATTATCACTTAATTGATTATTTTCATCTTATATAGAAGTATAGTTTAAACATGGAGACAAAAATAAGTTTTCACTTAATAAATATTTAAAGAGTTGGTTTTGTTTGTTTTCGTGACAATGGCAAATATTGCATGCATATTTAGAGGAAAATATTACAAGACTATCCATCTGAGAGTTGTACAAAAAGCAAAAAAAAAAAATGTTTTCTAGTGTCATTGTTTTGATTGGCTACTGTCTTTTTGATTAATCCACCTTTGTCCATTTTTATTTAAATTCATGTGCAATTCATTACAATTAAGGTCTATACATGTAGGAAGAGAATGAGTGGTAACAAATTTATTGTGTGTTTGACTTAAATTGTATCTGAAAAATACTGGTCATCATTTATATAATAATTCAATGTTTAGAACGAGAGGTTCTTATTGGAGTTTAAGTAAGTTCGATACCTTAAGCATAACTCCTGAGCAATTAAAGTTGCTTTGTTGAGAATATTATTGATAACATAGCAAACTAATAAACGTTATATCATGAAGAATTTATAAATTTTGTGGATTTCAATATTTAAGGCTTTTGTATGTTATTAGGGCTTAAGACAAAAAAATTGTATCTGGTATATTTCGATGTAATCAAATAATAAAGCCGACTCGATAAAACTATCGAACTAAATGTACAAGATCATGAATGTGCTTGACAAATACCAATGCAAAGAAATAAGGTTTGTATTGCTGTTTTCATCTCAAAGTCAAAGTGAGGCCTGGAAAATTGAACAGAAAATCACACGTGCACCCGACTACAAATGTAAGACCACCTGGCAAGGTTTTCTGTCATATGTCGATATTGCAGGGAACAATCAACAATTATAGGTTATATTGGACAAGATAATTTAACAAATGCTGTCATAACGTGCCCTACAATCTCTGCACAAAATAAAGAAACAAAACAAACATATAGAAAACCAAAGGAACACATCTAGATTTAAAATAAAGTATGATCACGCTGCATCTGCCCATTGAAAAACAGTTGTGTGGTGAAATCATCAAATTAAAAATGTTATCGTCTTATGAAAGGTATGTCTCTCAATTTTTAAATACTTCTTATTAACTTCAACAGGATTAAAATGAAGTAGGTTTAGTAGAGACTTGAACAAATCTGGCCAAGAGTTATTATCAGCTTGTATATCGGAATTATAATAACTCCTTGCCACTTGATACAATATATGTACTGTTAATAAAGATGTCAAGTGCATAGTGTTGATTCATATTTATATATAATTGGGAAATATATAGAGACATGAAAAATGATTCATTCCACTTTTCAAACTAAAAAAGGAAAAAAGAACTCACATTTTATGTGAATGAATTGATGTTCTAATAGGTCATCAAGAAGATTTTTTTCCTTTCAATACATGTGTTGTTAAGCAGGTTTAATGCAGGCGGTACTATTCGATTAATGGCATTCTGCGTGGAAATATTGAAAATACTTGATTTAGGTTTCCAAAATAAATTATCATTTTTTAACTTTCAGGTAGGGACCATTTCGCCTGAAATTATGTCACATTTTCAATACTTACAAATAAATTTTATTAAACTTCACAGTATTACATCTTTTTTTAGTAGTGCATTTGGCGTTCTAAAACATTTTGGCTTATTCCTAGTATATACTCAAGTTAACATAAATCATATAGTAAGGACCTAACTAGAAATCTCTAAACCATCAAAGGTAACGTAATTAAAACATGAATAAAGGCGAAATTCCCGAGAAGCGAGGGGACGATTTCCTTGTAAAGCTCAATTATATACATTAAACAATTAACTATCTACATACGTGTAGTTAAAAATGAAGCACTGACCGACTATAATCACATTAAATGTACCTATCTTACTAAAAAGGTAAAGAGCTTGTAAACCAAAAACGACTAAAATTATAGCCAAAGACGGGTAAGGAATCAGAGCTTTCAATGGGGGAGATATATTCCTCAATTTAAAACAATTTCTAAAACATTTTAGCAGCAAATTTTAATAACACAATTTCTGTATTTTCATGCCAGTGCCGAAGTCTTGATTAGCAAACACTCATACAACATATCCTATTTTTATATCGCATGCTTGGTCATTAAAAAAGTCAACGTTTATGACCTTAAATGATGTCTCATTATGAAATATGCTTGATATTCCTTCCGTGTTTCTTATCTTCGTGTTGTACTTAGTAACGTATCCATCGGCGGATCAAGGGGGTGGGGTTGTTCTGGGGATAGGAACTCCTTTTTTTCGATGTTTTTTTTATTAATATTATTATCATGTGCACGTTTCATGGTGTTCCGGGGTTGGAACCCCCATTTTCAAATGGCTGGATCCGCTCCTGTTATGAGAAAATTTAAAAAGTGTGACCTCTCTTTCTAGTAAAAGACAGTCATGTTTATTCTTTACATCTACATATTTCTGCATATAAATGTTTTTTTAAAAAAATTTTACCATTATACTTATCCAAAGACATACATAAATGATATATTATAATGAAAACAACAAAATTGAAAACTTACCTTACTTTTGGAATTTACAATTGTAAAGAACAGAAAAACTAAACATGTAAATCTTGCATCCATGTTGTTGCATGAGATGCTGTAGATTAATTACGATTCACAAAAACATCTTTTTGTATCTCAAGTCTTTAACATGTTTAAGATTGAATACAAATGATGTAAGATGTAAGGAGATATTTCCCTACTTCTGATTACGCAGTCGTGTGTACGTATACTTCATATACCTGTAACTGTTAATAGGAATGAAGATATATTTCATTACAATGATATTTAGCTGTCCTATAGACGTATTCTCAACATAGCTTATAATTCAAACTTGTGTAATGCAGATAATAATAGTTTTTACATTTTTTGTTGTTTTTTTTGAAAGACGTTGAATAAACCAATACGCTTATCTCCCGTTGGTAGATAGTAGAATGTGATTGTATATTGTGATATCTTTTATTTGTGTTGCTTGCAATTACATCATAGTTTTAATTAGTTCCGAGTCAATGTGCTGATTCCGATCCCTTTTCACACACACTAGGCATTGATAGAGGCAACTTTGTGATCATCGTCAATTTTCAAAATGATAACTACGGTATGTTTCAGATAATTACGATCCTGGCCATTTGGACCTCCCAATTTTGTTAACGATTTTGGAGGGAAGCGGGTTTGAATAGATTTTACTGAACAGCTCATAGTCTTCTTTGTTGGAACTGAAAGTGGAGGTTGAAAAAAGGAACTGGAAAAACGATTTGTAAACAAAACCTGGATCGCAAAATTCGCAGATATGGACAAATGAATTAGCGACTTACCTCAAGCCTTGCATAACAGCATTCCTCGATAGATTTTACAAGTGATTAGGAACAAAAAACATAATAATATAATATTAAGTTACGTAATTTTTTAATTTGTATTCATGCGCAGATCTACGATGAGTGGTGGCCAATTTGGGTATTTTACAAATACATATGGTGTACGACTATTTTATTTAAAATAAAATGTAAAGACTTGTGTATTACAAAAGTAAAAGCATTAACACTAATTTATGATCACCCATTACGCATTAGGGACATATGATTTTTTTTTATAAAATCAAAGTACAAAAATATAGGACAAAACAACAAAAGTAAAAACTGTGAAGATTAATTGAAGAGTTTAGAATAAGTATCTTGGTAATGATTCAACGTATGAACGACCAACCAATTCATGATGGCGACCGTACAACTTTCGAAGTAATGACTTCTCCTTTACCATTTTAAATATTTGGTTCAATAGCAAACATGAGAGCACCAGCCTCCATTTAAGAAAATCATGACAGGAAAAGCAAGTCATAGAATATCGTAACAGAAACTGGGAGATATATACTCTATAATATTTTAAATAATATGTAATGCATTAGCTTTGTGAGAATTAAGATAAAGATATACTTGTCAATGTGAGTTGCTGGAATGCTGTCACATAAAAATGCAAATTCATAATAGAAATTGGGGATTCACCTGAATTTATCTCTCATTCTGTATACCCTATCTAGAACTTTTTAGATTGTTTTATGATTACACAGTATAAATAATATTCATTTACTAAGCCAAAGGATTTTCAACTCAAGGAATATATTACCTTAGCTGTCTTCGGCAAAACTTTTCGTGATTTTGGGTCCTCAATTCTCTTCACCTTCGTACTTTATTTGGCCTTTTTAACGTTTATGATTCGAGCGTCACTGATGTGTTCTTTGTAGACGAAATGCGCGTCTGGCGTACAACATTTTAATCCAGGTATCTACGATGAGTTTATTTGTAAATTAATATATTATATTAAAATAAAAACAAATTTTATTTGCCACAGATGGTTAAAAAAATGTATCAGAACTCCTTTCTATGATATATTGTTTTTTTTTTATAATAACTACTGGTGCCCCCTATACAATGTACACTAAGAAAACATATACATGAGCAAATCTTATGTAAATGCTAATTAAAATTGCAAAAAATTGGGACATCGTGGTTCCTGTATACATATGAATAGACCTTATCGCTATTTCGGAATCTGCGACACTAGACCTATTGACGTCATACAACAATTACTTTTTCTTTGTGGCGTTACACATTTTCAATTGTGACGTCAAAATTTTACAGGAACCTTTGTGATGTCCAGTAATGGCGGACAAATAGCAATTAGGTGAATAAAGTTCCGTGTGCGTTTTGCAGTGTATTGGATCGCGAATCATTGTCTATAAATCGAATCGTTGGCTTAAATACTAAAATCCTTCGCCTTCTTAAAATCCTATTGTATCAAATGAGTTTTGTAATACACTGGCGCAATAAAAGTGATTCATTTTTAGCTAACAATACAGTAACAACATAAACACCACAATATAATGACAACAGTTTCAAGTTATTCAAAACACTCGGCTTTCAAGCATGCATATCAGGTACGATATACTTTGAAATATTTTCATCTAACAGGCCTTCCATAGGCTGGGGGACATTCCAACATATTGTGTCCTCTCCAGTAATCACGTTTTGTTTCTGGTCCAAATTCGTGTAGAAACGATAAGCATGACCATCTCCAACTTCCAAGAAATGACCATGTTCATTACCCTGGTTATCCAATGTAATCTGGAACAGCTTTGTCGATTTGTGTACAAGTTCTCCTAAAACAACACAATTTACAATAAAATTATGTGACAACCAAAGCTGAGGTTAGTAATTTTCAGTATTTCTATAAGAATGACTGTAATATGTTTTCTGTCTATGAAGAAATAACAACAAAAATGTGATGCACACTGAATAACTCGCGTATTCTTTATAATTTATTCTTAATTCCATTTCAAGGCGTAAATCATGATAAAACATTGATGACGTCACGGTTACATGACAAATGGATGTCTATTTGCTAATAGATAATAGACAAAAAACTTTTTCAGCCAATCAGAAGATGTGTTACATCCTAAATTAAATTATTTTGTAATACTGGTACTAACATGACACATGAGATATAAAAACCCGCCACATAAAATTGTGCCTGTCCCAAGTCAAGGACTTTTTTGACTAAAACATAATCCGTGGATTACCGAAGTCGTTTTTTTACACCTAGCAGAAAAGATAATTTTCTGTACATTCTTTTATAAAAAATAAGTATCTTAAATGTCTTTCCTTCTTAAGCAATACCGAAATATTAAACAAAAATATCTGTACTAACATGACACATGCGATATAAAAACCTGCCACAAAATCATGAGCCTGTCCAAAGTCAAGGAACTTACTACTTGACTAAAACATGAAAATGGGATTACCGAAGTCGTTTGACATCTAGCAGAAAAAATAATTTTCTGTACATTCTTTTATAAAAAAAAGTATCTAAAATGCCTCTCCTTCTTAAATAATACCAAAAATTAAAAAAAATTTCTGTATTTGTGAAGAAAAAAAAATTAGTACCACATACAGCCTTACTATATGATAATAGCATTTTGTTATATCATTGTTATAAAGTTCCTCACCAAGTACCCCTGATGCAAACTGTGATATTCCTGTCTCTTTTTCTATATAGATGTTCAAGTAACTCAAGGCCATGTTTGTATCCTGTTTCATATGTCGTCTGATGGTAACGATGATGTCATTTCCAAAGTCAATTGTCATAGTTCTGTCATGGCGACCAACAAACTTGACGATTATAGCAACATTTTCCATTCGAAAAACGTCTTTGTCATCCCAAGATAGGGATGCAGCATTGAAATAAATGCTACTAGGTTTTACTAATATTTCCACAGATGGCGCACGTAAAACAAGTTCACCGAAGAATGTTTTCAAGTCTCCGTGTTCATTTCTAGCTGTCGATTCCACAACTCCAGCATTAATAGTAACACCTTTAGAAATATTAAAAGGAAAAAAAAACATAATATGTTTTGTTATAGTTTGAGCTTTAAAACTGGAGTGAGAAATGAAAAATATGAAACTGTATCTATTTTAAAATAAAAAGTGTTCTAAATACAGAAATTTTGGTTTTGATAGAAGACAACTAATAATTATTCAATTGGTATTGTACCGAGCGATTTAAATAAATCGCATTAGTGATACCAAGAATGCTGAGTATCAAAAGAATTGTATCAGGACCATAACTACCAACATGGTTGCTTAAAAAGACGTGAATGTCATATCAAAGTAAAAGTTATAACTTTCTTCATCTAGTCGCAAAAAAAATAATCTCGAAATATGATTAATGGTTTTTATGGGAACATTAAAGGAGAAGGTATAATAAGGCCGCCTTTTTTTTTCCCTTGATTTTGAAAATCTTGGAGTATTTCAAATTTATCAAATAACATTCTTCTTAGTATGTAGTCTTGTATGTTTTTTTATTTTTAGTTCATTTATATGTTTCGGAGTTTAGTGTGACGTCTATTTTCGCTGGACTAGTACACATTTTTGTTTAGGGGCCAGCTGAAGCTCGCCTCCGGTAGCGGGATTTTCTCGCTGTATTGAAGACCCATTGGCTGTTTTCTGCTCTTTGGTCGGGTTGTTGTCTCTTTGACACATTCCTTATTTCAATTCTCAATTTTATTCAGATGTTTATAAGACATTAGTCTGTCAGATATCAGTATTTTTTAATTTTGTATAACATATTTACAGTAGAGCTTCAAACTTCAAGTTTTTAGTGCAAACTGCACACAGACTGCTAAAATAACCTCGTTGTGAAATTTTGAATATAATATTTAGATATGAGCCAAGGCTTTATCCACAAATATAATTTGACACACAATTTATGCAATTTAAATGCGGCTTCCCATAACATTCGAGTATCTGATCACATTACTTATTTCTATGTTATTTTTTATTAAAACTTGAACTGTTATGTTTTCATATTTACTAAATTGTTGACGAAGCCAACATTCGATTTTGTTAAAGAAATGTTAAATATTTGACAATTTGAAGGCTTGATGGTAAAATATAATGAAACATAAACTATATATATTCTCAGATTAAAATTTACCTTAATCTATTCATTACGACTTTTCATTGAAAAACGCATTCTTGCATTTAATATCTCCTTCATTGATGTTTTTTTATCAATTGTTGGTATATAAGCGTCCAGTGGGAGACATTTGATATATGCTAAGAACACGTACTGATTTTGAATAAATTATCAATCAGATGTAACTGGAGATAAAACAAATCGCATGTACAACTGTAATAACGGTTGGAAATAACTATAAAAACTGTATAAATGGCTTGTGTTTGTACATCCTTTTTCAATTAACACGGGTTCTTTTTCTATACCTCTCTGATGTCGTGTCAGTTTCATTTTGAACTATCTCCCAATGTAAAATCAAACGTTGATTTTTATCTACATTACTTACTTCATAAATATATTATTTACGTAAGAATTTCAATACTTTAACTGTCCTTTAAGGGAATACAGATTCTTTGGAACTGAACACTGTACACTTAATTTTTTCGCACAACTTTTTAAGCGGGGTAACGTACGAATGCAAGAGGATAACAAAACAAGGAAACATTTAAAGTACTGTACCTGACACTGGGTCTTTCAACAACTGGAGGATCTCACCATTCTTTGTTTTAATATTAAAGCAAACGGGTAACTCTAGACCCTTCATGCGAACCATAAAGTGTGGATCTCCGCCAGCTAAAATATGATACACATTTCATAGTTAAATATTATTGTTTAATAACATATTTTAGTATGTATATTTGAAGTTTTCAAGCCGTAACATCTTTAAAATATTAATATAACATAACACAGTTATAAGGCATTCTAACAAAATATTCCAAAGTTTAAATAGGAATAGCAAAATATGGCGTTAAAAATAGCTTTCTGCAACAAAAAGGCAAAATGGCTACTCGCATTCAAACTGTTGTATGCTCTTGCTTAACTAAGATTTTGAATATCATATAAACGCATCCTCTATTTCATTATTGTTTCAATCTTTCTTTGTTACCTGTGACATAGAGCACAACAACCATTGCAGAAAAATACAATTTTTAATATTTGATCAGAGTTACTACAGAAAACCGAGCAAATAAAGTCATGAAACCGACTTCAGTTTAGGTATAATTCATGACAGATATACTCCTTAAAGGGGCATTAGCTGCCAAATTCATTTCAACTTATTGACTCAAACTCTTAAATTTTATATATATCACACTAAATATTACACCAGAATTATAAAAGTTTCATACTAGAAAACAATGAACAATGCATGAAATCGTAGTAAAGTATCAGCATATCGTGCGTATTTTAGAACTAGACGCCATCTAAATGATCACCGAGACTACCCACGAAGACTTCTTATGGTCATGTGGTCCGATATAAACTAAGTATAAACATAAATAGACAGACGAAAAGTTGTTTGTCTATTTGTATTTATGTTTAGTTACCAATGACGATGATTTTTCAAGTCCCCTTTACAAATAATGATTGCTTGAAGTTTGAAACTTGATCTAATGGTTGCTATATGTCTTATATCTCTATTGCCGAGTAGTTGAATTTCAGTGATGTGGAAAGAAAATTCTGAATTTTATAATCTTAATCACAAATAAATGTTGTCCTCAAGTAAATACTAAATATGACGTTTCATTTTTTTAACTAATGATTGATGCAATCAAGACATTATATATATATATACATTATTGTCATCAATCAACACTGAAGTGCTTACATTTTTCTATGTTTTCTTACCCAATACTAGTAGTTTACATAAAGATAAATCTGATTAAAATATAGATCCTGTGTTCAAGCTTTGCTAACAAGGATCTGAAAACACTCCGTTTTACTTTCTGTTCTGGTAACTATTACATCAGCCAATGAAATTTCAGACTTCAAGTTTTTGAAGGTGAGTTACAATCCGACAAAACCAGAGAATCGCAGAAGGTCGTTAAAACAGAAAGTAGAATGGAGTGTTTTCTTGTCCTAGTAAGCAACGAAAGGTTGGACACAGGATCTGTATTTTAATAAGATTGCATAAACATTAATCTGACAATGCCTGTGTAGACTTCGTTACTGTATGTTAAAGTACCTCCACCACTGTAACTTCCTCTCGACAGGTCATACAACGGTAAAGGTGGTCTAAAAGCAGCAATCCCAGGTTGTCCACGGTGCTGTATCGAAGAACTTGTCATATGTGATCCAGAAGACAGTGCAACTAAAACAAGTAAAACTAGGAATTAACCTACTCATTAACGATACTTTTATTCTAGGATCGACGTTTGTGAAATATTTTTCGCTTATTAATTAAATCAGTGATTCATGTCGTTCGTTCACTTGTTGAAGGTAACTTGACAAATTAACAGATTTTTGTTCTAAAATGGAATAAGTTTACCACAAAGTCTTACTTTTTGCAATTGTAATTTGTAATCTGCCGTAACGTAGATATTATACCTCTTTCTTTGAAATTTACTAGATTTTGTAAAATATGAATTTGTTTTATAAATCATGAAAACATCTAGGCTATCAGTTTGTTGATATTGAAATCATACCTATGAAAAAATTCTTGTGAATACTTCAATTATCAGCAAATTAAAAAAATACCCATGTTCCAATATGAAATTAGGAAGTGCACCTTTTAATATTAAGTATTTAGCGTTTTTGTACATTATTGCTAGTTTTTTACTTTTTTTTGTCTGCTTTAATTCTGATTCTTCAAACGCCATTTGTCTATAATGTGCATCAAACCGGTTTGAAATAAATAAGACATGGTTTATAATAAAAAAAGACATTGTTTATAATAATTTCCTAGCTTCGTGATCGGCTCAAATGTGTTTCATTACTACCTAAGTTGAAATTAGTTTCCATATTTCTGTGAAAATTGTTGCAAAAACAAAAGAAAATTTAATTTAAAGGAAAACAAACTATAAATTGATAATATCTATTGTTCAGTCTGATGTTCATTATATATATGTAGAGATTCAATGTATTTAAAAAATAAATAGTACAAAAACTGTTTTAATTAACAACTAATATTGTAAAATTTCCGTAAGAAATAGTTCAATTTTTACTTCATTTCTAAAATAAATAATGTAAATGGAGGGGCCACTATTGCAGTAGCAGGAACCAGATTTGTCAGATTTTTTTTTTTGCAAAAAGAAGCTGTGTATGTACAAGTGATGCAAGTGCTAGTGTGAATTTTCTTTTCTTCCAGAGCATCTGTGTTCACCCACCCATCCGAATTTGGTTGCATTTGTGTTATTTTTATGTTAGCCATGGTACTGCTGTTGGTTTTTTTCATGTATAGTTTTTGATGGCAGCATCGGTATCTTCTTCCAAGTGTTTCATTAGGGTGTGTTTGTATGAAATTTAAAAAATAATTGTTCTTACGTTGAGCATCTTCATTCTCTTCGAATGATCCGACATCTTTTTCATCAGGTTTTGTAACGACCATGGATGTCAAGGGTGTAACAAACTTATACTGTAAATAAAAAATTATTTTAATTTGTAGTGTTAAGGTAACCTATGCCATCTTACTCTATTCTATTTATCAAAAAGCCTCGTAAAAAATACATTTAAAATTATAGTACTGTAGTGTTTGAATAGCAATTTTAAGTAAGATATGTTTAATTAACTCATAAAAAAGATACCATGCTGTTAATAGTAATTA